>NW_024424452.1:9974662-10044440 GCF_017311325.1 Ursus maritimus | reverse complement strand
GGAGAAACTAGATTTAAAAAGAGCAAAATTTTTAATTAAGAAATATTATCGCCTGGAGAGCTCAGTCAGTTAAGTGTCCAACTCTTGGTTTTGGCTCAGGTCATGACTTCATGGGTCATAGGATTGAGCCCTGCATTGAGCTCCCCACTCAATGGGGAGTGTCCTTGAGGATTCTCTCTCTTCCTCTCCTTCTCTCTTTGCCTCTTCTCCCACTCGTGCTTTCTCTCTTTCTCTGAAATAAATAAATCTTTTTTAAAAAAAGAAATATTATCAAATATACACAAACTCTTTTGGAAGATTTAAAAAGTGAGAGTACTTCCCAATTCATCCTATGAGTCCAGCATTACCAAACCAAAGATTGACACCAAAAACAAAGATTCTGAAAAACAAACAAAAACGACCAGGGTTCCTCATGAGTAAAATAAAACACACACACACACACACACACACACACACACACACACACATTCTTAATAATGTCACAGTAAATAAAATTTAACAATATATAAAAATTATAGCACATTATGACCAAATGGGTT
Organism: Ursus maritimus; assembly: GCF_017311325.1. NCBI lineage: Eukaryota > Metazoa > Chordata > Mammalia > Carnivora > Ursidae > Ursus > Ursus maritimus. Next base: position 10,043,901 of record NW_024424452.1, on the reverse strand, counting down.
TATCTCAAGAATGTAAGGTTGGTTTAGCATTTGAAAATCAATCAATGTAATTCATGTTATTAACAGAATAAAAATGTAAAAAGAAAACCTAGGTGATAATCTCAGTGGATGCAGAAAAAGCTCTTGACAAAATTTAACATCCATTCCTGAAAGTACTAAAAATACAAAGAAACTTTATAACCTTCGTGAAGAATTTTCCTCCTAAAATCAGGAACAGGGTAAGAATGTCCATTCTCACTACCACTATTCAATGTCGTACTGGAACTTTTAGCCAGCGCAACACAGCAATGAAGAGAAATAAAAGTCATCTAGGTTGAAAAGAACTATCTAAACTGTATTAGCAGACATCTTATCCATGCATGTAGAAAATCTCATGGAATCTCAAAAAAATTATTAAAACTAAAAAAACAAAAAAACTTTAAACTTCTTAAAAAGATTTATCTGTTTGTTTATTTTAGAGAGGTGGGGAGAGGGGCGAAGGGAGAGGGAGAAAGAGTCCCAAGCAGACTCCACACTTAGTGTGGAGCCTGATGCAGGTCTTGATCTCCTGACTCCAAGATCGTGACCTAAGCTGAAGCCAAGATTTGGATGCTTAATCGACTGCATCACCCAGGCACCCTGAAACTAAAAAAATATTAGAACTACTAAAACTACAAGAATAAGTGAGTTTATCAAGATGCAGGATACAAGATCACTATACAAAATCAAGTATATTTCTATGTAGTCACAAAAAGTTATCAGAAATAGAAAATGTAAAAAATATTTAGTATAGTATCAAAAATTTGTGCACCAATATACAATAAATTTGACAAAAGATATTCAAAAGCAGTACACCGAGAATTACAAAATATTACTCTGAAAAATTCAAGAAGACTTAAATCACGTGTTGTCAATAAGATTACTATTACCCCCAAAAGAAAGAAAGTTGGTTCTTGGAGGAGGAAGTGTGTGAAAAGTCTTACTCTTTTATATGTAAAATACAGATATATATACAGTACACAAGCAGACATTAAAATATCATGTGGGGTGATTATGAAATTCATCTCTAAAAAGAAATTATAGGAAAGGCAAAAAAATTTGAGAAAAATGACAGAAAAGTTGAGAAACAAATAAATGGAGACATATTCCATATTCATGGATAGGAAGAGTGAATATAGTTAAGATGACATTTCTCCCAACATTATCTATAGATTTAATGCAATTCCAATCAAAATCACAGCAAGATTTTTTCCAGTAGAAATTGACAAACGGATTCTAAAATTTATATTGAAATGCAAAGGACTTAAAATGTCAAAACAATTTTGAAAAAAAGAATAAAGTTGGAAGACTTGTACTACCTGGTTTCAAGATGTATTATGAAGTGACAGTTATCAAGACAGTGCGGTATAGGCATAAAGATATATATACAGATCAACAGAACAGAATAAAGAGTCCAGAATATAGAACCACATATCTGTGATCAATTGATTTGCAATGAAAGTGCCATGGCAATTCAATTGGGAGTGGATAATCTTTTCAATAAATAGTGCTGAAGCAGTTGGATATTCATATGCAAAAAAATAACCTTCAATCCTCATCTCACATTATATACAACAATTAAGTGAAATTTCTGATTATGGGAATATTTTCCAGTTTTCCTTCTGCTATTTATTTCTTTTTTTTAAATGATTTTTTATTATATGATGTTAGTCACCATATAGTACATCCCCGATTTCCGATGTGCTATTTATTTCTAATTAAATTCTGTGTACGTAAGAGCTAAACTATAATATTTCTAGAAGGAAACATAAGAGAAAATTTTTGTAACCTTAGGTTTGTCAAATATTTTAGATATAACACACAAAGCATATAACTATCAAAGAAAACAATCAATCAATTGTACTTCATCAAAGGAAAATCTGCCCTTTGAAAAACTCAGTTCAGGATGTGTTTGTTACAATCACTAAGAATAAAGAGAATTCTCCCTGTCTCTCCCCCTGAATGCAACTAAAAATCTTGGTCAAAATGCATGGAATAGGGGCGCCTGGGTGGCACAGCGGTTGAGCGTCTGCCTTCAGCTCAGGGCGTGATCCCAGCGTTGTGGGATCGAGCCCCACATCAGGCTCCTCCGCTATGAGCCTGCTTCTTCCTCTCCCACTCCCCCTGCTTGTGTTCTCTCTCTCACTGGCTATCTCTATCTCTGTCGAATAAATAAATAAAATCTTTTAAAAAAATGCATGGAATAGTTATTATGGACTCTGAAAATTAAATGTTAGTGGGCATTTTGGTGGAAAAAAACAAAACTGGAAGCAACAGTTAGTACCCCCCACTTTGCTATCTCCCACCCTGGATTCAAAGGTAGCTCAAACCCAGACCGGCATACTGGGTGCAAACAGAAAGAACCCCCAAAGTAGCTCTCCACTTGTGGTTCAAGGAGTAGGAAAGGGAGTTCATACAGCTAAGAGAGGAGGGAGAAATTCCAAGATTCACACCCTCCCCCCATTTTCTACTATCCCAGCTTCCAGAAAATTCCATGGAGGCAGAGGAAGCAGGAAAAAGTAATTGGGCAAACGCCACATACTCAGTCAAAGGGAAGCTTCTCTATGACAAGAGACACTGTGGTCCCGAGAGTACTGAGTGAATCCCTGTTGCTTTTTTTCTATCTCTTTGTCATTTGACACTGAAGGAAGATGCGGTCATAGTGTGTAGCAGAGCACAGAAACTGAAGCCCTGGCTTTCCAATCAGAGCACTAGAAAGAGGGGTCCTTGGGAGCTAGAAAGTATAAGTAAAACTGCTGAGAAGAAGGAGTTCAAGAAAACAATGATAACTGGTTTATGAACTCCTGGGCTCACCTCTGAACTTTTTGTGTGCCCTTCTGACCCTAAACAGTATAGATTTTGAGAAATAAACCATGCTTGGGATAGACCACTGCCCGGGTCTCAGGATGGCCACTGTGTGGTGTGTAAAAAGTATGTATCTGAACTGGACTGTGAATTCTTTAGAAACAAAACTGACATTGCAACCACAGCCCACAGAATACTGGGAAGCTCTTGCAGCTTGAACCTAACCAAATCGTCTACCAAACAAACAGAAAACAAAAAACAAACAAAAATTCTCTGTAGGATTTAAGCAAGGTCCAGAATCACATAATATTTTAAATTGCCAGAATGTAATTCCAAATAACCCAACATATGAAGAATTAGGAAAATCTAAATATCTTACAAGAAAAAAGACAATTAATAGATGTCAAGCACAAGGTGACACAGATATTGGAATTAGCAGGCCAATATTTTAAAGCACTCCATTTATTTAAATTTAACCATAGGGGAGACTATTTTTTAAGAAAGAAAAAAAAAAAAAAAGAAGGGTAGAAAGCCTTAGCAGAGAAATAGAAGATATTTTAAAAGAACCAAGTAGATATTTTAGAACTGAAAAATATAATAATTAAAATGTAAAGTTCACCAGATACACTCAATAATTAAAATGTAAAGTTCACTAGATACACCAGATACAGGTCAATGTAGATAGCATTAGGAAAAAGCCAGTCAACTTGAAAATAAGCTTTAAAAATCATCCAACATGAACAATAGAGTGAGAATAGATTAGAAAAAAATGAGCAGTCTGAGATAGGAGAAAGGGTGTGGTGTAGAAAAATATAGAAGGAAATCATGGTTTAAAACTTCTGAAACTTGGGGAAATAAACTTAGAGATTCAAGAAGCTCAGTAAATCCCAATTAACATAAACTCAAAGAAGTCCACACCAAGACACATCATAATAAAAATGCTGAATACTAAAGTTTAAGAAAATACCTTAAAAGCAGACATAGAACCATGGCACATTACATACAAGGTAATAATTACTTGAATGACTAGGGATTTATTATCTGAAATTGTGAGGTCCAGAAGGAGGTAACACAACACCTTTTAAGTATTGAAAGAAAAAAAATTGTCAACCTGGAATTCTGTCTCTAGGGAAAATATCCTTCAGGGATAAATGTGAAATAAAGGCACTTTGAGACACAGAAAAACTAAGAGAATTTGTTGGCAACTGAACTGCAGTAAAGGAAATGCTCAAGGAAATTCTTCAAACGAGAGGAAGGAATACCAGAGAGAATCTTAGACCCTCAGAAATGAAGGAAGAGCAACAAAAATGGTAAATATCTGGGCACCTGGGTGGCTCAGTCGTTAAGGGTTAAGCATCTGCCTTCGGCTCAGGTCATGATCCCAGGGTCCTGGGATGGAGCCCCGCATCGGGCTCCCTGCTCAGCGGGAAGCCTGCTTCTCCCTCTCCCACTCCCCCTGCTGGTGTTCCCTCTCTTGCTGTGTGTCTCTCTCTGTTCAATCAATCAATAAAATCTAAAAAGTAAAAAAAAATAAAAATAAAAAGTAATTCTTAAGAAAAAGGTAAATATCTGGGTAAATGTAAGAGACAATTTTTTCCTTTTGGGTTCTTTTAAATAGGCGTAATTATTGAAAGAGAAAGTTATAACATTCTTTAGTAAGCTTTTAAAATAGCTTTATTTTTTAGAACAGTTTTAGATTCTAATGGTGTTTTCAATGTATGTGGAGGTAATACATATGAAAACTACAACATCAACAGGGTGAAGAGATCTATACTGTAGTAAGGGTCCTACATTTCACTGAAAGTGTAAAATATTAATTTTAAGTAGAATTTGAAAATTTTAGTACACACCCACATAAATTCCTAGAGTAACCACTCAAAAATCGCACAGAGATACAGTCAAATGATCAAATGATGAATTAAGATGTAATACCAAACAATATGTAAAGAACCTGAAAGAAGGCAGAAAAAGGGAAAAAGAGGAATACAAACATAGGGAACAAACAGAAAATAATTAAGAAAGTGATATTCCTAAATCCAAACACACCAATAATTCCAGTCAATGTGAATTGTCTAATCACACCAACTAGAAGACAAAGATTGTCAGAATAGATTTTTTTTTAAGACACGACTATACACTCTAATATAGATAGGATGAAAGTTATAGAGGGGGAAAGTTTGCCATGTCAGTGCTAATCTAAAGAAAGCTCACGTTGCTGTGTTATTATCAGACAATGCACACGTTGGAGCAAGGAAATTTACCAGGGATAAAGAGGGAAATTACATGATGGCAAAAAACCAAGACAACATGGTTTAAAATGTGAATATATCTAACAACAGAACTTCAAATAGATGAAGCAAAAACGGACAGAACTGAAGAAATAGACAAACCCACAATTATAGTTGGAAACTTCATCACTCCTCTTTTAGTAATGGCTAGAACAAATAGAAAATCAACAAGAATACATAAGAACTGAACAACACCATCAACCAATTAAAACTGAGAAAATGCTCTATCCACAGCAGTATAATATACATTCTTTTCAAGAGCACATAGACTATTTACCAAGATAGATTATATCTTCAATCACAAAATAAGCCTTAATAAAGGTTTTAGGGTTAGAATTATATAAACTATGTTCTCAGATGATAATGGAATTTAACTAGAATTCAGAAGACGGTAATAGAAATAAAACTGGAAAATTAACAACACGCGTCTAAATAATTCAAGGTAAAAGGAAATCTCAAGGGAAGTTAGAAAATATTTAAATTTGAATGAAAATGAAAACACAACATATCAAAAACTTACGGATGCAGCCAAAGTACTAGTCAAAGGAAAGTTATAGCATTAAATAATTGTATTAAAAAATAAGAAAGGTCTCAAATTAATAACCTACCTTTCACTTTAATTAACTATTTTTTAAAAGAGTAAAATAAACTCAAAGCAAACAGAAGGACACCTGGCTGACTCAGTCAGGAGAGCATGTAACTCTTGACCTCAGGGTTGTGAGTTTGAGCCCCATGTTGGGTATAGAGATTACTTTTAAAAATTTAGTAAAATCTTGGGGCGCCTGGGTGGCTCAGTCGTTAAGCGTCTGCCTTCGGCTCAGGGCGTGATCCCAGAGTCCTGGGATCGAGCCCCACATAGGGCTCCTCCGCTGGGAACCTGCTTCTTCCTCTCCTACTCCCCCTGCTTGTGTTCCCTCTCTCGCTGGCTGTCTCTCTGCCTGTCAAAAAAAAAATTTAGTAAAATCTTAAAAAAAAGCAAGCAGAAAGAAGGAAATAAAGAAAAATAAGAGCAGAAATGTATGAAATTGAAAGGAAGAACAATAGAGATCATTTAAACCAAAAGCTGGTTCTTAGGAAGGATATATAAAATTCCTAAACCTCTAGCCAAATAAAAGGAAGGAAGGAAGGAAGGAAGGAAGGAAGGAAGGAAGGAAGGAAGGAAGGAAAAAAGAAAAAGAGAAGAAAAAAAAGAATTGGACAAATTTCTCAAAACCACAAACTACCAGCACTCACCCAAGTTAAAACAGATATGCTGAATAGTCCCATACTATTAAAGAATTGAATTTGTAGTTAAAAACTTACCAAGAAGAAATCTCCAGGTCCAAATAATTTCTCTGGAGAATTTTACCAAAGATTTAGTCTTTGGTAAATCTTATGCAATTTCTTCAAGAAAATAGAAGAGTGAATACTCCCCAATTTGTTGTATGAGGCCAGCAGTATTTTTATACCCAAACTAGACCATGTTCATGCAAAAAGAGAAGTCTTCACAGACCAATAGTCCTTATCAACTAGACATAAAATCCTCAAAAAAGTAGCAAATTGAATGCATCAGTATATAAAACGATAATACACCACAACAAAGTGAGTTTTATACCAGCAATACAGGGCTGGTTCAATATTTGCAAATTAATTAATACAATCCATTTTATTAACAGTTTAAGAAGAAATAGCATGTGATCTTATCAAGGTATGCAGAAGAAGCATTTGGCAAGATCCAACATCCATTCTGGGTAAAAGCTCTCATCAAAGTAGGGACAGGAAATTCCTCAACCTGATAAAGGGCATCTATAAATTACCCAGAGCGAAAATCATACTTACTGGTAAAGAACTGCATGCTTTCCCTTAGTTAAAAAGACAAGGGAAGAATGTTTACTGTCACTACTTCTATTTAACATTGTATCAGAAGTGAAATAAGTCAAGCAGAGAAAGACAATTATCATATGGTTTCTCTCATCTATGGAACATAAGAACTAGGATGATCGGTAGGGGAAGAAAGGGATAAAGAAAGGGGGGGTAATCAGAAGGGGGAATGAAGCGTGAGAGACTATGGACTATGAGAAACAAACTGAGGGCCTCAGAGCGGAGGGGGGTGGGGGAATGGGATAGACCGGTGATGGGTAGTAAGGAGGGCACGTATTGCATGGTGCACTGGGTGTTATACGCAACTAATGAATCATCGAACTTTACATCAGAAACCGGGGATGTACTGTATGGTGACTAACATAATATAATAAAAAATATGATTATTTAAAAAAAACAAAAAACCCCATTGTATCAGAAGACCAAGCTAGGACAATAAAGCAAGGAAAGAAGTAAAGAGCACACGGATGGGAAAGGAAGAACTAAAAACAGTCCCTAGTCCTAGAACGCATAATTGTCTCCATAGGAAATCCCAAGAAATCCGCAAAAAACCTCCAAAAACTATAAATAAATTTATAAAGATTGAAACATGCAATTTTATATCTGTGCACTAGCAGCAAACAGCTGGAAACTGAGAATTTAAAAACAGTACCATTTGGAATAGCATTAAAAGAAGGAATACCGGGGGGTGCCTGGGTGGCTCAGTCAGTTAAGTGTCTGCCTTCAGCTCGGGTCAGGATCTCAGGGTCCTGGGATCGGGTCCCGCATGGGGCTCCCTGCTCAGCGGGGAGTCTGCCTCTCCCTCTGACCCTCCTCCTGCTTGTGCTCTCAAATAAATAAATAAATAAATAAATAAATAAATAAATAAATTCTTTAAAAAAAGAAGAAATACCTGGTTATAAAACTAACAAAACATGTGCAGGATGTTTATGCTAGAAATGACAAAACACTTTTAAAAGAAATCTCGGAAGACCTAAATAAATGAGGAGACACACCATGTTCACAGACTAGAGGATTTGGTATAAGTAGGATGACAATACCTTGCAAATGATTTATGGATTTAACGCAACACCAATCAAAATCTTAGTAAGATTTTTGTAGCTATATACAAGCCGATTCTAAAATTTACATGTAAAGGCAAAGGAAGTAGACTAGTTAACAACGAATTTGAAGAAGAAAAATACAGTTGGAGGACTCATTTACTAAGTTAAAAATATAGTTACCATATTGATGAGGTTGTAGAATACAGGTGAGGTTCAGTGGGGTGGAGTCCGGAGCCGATGACCAAGAAAGAATTCTTGAGGTGTCTTTGGTGCAAAATGGTGGTTTATTAAAGCACGGGGACAGGACCCTTGGGCAGAAACAGCTGCTGCCCTGGGGTTGTGAGGAGTGGCCCATTATATACCCTCAAGTTGGGAGGGGATTAGGGATAGCGTGAGTCTCTAAGGAATTTTGGAAGCAAGGTTTCCAGGAGTAGCTGTTGTTGGGAAAAGGTCATTTATTACTGTCTAATAAAACCTGAGTCATGAGACCCTTTGGATGTATATCGGTGGGCATATGCTTGGGGGATGATTGCCAACACTATCTTGGGGGGACGGTTAGAGATAAAGGAAGTTTCCAAAGGAATTTTTATACATTAAAGTAGACTTACAGGATTGTGGTGGAGGGAAGGGGGTCAGGCTAGGACTGCCTTTTGCCCTTAGCAAAGTATTAACATCGAGGCAGCTGAGTTCCTAGAGTAATGTCACCGTGCCTGTTTCAAGGACTTGTCAATGAGCTGTAGGTAGTAAGGAAATTTAATTGTGTCTACATACTTTCCCTTCTGGAAGCTAGGTTACTGATGTCCTTTAGGGCAGCCAGGAGTGCCTGAGGAATGTCACATACATCTGCTGGGCGGAGGGGGGGGGTGTTGCAGGGTGTCAGCTTCTGCTTTGTCTTCAGCTTGCCTCCATTCCCTCATCAATATGATCCAGAAATCTCTTTCTGGGGTAGGTATCCAAGAGAAACGAAATCATACATCCACACATAGCTTCATATACACATGTATATAGCAACTTTATTGTAATAGCTTGAAACTGGAAAAAACCCAGATGTCTATAAAAAGTGCATAAATTTTAAAAAGTGGTATATCTATGTGATGGAATACTACCCACAAATAAAAAGGAACAAATTACTGATTTATGCAACTACATGAATAAGTCTCAAGAAACTATGCTACTGGAGGAGTGATGTCAGTGAAAATGGCAGAGGAACTCCAAAATTCCATTGTTCAATAAAAGTAATAACAACAACAACAAAGGCAAAAACTGTCAGAATATTTTCTTTTTGCAACTGGAAATTAAACAAAGGTTTGCAGCAACCTGAGAGCACTAATTCAAGAAAAACAATTGAATTCAAGAAAAACAACAAGCATTGTGGTATTTAAACTTCCGCCAGTCTAATTTCCCGCTCCCTGGGTCAGTGGTAGTTTTGACAACAGCAGCCCACCTTGCTGGTGGTAGAGGAGGCAGAACAGACCTCATTCACCAAAAAAAAAAAAAAAAAAAAGGTAATTTGTTTTGACCAATCTGGGAGTTCCCTATAAGATCAGCTCAGAAGACTGGGTTGTTTTTGTTTTTTTGTTGAAGTTTGTGTGTGTGTGTTGTTTTTTTGTGCTTTGTTTTTTTATGTGTTTGTTTGTTTTTGTCTCACTCCAAACTGGCCCAATGCTAGAGACACTACCAGGGGGTGGAAGGTGGAAGCATTAACTGAAAACATTTACAGATGAATGTTTTAGTCCCTACTGCCTGAGGCACTAGATAACAGTGGGGCAAACAACAGTCTAACCAAAACGCTTGGTAGGAAAGATGGGGAAAGTGTTGTCCATAAGCGATTTAAAAGCTGTGACATAGTTCTGAGAATCCAGAAAGTCATGCACGTGCTCAGGGATGTATGCATGCTAAGAAAAGACCTAAGAAGGCCCTATGCTCTCACCTCGGGCTGACCTTCAGGTTTCTGCACAAGCAGGAAGTGAAAACTAATGCAGAGCTATAAATTGCCAGTCTCCGTGGTGAAGGAGTGCCCAATGTGCACATGGAGACCTTCAACAAAGATTAGGGGACTTTTTTCATTTCAGGAAGGAATAAGAATACTTCTGTCCAATCCTTAGCTGACCACTAAACTAACAGACTTCGTTAGCCACAAATGAGGAAGAATACAGAATTAGTTCAGAAAAGTGACTAAACAAATGCGAAACTGACAGACCCTAGGGGAAGGGGGAGAATATGATTTCTTTCTTTCTTTCTTTCTTTTTTAAAAAAAGATTTTATTTATTTATTTATTTGAGAGGGAGAGAGAGCATGAGCAGGGGGAGGGGCAGAGGGAGAGGGAGAAGCAGACTCCCTGCTGGGCAGGGAGCCTGATGCAGGGCTTGATCTCAGGACCCTGAGAGCATGACCTGAGCCGACGGCAGATGCTTAACCAACTAAGCCACCCAGGTGCCCCAAAATATTCCATTTTCAACAAAAAAATATGAGGCATGTAAAGAAACAAGAAAGCATGGCCCATATACAGGGTGAAAAAGCAATCGATACAGATTGTCCTGAATGGAGCCCAGACATGGGATTTTCTAGACAGACTCAATCGGCTATCTTAAGTATGTTCAAGGAGCTAAAAGAAACAAGGTCTAAAAAATAGAGAATATCTGTAAAGTGACTCAAATCATAAAAATGAACCAAATAGAAATTCTGGAATTGAAAAGTACAATAACTAAATGGAAGTTTCACTGGAGGGTCTCCATAGATTCAACCAGGTGGAGAAAGAATCAGAAAACTTAAATATAGGTCAACTGAGATTATCCAATAGAGGAACGGTTAAAAAAAAAAAAAAGAAAAGAAAGCTCAACACAGCTTCAGAGGTCTGTGGGTTACCAAAAGTGTAGCAACATTACCATAACGGGAGTCTCAGAAACAGAACAGGTGAAAAAATATTTGCAGAAATAATCACCGAAAACTTCCCAAAGTTGATGAAAACATTAATCCATATATCCAAGAAGTTTAACAAACTTCAACTAGGAAAAAGTCAAAAAGATCCACACCTACACCCATCATAATTAAACTGTCAAAAGACAAAGAAAGTATCTTGAAAACAGCAAGAGAGTCGTGACTTATTATATACAAAGAATCATCAATTAGATTAGCACGTGAGTTTTCATCAGAAGCCATGGCAGCCAGAGACAGTGAGCGGGACCACATAGTCCAAGTACTGAAAGAAAAACTGTCAACCAAGAACTCGGTATCTGGCAAAACTATCCTTTGAAAAAGAAGGGGAGGGGCGCCTGGCTGACTCAGTTGGTAGAGCATGTGACTCTTGATCTTGGGGTCATAAGTTCAAGCCCCACATTGGGCATAGAGTTTACTTAAAAAAATAAAATAAAAATAAGTAAAATCTTTTTAAAAACCCGAAAGCAAAGACGAAGAAGAGATTAAGATATCTTCGGATACACAAAAACTGAGGGTTGCTGCTAGCAGACCTGTTCTACCACAGATGCTAAAGGGAGTCCTTTAGGTGGAAATGAAATGGCTCTAGGCAGTAACTAAAATCCACACAAAGAATAAAGAACACCGGGAAAGATAACTACATAGGTAAGTATAAAAGACAGATATAAATATATTCTTTTATTTGTAACTCTTTTTTTCTATCTGATTTAAAACACAATTGTACAAAACAATAATTTTAAATCTGTATCAAGGAGCACACAATGGATAAAGATGCAGTCTGAACAAGAATAGCATGGGTTGGGACTAATGGAGCTATATAGGAGCAAATTTTTTGCATACATTTAAAATTAAGTTAGTATTAATACAAACTAGATCGTTATAAATTACAATGTTGGGGGGGTGCCTGGGTGGCTCAGTCAGTACAGCATGTGACTCTTAATCTCAAGATCATGAGTTCAAGCCCCACATTGGAATAAATAAATAAATAAATAAATAAATAAATAAATAGAATTAAGACGTTAATTGTGATCTCCAAGGCAACCTCAAATAACTAAAAAAAAATACTAAAGGAACAACAGGGAATTAAAATGGTACACAAGAAAATATTTTAAAACACAGAAGAAAGAAGTAATGTAGGAACTAGGGAATAAAGGAACACGCGACTGATAGAAAACAAATAGCAAAATGGCAGAAGTCTTTCCTAATCAGTAAATACATTAATTAAATGGATTAAACTCTCCTATTAAAAGGGCTAGATTAGCAGAATGGATTTAAAAAATAAATTTGAAGTATGGATAGAAAAAGATAGTCCATGAAATCAGTAACCAAAAGAGAGATGGAGCATTTACACTAATATCAGACAAAAGAGACTTTAAGACAAAAATTTTTACTGAAGACAAGGAAAGACATTTCATAATGATAAAAGGGATACAATTATAAGCACATATGACCTAAAAACAGAGCCTCAAAGAACAGAAAGCAAAAATTGAAGGAATTGAAAGGAAAAATAAACAATAATATTTAGATACTTCAATATCAAACTTTTAATAACGAAGGAAACAACTACACAGAAGATCATCAGGAGATAGACTATATAACAACTAGACCTAACAAATGTCTACGGAACATCCTTCCTAACAACTGCAGGCTATACATTCTTCTCAAGTAAACATGGAACATTTTCTAGCATAAATGATATGTTAGGCCATAAAACAAGTCTTGATAAATTTTAGATGATTGAAATCATGAAAAATATATTTTCTGTCTGCAACAGAAATAAATTAGGAAGTAATAATAGAAGCAAATTTGGAAAAATTTATAAATATATGGAAATTAATATGCTTTTAACAGGTGAATCAAAGAAGAAATCACAAGGGGAATTAAAAGTTATTTCAAGATCAGGGGCACCTGGCTGGCTCAGTTGGTAGAGCATACGACTCTTGATCTTGGGGTTGTAAGTTCCAGCCCCACAATGGGCATAGAGTTTACTTAAAATCTTTCAAGATTAATGAAAACAAAAATACATTACACCAAAACTTATGGGATAGAGTAAAATCAGTGCCCAGAAGGAAATTTATAACTATAAATGCCTAAATTAAAAAAGGAGAAAGAACTTTTATCAATAACCTAATGTTCTATCATAAGAAACTAGAAAAACAGAGCAAACTAAACCCAATGCCAGTAGAAGGAAGGAAATCATGAAAATTAGCATGGAAATAAATGACAGAGAATAGAAAATAAACACAGACGTTCAACAAAAGCAAAAGTCGGTTCTTTGAAAAGGTCAACAGAATTGACAAATCTTTAGCCAGACTGATGAAAAACAGAGGAGACTCAAATTACTGAACTCAACAACTAAGCAAGGGACACTACTACAGACCTTAAAGAAATAAAGAGGATTATAAGGGAATACAATAAACAATAGTATGCCAACAAATTAAAACGCCTAGATAAAATGGAAAAGATCCTAGAATCACACAAACTCTCCAAAGTGACTAAAAAAGAAAAAGCACAACTGAAAAACCCCATTGAGTTAGTACAAACAGATTTCAACAAAGAAGAGCCAGACCAAGATGGCTACACAGCTGAATTCTACTAAAGGTTGAAAAAAAGCATTAACACCAATCTTTCTCAAACATCCCAAAAAAGAGGAGGATAGAACCCTTCCTAAGCCATTCTACAAGACCATTATTACCCAGATACCAAAAACAGACAAAAATATCACAAGGAAAGAAAACTACGGACCACGATTCCTTATGAAAGCAGATGGAAAATCCTCTATAAAATATTGGAAAATTAAATCTAGCAGCATACAAAGATGATTATATGCTGTGACCAAGTGGGATTTTTCCCAGCAGTGAAAACTTGTTTCAGTAAACAAAAATAGGGGCACCTGGGTGGCTCAGTCCGTTAAGCATCTGCCTTCAGCTCAGGTCATGATCTTGAGTTGATCAAGCCCCAAGTCAAGTTCCCTGCTCAGAGGGAGCCTGCTTCTCCCTCACCCCCACCCCTACTCATGCTCTCTCTCTCTTTCTCTCTCTCCAATAAATAAATAAAATCTCCAAAAATACATGTACAAAAATAAATCAATGAAATACACCATTTAACAAAATAAAGGGAATAACCCATGATAATCAATAAATGCAAAAGAAACACTTAGCAAATTCCAACACCCTTTCCTGATAAAAACACTCAACAAACTAGGAATAGAAGGGAATTTCCTCAATCTGATGAAGGCCATGTACAAAAATCCCAGAGCTAACATCAAATTTAATTGTGAAAGGCTGAAAGTTTTCTTCCCTAAGATCAGGAGCAAGACAAGAATATCTGTTGTCACCACTTCTGTTCAACATTGTATTTGAGGTTTTGGCCAGGACAATAAGGCAAGAAAAAGGCATCCAGATTAGAAAAGAAGCAAACTCTATTTGCAGATGCCATGACCCTAATACACGGAAAACCCAGTTCATCAAACTTACAGGATACAATGTCAATATACAAAAACCAGTCATTCTTCTGAACACTGGCAACAAACAATCTCAAAATGAAATCATGAATATAATTCCATTTACAATTGCATCAAAAAGAATAAGATACTTAGGAGTAAATTTAACAGAAGTATGAAACTTGTACTGAAACTAGGAAATAGTATTGAGAGAGATTAGAGAAGATTTCAATGAATGAGAAATCATCCCATATTCATGGATAAAAAGACTTAATATTGTCAAGATGGCAATAATCCCCAAAAGGTTCTACATAGTCGATGCAATCGCCCTCAACATTTCAACTGCCTTTTTTGCAGTTGGACAATATGATCCTAAAATTCAAATGGAAATGTAATGAGCCTCAAATAGCCAACAATCTTGAAAAAGAACAAAGTTGGAGGACTCACACTTCCTAGTTTCAAAACTTACTGCAGAGCTGCCATAATTAACATTTGTGGTGCTTCCGTAAAGATAGACATGTAGACCAATGGAATAGAACTGAGAATCCGGAAATAAACCCATATAATCTATTGTCATTTGATTTTTTTAAAGATTTTATTTATGTATTTGACAGAGAGAGAGACAGCCAGCGAGAGAGGGAACACAAGCAGGGGGAGTGGGAGAGGAAGAAGCAGGCTCCCAACGGATAAGCCTGATGCGGGGCTTGATCCCAGGATTCTGGGATCACGCCCTGAGCCAAAGGCAGATGCTTAACGACTGAGCCACCCAGGCGCCCTGATGGTCATTTGATTTTTGACAAAGATGCCAAAACCATTTGATGGAAATAGGATAGTATCTTCAACAAAGAGTGCCAGGACAACTGGATACCCACATGCAAAAGAGTAAAATTGGGGGCGCCTGGGTGGCACAGTGGTTAAGCGTCTGCCTTTGGCTCAGGGTGTGATCCCAGCGTTACGGGATCGAGCCCCACATCAGGCTCCTCTGCTATGAGCCTGCTTCTTCCTCTCCCACTCCCCCTGCTTGTGTTCCCTCTCTCACTAGCTGTCTCTATCTCTGTCAAATAAATGAACAAAATCTTTTAAAAAAAAGAGTAAAATTGGTTCTTCACATAACATTGTATACTTTTACCTCACACCGTAATCCAAGACAGATCAAAAACCTAACTATAAGATCGATCTAAAACTATAAAACTCCTAGAAGCAAACATAGGGATAAATTTGCATGACCTTGGATTATGTGATGATTTCTAAGCTATGACTCTAAAAGCCTCAAGCCCACAAAAAGAAATAGATAAATTGGATATCATCAAAACTGAAAACTTGAGTGCATCAAAGAACAAGATTGGTAGAGTGAAAAAACAACCCATTGAAAAGGAATGGAATTCCTGGGTCATAGGGTATCTGTGTTTAGATTTTTGAGGAACTGCCAATCTTTTCCATGGAGGCTCCATTCTACATTCCCACCAGCAATGTATGAAGGCTCCAATTTCCCCACATCCTAAAGCACACTTGTTATTGTCCCCCCTTTTGAGTACAGTCATCCTAGTGAGTAAAAAGTGGTGTTCATTGTGGTTTTCATTTACATTTCCCTAACGAATGCCCTAGTGTAGGACATCTTCTCAGGTGTTTATTGGTCATTCGTATGTCTTCTTTGGGGAAATGTCTATTTTAATCATTTGCCCATTTGAAATTTGGGTAATTTGTTGTTGGTTTATTGGGTTGTGAGAGCTAAAACTCTAAAACTCTTAGGGACAAAACATAGGGGTAAATCTTTAGACCTTGGACACAGCCATGGTTTCCTAGATGTGACACCAAAGGCACAAGAAACAAAAGCAAAGGGAGATAAATTGAATTTCATCAAAATTTAAAACCTCTATACATCAAAGGATATTATCAAGGAAGTCAAAAAGCAATCCACAGAATGGAAGAAAATATTTTTAAATCATACCTTTGGTAAGGATCTAGTATCCAGAATATTTAAAGAACTCTTACAACACAATAACAAAAAAAAGACTTGAACAGACACTTCTCCAAATAAAATACATAAATGGCAAAAAAAAAAAATCACGTGAAAAGATGCTTCACATCATTAGTCATTAGGGAAATATAAATCAAAACTCCAATGAGATACCACTTCAAACCCACAAGGATGGCTATAATCCAAACATGAAAAATATGTTTTGGTGAGGTTGTGAAGAACTGGGAACTCTCATACATTGCTGGTAGGAATGCAAAATGGTGCAGCCACAGTGGAAAACAGTGTGGCAGTCTCTCTCAATGAGTTAAACATAGAATTACCCTATGACCCAGCAGTTTCATTATTAGGTATGCATCTGCGAGAGCTGAAAACATGTTCACAAGAAAACCTGTACACAAATGTTCATAAGCAGCGCTATTCACAATAGCCAAGAGCTGGAAACAACACAAATGTCTATAAACTGATAAATAATAAACAAATTGTAATCTATTCATACAATGGAATGTTGTTTGGCCATAAAAAAAGAATGAAGTTTTGATATTTTTTACAATGCGGATGGACCTTGAAAAACATTATGTTGAGTGAAAGAAGCCAAGCGTAAAAGACCACATACAGTATGACTCCACTCATATGGAACAGCCAGATTCATGGGGATGGAAAGTAGATTAATGGTTGCAGGAGGTTGGAAAACGGGAGAATGATGAGTGATAGCTTTATGTGTATTGGGTTTCCTTTGGGAGTGATGAAAATGGAATTAGATAGTAGTGATGGTTGCACAATATTTTGAATGTACTAAATGCCACTGAATTTTACATTCAAAAATGGTTAGGTGGTAAATTTTATGTTCCATGTATTGTACTGCAATAAAAAGTCACCAGTAAGAAAATAAACAGACAAGGCCCAGACTCAGGAGAAAATATTCACAAAATATATATCTGACACAGGACTTATACCCAGCATATATAAAGAACACTTATAAATCAATAGTTAAAAAAAACCCAATTAAAAAAACAGGCAAAAATTCTAAAATTAGATACTTTTCAAATGAAGTTTTATAAATAGTAGTATGTTCATCCTAGTTGGCCTGAAGGAAAATGAAAATTAAAGTCACAGTGAGATACCACTACATATCTATTAGAATGGCCAGGCTGAAAAAGGAGATCTACTGTATGATCCTACTGTAAAGGCTGAAATTTAAAAGACTGACAGTACCAAATGTTGGTGAGAATGTGGGCAACAGTCTCCTTCATTGTTAGGGGAAATTTAAAAAATAAAAACACTGTAAGAAAAGTTCTGATCATTTTTTGTTTGGTTAAACATACACTTTATGGACACCTGGGTGGCTCAATCAATTAAGCGTCTGCCTTCAGCTCAGGTCATGATCCCGGGGTCCTGGGATTGAGTCCCACATCGGGCTCCTTGTTCAGCGGGAAGCCTGCTTCTCCCTCTGCCCTTCCGCCCACTTGCACACTCTCTCATCTCTCTGCCTCTCTAACAAATAAATAAAACCTTTAAAAAAAAATAAACATACACTTTCCTTACCACCCAGCCACTCCACTCCTAGTTAGTTACTCTAGAGAACATTCTGGAATGATGGAAATGTTCCCTACCCTGATCGGTGTTATAGACTGAATGTGAAGGTGGGGCTTTGGGGAGGTAATTAGGTTTAGATGAGGTCATGATGGTGGGGACCCCATAATGGGATTAGCCACCTTGTAAGGAAATGAAGAGACCAGAACTCTCTCTCTTCCTGTCACGTGAGGACACTGCAAGAAGATGGCCATCTGCAAGCCAGGAAGAGAGTCCTCACCAAGAACTGAATCTGCCAGCACCTTGATCTTGGATTTCCCATGAGAAGCATGAGAAATAAATAATGTTCTAGCTGCCAGTCTATGGTATTTTGTTATGTCTGCCTTAGATGCCCAAGGCAGCTGGGCTGTGGGAAATACAAGCGTATGCATTTGTGAGAACTCATCAAAGTACACACTTAACATTTGTGTGTTCTCTATATCAAATTTTATTTTAGGAAGTGTGAATAAGTACTGGATTCCAGTCAGTAGTTTTGCTGGATGTCAGTACGAACTCACAGTTTTTAGCGTGTGTATCTGCGTGTACGTGTAGCATGAAATTACATGATAAAGCCAATGGGGCAAAACGTAAACAAGTGACAAATCTAGGCTAAACAAGTCACTGGGCTTTGCTTACCATATTCTTGCAGCTTTTCTGTAAGTTTAAAGTGATTTCTAGATAAAAAGTCTCAAAAAAAAAAAAAAAGAAAAACCAATAAAGCAAATTGGCAAAAGCAGGCCACAGGGATGCAGAGAATAGAGATGTTTTCGAGAATCACCCCACCCCAAGGATGCTCGGGAAGGGAAATCCACTTTACACACGCAGACTGGGGAGTGTCCACACGCACATTATATTAGCCCTTCCAGAATCAAAGAGAAATGCCACGTGGATTTTCCCATTTGGAAGAGGCAGCAGCAGCCTGGCAGAGAGAAAAGAGGCCGGGCCAGGCGCCAGGATACCTGGGCTCGAGTTCCAGCTTGTGCAGCCGTGAAGGATGGCTCCCGTCCTCTGGACCTCACCATCCTGTCCACACTGTGAGGTGGCCAAGATCTCCAGCCACTCTGTTTTCACCGCTTTGGATGGTCCCAAAGCCAGAGTGGTGCTCGCCAGCAGCTCCAAGACCCACTGTGGCCCCCCTGGGGGTTTCCACTTTCCAAGAACTAGTCTCTGGGCTTGTGTCTCTTGGAACACCAGCCTCCCAGCACTTTCCCTGCCTTGTCCCAGGGCCAGCCTCGATCTCGTGATGTGATTTTCCAGACTGAGGCATCTCCTTGCCCTTGGAGCCTCCTGCCGCAGTCTGAGGACAGACCCTGCCCCCAGCCCGCAAATAGGCAGCGGCCACAACAGGGGCTCCACTCTCGCTGGACTTTCTGACCTCCAGGGGTAGTGGCCACAGAGAGGGGTGACCACAGGACCCAGTGCCACCAAGGAATGATCCCTGGGCTATGACCCAGGTAAATGAGACTCACCTGCTGATTCCTGTCTGCCCACACCCCACTGTCTGTCCTGTAGTCTCAGAGACTTCCTCTGCAGGGCAGAGAGAATATTCTTTCACTACTTTCACACATTTTTATGCCGCGTCCTGTGTCAGGGTGAGCACACGTATACATACCCACAGAGCCTGCATTCCAAACCGACCAACTGGAATGTATAATTATGCATGGGATAAGTGCTCTGTAGGAGAGGAAGAAGGAAATACTCACATTTCTTAGGTCAAAAGAGGAGAACGCAGTTTGGGGCACAAGGAACAGGAAATGCAAAAGCCCTGAAGCCATATCAGCTTCAAAGAATGGAAAGAGGTATGGCCTGGTCAGCAGGGGCCAGATGTGCAGAGACCACCAGAAGTGCAGGTCACTCGGGAGGTGATATGCATACGTTTGCACTTGCCAAGATGCCTGGCCCCAGAGCAGAGGGTGCACAGAGGAAAGTGGGCACACTAGCTGGGAACTATTGCAGACGAGTAGGCAATAGAGAGGGGGGCTCAGAGAGATGTGTCCTTCCCATCCTCCCACCAGAAGGCGGGGTCTGAAGGTGAAGCCTAGTGGTCAGCCCGGCTGGGGAACACATCTGAGCCCTTGCTGCCTCTGCACCTCTAACCAAAAAAAAAAACAAAAAAAAACAAAAAAAAAACCCTACTCCACTTTATTGAGATATAATTCACATGCCATACAACTCACCTATTCAATGTGCACAGTTCAGTGGTTTTGTGGGGTTTTTTTTAAGATTTTATTTATTTATTTGACAGAGAGAGAGAGAGAGACAGCCAGTGAGAGAGGGAACAGAAGCAGGGGGAGTGGGAGAGGAAGAAGCAGGCTCCCAGGGGAGCAGGAAGCCCAAAGAGGGGCTTGACCCCAGGACCCCGGGATCACGCCCTGAGCTGAAGGCAGACACTTAATGACTGAGCCACCCATGCGCCCCAGTTCAGTGGTTTTTAATATACTCATAGATATGTGTGATTATTAGCACAGCCCATTCTAGAATATTTTCATCGCCTCGAAAACAAACCCTCTGTGCCTTAGTTATCACCCCCACCACCTCCCCCCCAGGCCTTCCCAGCCCTAAGGAACCACGAATCTACTTTCTGTCCCTGTAAGAATGGCCCAGTCTTTGCCACCCTCCGCCTTATCTGGAGGCTGACTCCTATCCCAGTGCTCCAGGCACTCACTGAGCCTCCTATGCCCACAGGCAGCGTGGAAGCTCCAGGGCCACCACTGAGCCTGCCCTGCCCTCGGATGCCAGCTGTGTCCTCCTGCCTGACTGCTGGGACAGCCCTTGCAGCTGGCGGCTCTTCGTGTCGCCTCTGCCCCATCTCTCCTCTTCAGCCGGATACGGCTAGTTTCTGTTCCTCTACTGGCCACACAAGCTGGCTTGCAGGAGCAGCTTCCCCAAACCCCAAGACTAGACCTCTTGGACCTCAATTTAGGGCCTGCTTCTGCCCCTTCTCCTGTCCCAGGGCCAGATCCCAGACGGCTCTACCCACCTAGCCCAAACCTGTTCATTGTCTCTCCCTCTCTCAAGGGCAGGACTTAGATGGCCCTCCACTTTTCCATTCCCCCCACCCAGGATCCACCCACATCATTGTCATCAGCTAGCACCTCCGCCATTAGAAACTGAACCCTTATTGGGGCGCCTGGGTGGCGCAGTCGTTGAGCGTCTGCCTTTGGCTCAGGGCGTGATCCCGACGTTCTGGGATCGAGCCCCACGTCAGGCTCTTCCGCTGGGAGCCTGCTTCTTCCTCTCCCACTCCCCCTGCTTGTGTTCCCTCTCTCGCTGGCTGTCTCTCTCTCTCTGTCGAATAAATAAATTAAAAAAAAAAAAAAGAAACTGAACCCTTTTTTTTTCATGGAGAATCCATTTGATCTGGTCTGGAGGGGCTGAGCCTTCCCTGTCCCTCCTCACAGAGGTAGGCCTGTGACTCGGGCCTGAGTGAAATACGAAGAGAAAGGGAGAGAGAACGAGAGATACCTGGGAAGTGGATGGTTCTGGGTTACTTAACGGTGGGTACGTTTGGGACGAGATGTGCCCCGGCGATTGGTTCAGGGATGGGCATGTGAGCCCAGGAGGACGGTTCATCTCCACTGAGATTTGCATCTGGCAACTGGAAAGAAGAGTATCTCACTTCCTTTCATACGGGGACTTTTAAGGATGGTGCCCAGGGCTGCTAGACACCAGTCTTCCCAGCTCTTGGGGAGAACCCCTCTGAGAGAGACACCAACACACACTCCAGAAAGCTGGAGAAAGAGAAACCCAGTGACATAATTTCTGCCCCAGGATCTGGCCACACCCTTGGACTTCCCAGCTACCTAGGCCAATAAATTCCTTTTTTGCCGAAGTCATCTGAGTTGAGTTGCAGTCACTTGTGACCCACACTTGCTGAGTGGTGAGGGAAAGGATTCTGACATCAGGGGCACGTTAGATTGGGTGGACTTTAAAGCCCCCTCCAGCCGGGAGCCTGAACTGTCAATGTGGCAGAGGCAGCCATCCACTCCAGCTTCGACGGCCGTCAAGGCCCTGCTGATGTGGGGAGTGGACAGAATATACTTCCTACACTGCAGAAGCTGGGGGCCCCCTGCATCCCAGGTCTCGGGAGGTTCTCCTTCCAACAACCAGCTCATGGCCCTTTCTGGAGGACTGCCTGTGGGCTGTGGAACAGGCTTTCCTGCACTTGTAGAGAGCCGGAATGCCAGGACTTTCCCACCTTCCAATGCCGTGGTCCCCAACCATGGACCAACACCTGCACATACAGCCCTGCTCAGGAAAGTCCAGCTTGCCCACCTCAGGCCAGCAAGTACAACATCTACTCCAGAGTCCCCTCGGGGTCAGGCTTCCAAGGCTCATGCCTGAGATCATACTTTTGCTTGACTGCCTCCCCCGTCCTGTCCTAGGTCCTCCTATCACCTGTGAGTCTCTCCTAGGAGGACTTTCTTAGTAAATGATTTGCACAAAAATCACATCTCAGGGTCTGCTTCTAAGAAACCCAATCTCAGACAATTCTCAAGGCTGAAACTCCAGTGTATTCTTCTGACTCTGGCCTGTTTACCCAGATGCCTGTTGACATGTCCAGCTGACTGGCCTACCTCAACCTCCATAAACTCCACACTGAGTTCATCCTTTCCTGGTCCAAGCTCACTCTTTCCGTTCCCTACCCACCTCATCTCCTGATCCCCAAATGGAAGGGTCGTCTTCAACCACCACCACCACCCCCCATCTGCAATGCACAGAGCATCACCCACTCCCCTAGATTCTGTCTCTTTATTACTTTGTGACCTACTCCCTCCCTCCCTAGTTGGTTCACTTTTGGTACCGCCCCATGGATCTTTGCTTCACTACAGCTCAAGTCCAAATACCTGGCCGTGTGACCTCGCTGCATAACCCCATCCACAGCTTATTTCAAGGGTAACAACTTCCTGAGCTGGGTGTCTGAGGTCTATAGGACCTCACTGATGCCTTCTCTGGACCTAGCTCTCGCTAAGCATGGGGAATAGGGAAGGGACACAGATCCATTCCCACCTGGGTATGTCACTCTGGCCCAACCCTTTCTCTCCCCCCACCCCATTGCACCAGGCAGACTTTATCCATCATTTTCAAAATTATGAATTTTTCTAATTCGATTTTTTCGAATTTTCTGGCACTCCACTTCACAATCTGATCACTGTGCTCTGTTTACCACTGGGTGTTTATATTTTGACGGTTTCTAGTTGGGCTTTGGGCAATCCAGTGTTTCGATTGTTTTCGTGTTTCAATGATCAGATGTGTCCTCTTGTGTCCTCTGCTTGTGTCTCCTTGGACCTCCTTTTGGAGTCTTCATGTCTGGCAACTGGCTTCCTGGGTATCATCTTCAAGAGACCATCTGGATGTCTTTAGATTGGGACCAAGGCTGGAAATCACTCTACAAGGTCGCCATGCTGCCTCCTCCTGCCAGTGCTCCTGTGGGCCATCTGTGTCACAGCAGTCCAGCCTCATGGCCTGCTCCCACCAGGACACAGGGGTTTCCCCCAGACAGGGTCCAGCAGGGCCACTCACTGGGCACCTGCCTGGGATCACACCCTCCCAGCCCAGCCACGCTGGCTCAGCAGAAGCAGATTTTTCCTACAGGGAACCTACATCAAACTAGAACCAGAAAGAAGACCAAATGCTTTTTATAGTTTACAAAATGCTTTCAGATGCATGCATCCCATTTGTGCCCCATAAGAAGTCTGGGAGGTGGGCGTGATCATAACCATATCTGCTCATAACTGATGAACTCGGGGCTTGGAGAGTGAATGCAGGCTGCCTTCCTGACTCAGCTAAACAGCGGGGATGGAGCAGAGACTCAAACCCAACCTTTGGCCTCCAATGCCGTGCTTTTTGAAAATAAACAGGCACGTAAATATAAGCAGGTGTGCGTGGTAAGTTCTGAGTGGTACAGAGTGCAAGACCAACAAGGCGTCCACGGGGGATACGATGGTCCAGGGAGGTTTCCTGGAGGGACAGCTTAGAGTTTGATCATGAATGACAAGGAACTGGAGGAGCAGAGGGGAGGCTCAGAACCAGAGACAGAACCAGAGACAAAACCCCTATACCCCTCTTGTGGGGCCGCCTCACACCTCACACAGGTGATCTCTCTCTCTCTCTCTTCATTTTGCCCACCAGGAAACAGTAGCTCAGAGATGAAAAGACTTGGCCAAGGTCACCCAGGGAGTGGCAGGGCATGAGTAGGAGCAGGGCAAGGAGCAGAGGGCGGGCATCAGCACTGCAGGGGGTGGAGGGGAGGAGTATGACTTTAACTCTATGTCCAGCAATGGCTGTGTCAGGCCCCATCCACAGCCTCCCTGGTGAACAGGCAGGATGGACAGATGGCTGGGGGGTGTGGCTTCGGACAGATCCTCAGAGCCGGCTCCCATCCAACCAAGGGGAAGTGGCCACCCTGCTCACTGAAGGGAGCAGGGTCCCAAGCCCTTTGGCCATTCTGTTCTGCCTTCTTCTGCCTCTTTTTTTTTTTTTTTTTTGCCCTCCCCAGATGCTGGGGTAGGGAGGGGGGGGGAGATTTGTTTCCAATTGGTTTCAGGAGGCTGGAGCAAGACCTCTGTTTTTCCAAAGCAAAGCGGAGATGGTCCGCATTAGGACAAGCAGCGTGAAATCCATTCTAAGAGGTTCCGTGTGTACCGGCAGGATGGGGGCTGGTCCTCAGCACCATCATCTCACATTTGAGCCCTTTCCCCGGACCAGAGGCAGGGAGCTACACTCTGCCAAGTTCCCCTGGCCCCAAAGTGGCAGCAGAAGGGCCCAGGGCAAACCATAGGGGCATCAGCTGCAATCCCACAGTGCCTGACATCTTTGGAGCCACTTGGAGCCAGCTTGGGCTTGTCACTCCCACCTCTCCTTCTCCAGGAAGCCTGCCCTGACCACCACCACACACAGGATCACATAACCAGGCCTCTCCACGGCCTTGGCTGTGGGCAACACCATTGCCAGTTTATGGCGGGTCAAAAAATACATTGCACCTGTCCCATTGTAGGATTCTGTATCAGTCTTCTATTGTGTTTTCTTATCATGTGTCATCAACTCTTTCAATTACTTGTTCCACAAACAGTTATTAGGTGGCTATTGGGGTCACCAATAGGTCCCAGAGGCATGGGGTGCTAGGAACAAGGAAATGATCTAGACACAGGCTTGCCCTCCGGTGGCTCACCAGCTGGTGAAAAGGTCAGACAGGTAAACACATGTTTAAAATTTAAAAGAGCAAGTGTTGACACAACAGAGAGAAAGGACCTGAGGGTCAGGGAAGTCTTCCCAGAAGTGATTTTTGAACTGGGTCTGTAGGAGGCGCGAGAGTCCCCCAGTGTAGACAGAGAGGGCCAAAGTACCACTGTGGGGCTGGCATAGCTGAAGCATGGAGGGAGGGGGTGGTGGAGAGAGAGGCTGGGATAAGTATAATAATAGCAATGCTGCTGTTTGCTGAGCATCAACTAAGTGTCAAGCATTGCCCTGAAAGCTTCACCTGTGTTAACGTATTTAACCATCACTAATGTCCTAGGCGGTAGGTAGATGGGTGCTATTATTGTTATTTCGATTTTATAGATGAAGAAATAGAGGCACAGAGAGTTTAAGCAACTTGCCTAAGATCACACAGCTAGCAAGTGATGGAACTAGATGTTGGCCTCAGGCAGTCTGGTTCCAGAACCCACGCTCTTAGCTGTGATTAGGTACCATTTCTATCAGGTGGGTGTATTACTGTGTCTCTTCCAAAATGTTGTGGACACATTACAGTTCAAATAAATTAGCCTTCCTGTTTCGAATGACTAACATCATCTCCCTCCTCCAAAAAGGTCCAGCACTCATGTTCTCTCATTGTTTCCTTATGAATCTCCTTTCCCCGACAAGAGCACAAGCCCCTCCTAGTAGGGTCTCCCTCCCAGGGTTCCCCACTGAGTCCCGTGTTCATGGCCTATCTGGAGGTGGCCCCAGACCCAGCAGTACTTGCTGGAAGGATGGGTTGACTGAGGCCTCACCACAAGTCACCTGAGCTGCGAAACACCTGTAGGCCAGCCAAGTGGCAAGGCTGAGTGTGAAATTTTCCAAACTGACTCCCCAGGCAGCTCAGCCCCAAGTCCGGCCGCCCCAGAAAAGATGAGCTCACACAGGGGCTCTCCTACACCTCACGAGCTCTGAACTCCAACCAGCGCTAGAGCCCCTTCCAAATCCCTAACTTGAAAAACCTGTTTGTGAGCCCTGGCCACAGAGCATGTCTGCCATGCACGGTTGGTGCTAAGGAATGGCGCCCAAAGCTGGCTCAGCTGCAGACCAGGCCCAAAACCAGGACCTCAAGCATGGCCTCACTGCTGAGGCAGACATGGCCAGAGCCAGCTTTGGGGGCCATGTCTGGAGCTGCAGGCCAAGTCGATTAGCAAAGGCAAGGCTGGAAGTTGGAAGCCTACAAAGGAGTGTTGAAAGGGGACACTAAGGCTTGAACTGGGGCAGTGGCTGTGGGCTAGAGAGGAAGGGAGGTTCCCCAAGACATTGGAAAGGTGCCATTGACTGCACTTGGGTTCTCCAGATTGGTGGCTGGGGGAAAAGAAATGGACAGAGTGAAAGAAGGGGGCCCAGACCTGTGTGGCTGGAGAAAAGTGGAGCAATCTTGAAGTGGCCACTGCACAGGGGAGAGGACAGGTTGAAGGACAGTGGAAAGAGCAGTGGAGAAAGTGTAACTTATGAGGGATCTAGGGTCACTGAAGCAGAGATATCCACCAAATGGTTGGCCACTGGCCCATTCCTAGAAGCATAAGTAGGGCTGAAGGTCAAGCCTCAGGTTCCATAATCACTGGATTGTTTATGGGCCATGAGGCTGTGGAAAGAGATGAGATGGCCAACCAAGGCAGTCAGCTAAATCTGATGGAGAAAGGAGCCCAGAAGGGTCTGGATTCTGGACATCCCCAGCTGGGGCCGAAGAAGAGTCAAAGGACCCATAAATGAGCTCAACAAGATGGAGGGAAGCCAGCAGGGCAGAGTCACAGAATTCTCAGGAGTTGTGGGGTTTAAGAAGAAGAAGGCCAAACCAGAGTTCAGGCTGGGTGGACACAGAGAAAGGCCACTGGGTGTGGAGAACAAGGCATCCCTCAAGAGTCAAATGACCTAGAGAATCTTCTCCTAACCATATGCCAAAGAGAGAAAAACCCCATACATCATATCCAACAAAAGAGATGTGCAAGAATGCTCATAGAGCTCTAGTCATAATAGCCCGCACTGGAAACCACCTAAGTGTCCATCAATTGATGAATGAATAAACAAATCATGGTATAGTCATACAATGGAATTGTTTCAGTAATAAAAAAAAAAAAAGGAATCAACTTCAGCTACATACAATAACATGGATGCATCTCAAAAACATTAGACTAAGCAAAGTAGCCAGACACAGAGTACCCACAACTTGATTCCATGTATAAAATTTCTATGACAGGCAAAATGAATGTACAGTGATAAAGATCATAATTATGTTTACCTGAGAGAGGAAGTTAACTGTCCTGGAAGGGGTATGAAGAAAACTTCGGAGGAACTGAAAATATTTTTTATCTCGATCTGGGTGGTGACTGTACGAGTGCACGCATATCAAACTCATCAAGCTGTATGTTCAAGATTTGTATATTTTGCTGTTTCCCTCAATAAAAATGTAGAGTTAAGAAAAGAAAGAGACTTGGCAACATCATGGAACATGGTGGAGTATGACACTTAAAGAATCAGTCCTCCCACTCAAACAACCATAAGCAGGCAAAGATGGACTTAATCCATTTTTCTTCGGGTTTCTGGAATCTAATCCAAAATTTACAGCAACCAGGAAGATGCTTAATGAAGAAGAAAAGGAAAACTGAATTTTAATAAGAGAGCATTGTGGCATTTTCACCCACCTGAGTCTCATTTCTCATTCCCCAGCATGGCGGCAGCTGTGAGGATGGCAACTTGCATTCCTGGTGTGGCTTGCTGGGGTCAGGGTCTGGTGGTTCCCTGAGGGATGCCTCAGAAGTTGACTTTTACTTTTCATGCCCCCCAACCCCTGCCAGGCTAGAGTGGTTTTCCAGGAAGCAGCAAGATTTAAAATCATATACACCCCATGCCCTCCTGGGGCAAAGGATAGCACATGGGACAAGCGGCTGATGGAACACAAAAGCCTGAAAAGGAGGAGACAAAGAAGAAAGGTTATTGGGGGAATAAGGACTCAGAAGAGCCAGTGAACATACTAGGGAGAACAGAGTGCAGTGTGCATGCCCAGGATGGAAGGCATACTCAGGAAAGACCTGAGATGTCCCTAGGCTTCACCTCTGCTGACTCTGTGGGCTCCACATAAGCAGAAGGTGACAGCTAAGGCAGGGTTGGGCTTAGCACTGAAAGAGTGTCCTCACTCACAGCCAAGCTACAAAGACTGAGAGAATACTATGTGGTTTTTTTTCTTTTTTGCTCCAGGCATAAAGGAAATCTCTGTGTGGTCACTGGCTGACCACTGAGATAACCAAAAAGACTTTAGAGACTATACACAATAAGGAATACAATCTTTGCAAAAATGATTTGTAATAGCCACTAAACAAATGGACAACTGAAGCCATCAAAAATCAACAAAAGCAAAACCTGGAGAAGAGAAAGAATATAATTTCCAGAAGTCCTACATTATAATATTCAAAATGCCTAGTTTTCAACAAAAATTATAAGGCGTACAAAGAATCAGGAAAGTATAGCCCACTCCTGAGGAAGATCAGACATTAGACTTACTAGACAAAGACTTTAAATCGATGGTTTCTGTTTTTGTTTTTTTAAGATTTTATTTATTTATTTGACAGAGAGAGAGAGAGAGAGAGAGAGCCAGCAAGAGATGGAACACAAGCAGGGGGAGTGGGAGAGGAAGAAACAGGCTCCCAGTGGAGGAGCCTGATGTGGGCCTCAATCCCAGGACTCTGGGATCACACCCTGAGCCAAAGGCAGACACTTAATGACTGAGCCACCCAGGCGCCCCTAAATCTACTGTTGTTTTTTTTTTTTTAAGATTTTATTTATTTAACAGAGAGAGAGACAGCCAGTAAGAGAGGGAACACAAGCAGGGGGAGTGGGAGAGGAAGAAGCAGACTCCCAGCAGAGGAGCCCGATGTGGGGCTCGATCCCAGACTGCTAGGATCACGCCCTGAGCCAAGGGCAGACACTTAATGACTGAGCCACCCAGGCGCCCCCTAAATCTACTGTTTTAAATATGCCCCAAGAGCTAAGAAAAACTATGAACAAAGATCAAGGACATCAAGAGACCAATAGATTAACAAGAACATCAAAAAGGAGATAGAATTTTTTTTTTAAAGAATCAGAAAGAAATTCTGGAACTGGTAAGTGTAATAACTGAAGTGAAAAATCCACTAGGGGGATTTAACAGCAGATTAGAACATGCAGAAGAAAAAAAATAACAACTTTGAAGATAGGATAATTGAAATGATCTAGTCTGAGGAACAGAAAGAAAATAGAATGAAGAAAAGTGAATAGGGCCTAAGAAATCTGTGGGACACCAGCAAACAGATCAACATATCCATTATGGGAGTTTCAGAAGGACAAGAGAGAAAAGGAGGCAAAAAGAAATATGTGAGAAATAATGGTCAAAAACATCCCAAATTTGATGAAAAACAATAATCTATAAATCCAAGAAGCTCAAAGAACACCTAGTAAGGTAAATTAAAAGAAATCCACACTGAGACAAATCATAACTATCAAAAGACAAAGAATTTCAGAAGAATTTTGAAAGCTGCAAGAGAAAGAAAGGATCCACAATAAATTTAAAAGTCGATTTCTTCGGGTGCTTGGCTGGCTCAGTCAAATGGAGCACACAACTTTTGATCTTAGGGTTGTGAGTTCAAGCCCCACGTTGGGTGTGGAGCTTTTTTTTTTTTTTAATAAACAAAATATTTTTGTAAGGTTGATTTCTCACCACAAACCATGGATGCTAAAAAAAGAGAGGGATGATTATATTTTAAAGCCCAGTGATGGGTATTAAGGAGGACATGGATTGCATGGAGCACTGGGTGTTATATGCAAACAATGAATCATGGAACACTACATCAAAAACTTATGATGTACTGTATGGTGATTAACATAACATAATAAAATTTTTAAAAATAAAAAAATAAAGTGCTGAAAGAAAAAAATAAGAACTTCATATTTAGCAAAACTATCCTTCAAAAATTTAAGGAAAAATTAAGACATTTTCAGATAAACAAAACCTGAAGAAGTTCATTGCTAGTAAACCTTCCCTATGAGAAATGCTAAAGGGAGTCCTTCAGGTTGTAATGTAAGGACATCAGACAGTAATTTGAAGTCATATGAAGAAATTAAAAACTCTGGTAGAGATAACTACATAGGTAAATATAAAAGTCAATAGTATTATAATTTTGGATTATAAGTCTTATTTTATATTTCATATAAGATTTGTAAGAGAAAAGCATTTCAAAGATTATAAACCTATGTTAATGGGCACAAAATGCATAGAGATGTAATTGATAATGATATAAAGGTGGGAGGTACAGAACTGTATAGAAGAAGAGTTTTTGTGTGCTACTGAAGCTAAGTTGGTATCAATTCAAATGAAATTTTTTAAATGTTTTTTTATTATATTATGTTAGTCACCATACAGTACATCCCTGGTTTCCAATGTAAAGCTCGATGCTTCATTAGTTGCGTATAACACCCAGTGCACCATGCAACACGTGCCCTCCTCACTATCCATCACCAGTCCATCCCATTCCCCCACCCTCCTCCCCTCTGAAGCCCTCAGTTTGTTTCTCAGAGTCCATAGTCTCTCATGCTTCATTCCCCCTTCTGATTACCCCCCCTTTCTTTATCCCTTTCTTCCCCTACCAATCTTCCTAGTTCTTATGTTCCATAGATGAGAGAAGTCATATGATAATTGTCTTTCTCTGCTTGACGTATTTCACTTAGCATTATCTCCTCCAGTGCCGTCCATGTTGCAGCAAATGTTGAGAACTCATTCTTTCTGATAGCTGAGTAATATTCCATTGTATATATGGACCACGACTTCTTAATCCATTCATCTGTTGAAGGGCATCTTGGTTCTTTCCACGATTTGGCTATTGTGGACAATGCTGCTATGAACATTGGGGTGCATATGGCCCTTCTCTTCACTACATCTGTATCTTTGGGGTAAATACCCAGTAGTGCAATGGCTGGGTCATAGGGTAGCTCAATTTTTAACTTTTTAAGGGACTTTCACACTGTTTTCCAGAGTGGCTGTACCAACTTGCATTCCCACCAACAATGTAGGAGGGATCCCCTTTCTCCACATCCTCTCCAGCAAGTGTTGTTTCTTGCCTTGTCAATTTTTGCCTCAAATGAAATTGTTATACATTCAGGATATTAATTGTAACCTTCGTGGTAATCACTAGGAAAATATATAAAAGATATACACAAAATGAAATGAGAAGGGAATCAAAATAGTTCACTACAAAAAAATCAATTAAACACAACAGAAAGCAATAATGAAATGATGAACAAAAGAAGACACACAGCAAACAGTAAAGTGGCAGATGTAAGTCATTCCTTATCAATAATTACTTTAAATGTAAATGGATTAAACTCCTCAGTCAAAAGGTAGAGATTGGCAAAATGGAATTTTTAAATAATAATAATTCAACTACATACTGTCTGCAAAAGACTCACTTTATTTTTTTTAAATATTTTATTTATTTGGCAGAGAAAGAGACAGCCAGCGAGAGAGGGAACACAAGCAGGGGGAGTGGGAGAGGAAGAAGCAGGCTCCCAGCAGAGGAGCCTGATGTGGGGCTCAATCCCTGGACTCTGGGATCATGCCCTGAGCTGAAGGCAGACGCTTAATGACTGAGCCACCCCAGTGCCCCAAAAAGACTCACTTTAGACATAAGGACACATATAGGTTGAAAGTAAAAGGACAGAAAAAGATTTTCCATGAGATCTGTAACCAAGAGAGCTGGGATGTTTATACTAATATGAAAGAAAATAAACTTTAAATCAAAAACTGTTACAACAGACAAATAAGGACAGTATATACTAATAAAAGAATCAATTCATCAAGAAGATGTAACAATTATAAACATTTGTTCACAAAGAAGTCCCAAAATATATGAATCAAATATTGACAGAATTGGCAACAACATGGATGGATCTAGAGAGTATAACGTCAAGTGAAATAAGTCAGTCAGAGAAAGACAAATACCATATGATTTCACTTATATGTGGAACTTAAGAAACAAAACAAACAAGCAAGAAGGGAAAAAGAGAGAGAGAGAAAGAGAGAGAAACCAAGAAACAGACTCAACTACAGAGAATAAACTGATGGTCACCAGAGGGGAAGTGGGTGATGGGATGGGTGAAATAGGTGTAGGGGATGAAAGAGGGCACTTGCTGTGATGAGCACCTGGTGATGGATGGAAGTGTTGAATCACTATATTGTACACCTGAAACTAATATTAGGCTGTATGTTAACGAACTGGAATTAAAATAAAAACTTTTAAAAGGGGAGAAAAGGGAAAAAAACAAATATTGCCAGAATTGAAGGGAGAAATAGACAATCCTACAATTAAGTTCAAGACTCTAATACTCCACTTTCAATAATGGATAGAACATCTAGACAGAGGGTCAATAAGGAAAAAGAACACGGACAACATTATAAAATAATTAGATCTAGCAAAGCTACATAGAGCACACCAGTAAACAACAACAGAATACTCATGCTTCTCTAGGGCACATGGAACATTCCCCAACATAAATCATATATTGGGCCACAAGACAAGTTTCAATAATCTTAAAAGATTGAAATCATATCTTTTTTGACCACAATGGAATGAAGTTGGAAATCAATAACAGAAGGAAAACTGGAAAATCCACAAATATATGGAAATTGAGCAACACAATCTTAAATGGTTCAAAGAAATCAAAGCAAATTAGAAAATACTTAGAGACAAATGAAATGAAAACACAGCATACCAAAGCATAGGGGATATAGCAAAAGCAGTGCTCTGCAGGAAATTGTAGCAGTATATGCCTACAATTTATTTTTTCAAAAAAAGGAAGATCTCAACTCAATAATTTAACTCTATACCTTAAGGAACTAGAAAAAGAAGAGGTAACTACACCCAAAGTTAGTAGAAGGATTGAAGTAATAGGGGTTAAAGTATAGATAAATGAAATAGAGAATAGAAAAACAATAAAATCAACAAAAACGAAAGTTGGTTCTTTGAAAAGATAACAAAAGTGACAAATCTTCCATTAGATTGACTGAGAAAAAGAGTAGGAATGACTCAAGTAACAAAAATAAGAAATGAGGGGTGCTTGGGTGGCTCAGTCAGTTAAGCTTCCAACTCTTGATTTCAGCTCAGGTCATGATCTAAGGGTCATGAGACCAAGCCCCACATCAGGCTCCCCAGCATGGAACCTGCTTGAGATTCTCTCTTTCCTTCTCCCTTTGCCCCTCCCCAGTTATACTGTCTTTCTATAGATAGATAGATAGACAGACAGATAATAGATAGATAGGTAGATACATGTATATAAAGAAAAAAAAGAAATGAAAAAGGGGACATTATTACTGACTTTATAGAAATAAAAAGGATTTTAGGAAAATACCATAAAGACCTGTTTGCTGAACAGATGAGATAGCCTAGCTGAAACGGATGAATTCTTAGAAACACACAAAGTAAAAACAGACTCAAAAAGAAATAGAAAATCTGAATAGACCTATAACAAGTAAGGGGATTGAATCAGTCATCAAAAACTTCCCAACAAAGAAGTGTCCTGGACCAGATGGCTTCACTGGTGAATTCTACCAAACATTCAAGGAAGAATTAACACCAGTCCTTCTCAAACGCTTCTGAAAAATTGAAGAGGAAAGAACACTTGTTAACTTACTTCCTGAGGCCAACATTACCCTGATACCAAAGCCAGAGAAAGACACTAAAAGAAAACTACAGACTAATGTCCCTTATGGATATAGATGCAAGAATCCTCAATAAAATACTGGCAAAGTGAATTTGGCAGCATATTAAGAGAATTACACACTATGACCAAATATGACTTTTCCCCACAATGCAACATATGAAAAGCAGGCAATGTAAAATACCACATCAGTAGAATGAAGGGAAAAAAACATGATTAGTTCAATTGATGCAGAAAGAGCATTTGACAAAATCCAATACTCCTTCATGATTAAAAAGAAATTCTGTAAAGTAAGAATGGAAGAGAATGTCCTTAACAAGGTAAAGGACGTATATGTAAAACCAACAGCTACTATCAATACTCAATGGTGAGAGGCTGAAAGCTTTTCCATGAAGGTCAAGAACAAGACAAGGATGCCCACTTTTGCCACTTCTCTTCAACATAGTACTGGAAGTTCAAGCCATAGCCATTAGACAGGAAAATGAAATAAAAGGCATCCAAATTGGAAAGGAACGGGTAATACGATCTCTAGTCACAGAGTATGTGGTACTATATGCAGAAAATTCTAAAGAATTCACACACACACACACACACACCCCTGTAAAAGCTAATAAACAAATCCCACAAAGTTACAGGATACAAAATCAGATGTCTTTCTATACACTAGCAACAAACAGTGCAAAAAGGACATTTCAAGAACAATTTCATTTACCAATAGCATCCAAAAGAAAAATCCTTAGCAACAAATTTAACCAAAGAGGTGTAATATTTATATACTAAAACCTTCAAAGGGTTGCTGAAAAAAACTGAAGTGGAGAAATCCAAAAATAGAGCCAGACCTCTATAGTCAATTGATTTTCCACAAAAATGTCAAAGCAATTCAATGAGGTAAGGAAAGACTTTTCAACGGGTGCTGGAATAACCAGGTATCTCTATGGAAAGAAGTGAACTTGATCCCTTCCACATACATACACGAAAATTAATTTGAGATGCATCCTAGACCCAGAAGTAAAGGACGAAATTACAAAATTTCCTTTTTTTTTTTTTTAAGATTTTATTTCTTTATTTGACAGAGATAGAGACAGCCAGCGAGAGAGGGAACACAAGCAGGGGGAGTGGGAGAGGAAGAAGCAGGCTCCTAGCAGAGGAGCCCAATGTGGGACTTGGTCCCCCAATGCTGGGATCACGCCCTGAGCTGAAGGCAGACGCTTAACCGCTGTGCCACCCAGGCGCCCCGAAATTACAAAATTTCTAAAAGAAAACAGGAGAATATCTTTCCAACCTGGTCCTGGTGGTTGGTAAATATTTATTTTTTTTTAAATATTTTTAAAAAAGAAAAATAAATTAAAGTTTTAAAATAGTTTTAAAAAGAAAAAACTTTAAATTAGACTTCATCAAAATAAAAAAGGTCTCTTCTTTGAGAGACACTGACCAAAAAAAAAAAAAAAATGAACAGAATAGCCCCAAACTGGGAGAAAATATTCACAGAACATACATCTGACATATGACTCAAAATGCAAAATATATAAAGAATTTCTACAAATCAATAAGACAACATAATTCAAAATGCACAAAAGACTTGAAAAGACATCTCACTGAAGAAAAATTGTACATAGTCAATAAATACACACAAAAGCCATCAGCATCAGTAATCATGAAAGTTAAAACCACATTGAGGGGCGCCTGGGTAGCGCAGTCGTTAAGCGTCTGCCTTCGGCTCAGGGCGTGATCCCGGCATTATGGGATCGAGCCCCACATCAGGCTCCTCCGCTAGGAGCCTGCTTCTTCCTCTCCCACTCCCCCTGCTTGTGTTCCCTCTCTCGCTGGCTGTCTCTATCTCTGTCAAATAAATAAAAATAAAATCTTTAAAAAAAAAAAACCACATTGAGATACCACTTTACACTCATTAGAAAGGTTAAAACGAAAAAGATCAACAATGCCAAATGTTACAGAAAGTGTGGAGCAATGAAAACACTCATATGTTGCTGGTGGAAGGGTAAGTTGACAACCACACTGGAAGATAGTTTAATAGTTTCCTAGATTAATGATCTAACAAAGATAACGTTAACAGCCTAGTACTTGGGTCTATTCCTCGGCATTTACCCAAAAGAATGAAAAACCTATATCCACACAAAGACTTAAAAATGAATGTTCATGGTGGCTTTATTCATAATAACCACCAAACTGTATGGGCGCCTGGGTGGCTCAGTTGTTTGGGTGTCCTACATTTGGTTATGGCTCAGGTCATGATGTCAGGGTCATGAGATCGAGCCCTGCCAGCGGTCCAAGCTCAGTGCGGAATCTGCTTGAGATCCCCCCTCTCCCTTTGCCCTTCCTGCTTGTGCGTGCTCGCTCTCTTTCAAATAAATGAATAAATCTTTTAAAATAAATAAATAAATAAATAAATAAATAAATAAATAAATAGATACCCCAAACTGTAAACACCCAGATGTTCATCCACAGGAAAATGGATAAAGAACCCTTGGCGTTGGGCGCCTGGGTGGCTCAGTCGATAAGCGTCTGCCTTCGGCTCAGGGCGTGATCCCAGGGTCCTGGGATAGAGTCCCACATCGGGCTCCTACGCTGGGAGCCTGCTTCTTCCTCTCCCACTCCCCCTGCTTGTGTTCCCTCTCTCGCTGGCTGTCTCTATGTCACATAAATAAATAAAATCTTTAAAAAAAAAAAAAAACCCGTGGCGTATCCCTCCAGTGGGTTAGAGCTTTGGAACAAAGTACAAGCTGGAGCCTGGAAGAATCTGAAAAATATTATGTTGAGTCTAAGAAGCTGGACCCCCCAAAAGTCTATACACACTCTCTAATTCCACTTATATAAAATATTAGAATAGGCAAAACTACCCTGTGCTGGTAGAGATCAGATCAGTGGTTACTTTGAGGGGTGGGGGCATTGGGAAGGGGCACAGGAAACTTCTAGGGGTGATGGAAATGTGCTGAGAAATAGGCATTTGTCAAAGCTAATTGAATGGTACACTTTAAGATTTGATCCTTTTGCTGCAGGTAATTACACCGCAATGAAAAATACATTCATTTCTTCACTTGTATCAGAAACATTTCTAGAATTGGTAGCCCACAAGCTGCCAGGGGCTACCGTGCTGTACAATGTGGATCGAGAACATTCCCGTCATTGATAGAAGATTCTATTGGGCAGTGCTGTCAGGGGGTCCCCAGGGGGCAGTGAGCCCCAGTGTCTCTGCTCATTAGCACACTTTTGTCGGCTTTGCTCCTGTCCCTGTCTCCCTCTCCCCACAGCCCTACCTGTTTCCTGGATCTCCTCCCAAATAAAACACCTGCACCCAAGTCATCGTCTCATTGTCTCAAGGTCTGCTTTCAGGAGAACCTAAATCAATGTGGCGGGTGACCTCAGTAAGAGGGTGACAGCCACCACCACCTGAGAGCCCCCGAAGGAGCTGAGGCCATGTCCCTGAGCCCTGTGCCACCCCCACCTCTCCAAAGGTGACAGTTGAAGGGACATGCGGAGGCCACCAGGCAGGGAGGTCAACAGCTCTGCAGCCAGGCCCTGGACATGGGGATCATAGGAATTTGGGGCAATGCTAGCTCAAGGCAGAAGGGGCTGGCACCTCCCAGCCTGGGGTCTTTTTCAGAGCCTCGAGCCCTGCTCTGGGGGCACAAATGCGATGACCAGCTGGTTTCCCTTTCCCTGGTGAGCAGCTTTCATCTGGCTAAAAGGCGCATGGCTCTGGGAGTCGCGAGCAGGCTGCTTCATGCAGGGAGGAGGCGGCCCAGTGACAGGGAGTAGGAGGACATTCTGGGACAAGGGGTTCTGACCATTTCACCCTTCAACCCCACATTCCCTTGCTCCCCCGAGTCTTCACAAGCCGAGCTGGACAGGGTGGCAGTTGGAGAGCTCAGAGCCATGAGCCTTGTCCCCAGGGCACTGTCAAAATTAAATTAACATTTTTTCCATTTCCCCTTTATTGCAAACATATTGAATGCTGTTGTCCAAACTCCGTTTCTCCACTGGCTTCTCCACCCCTGGTTTCTCGGGCCTGGGCTTCTAGGGCAGGGCTGAAGAAGGGTGAGGAGACAGGTCTTACACCCCCT
Source organism: Ursus maritimus (assembly GCF_017311325.1). Taxonomy (NCBI): domain Eukaryota; kingdom Metazoa; phylum Chordata; class Mammalia; order Carnivora; family Ursidae; genus Ursus; species Ursus maritimus. The sequence goes on along the minus strand of NW_024424452.1, from coordinate 10,005,964 downwards.
CCCCAACTATACCCTCAAAGGCCCCGGTGCCCCAGAGATGGGGCCAAGGGCCAGCCCAGACAGGGCCCATGATCCCCTAACCACCCAGCCCTCTGCTCCACTGGCTGCCAGCCCTCCCAGCTCCTAGGCACCCACACCTCTCTGCCCCTCTCCCATTGGGGCTAGATGTCCCAGAGGAGAGTAAGTTCCCACTCCCACCGGCCATCAGCCCATGGCAGAGATACGCAGAACACAGGCCTGCCAGGGCCCAGCCTGGGAGAGCAGCGGGGCTCAGGTCACATCATCTCAGCAGGGGCCACAGAGAGAGGACTGGGAGCCTGCATTTGCTCCTTTGTAAGTGCGTATTGAGCATTCCCTGGACCCCAGGCCCTTGGAGAGACCCAGAAGAATCGGGCACAGCCCTGATCTCGGAATCAGGACTCGAGTGGGGACCACAGCAAGGCAGTGCTGGCACAGAGTGTGGTAAGTGGAGGGTGCTGCCAAGAGCAGACGTGAGCTGGAGGGGACTCATGGCTTGGGCAGGGGGTTCGTCCAGACAAGAAAGGGAAGGGGCCTTCCAGGCAGGAGAAATGACCTGTAAAAGATTACAAGGAAGAACTCGAGCAGTGTGGTTGGGGGTGATACTCATGGGGAGGTGGGGGGATGGGCTGGGCCAGCCTGGAAGGGCAGTCAAGGATGTGGCCGCAGAGGGCCCTGCAGCGGGGAGCCATTGAAGGCTGTTGAGCTGGGGAGGGGCAGCGGCAGGTTTGCATTCAAAGAGGTCCCCCTGGCTCCGCATGGAGGGCCTTGGAGGGGCAGAGACTGGCAATGGGGATGTTGTAATAGTCTGGGCCAGAAAGGATAAGCTCAGAATGAAGGCCAGGGCAGGGGGGAGAGAATAAAGTTCGGGAATCACAATAAATCACACAGATTGGCCTTGGTCAACCAACAGGACCAAGGGGGTGGGGGGCGAGGGAAGGGGAGGAGTCCCTGCCCAGGAAATCAGATAGGTAGTGGAGCTCTTCACTGAAAGGGGGAACCTTGGGGAGGGGCAGGCCTGGGGGAGCCTGGGCAACTGAGTGGATGGACCAGTGGGTCACCCCCATGGGCATGTCAATCTGGTTCTGGACCTGCTGGCCTCGAGCCCTGGGGAGGGCTGGGCTGGTGATCTGATGGGGAGGGCTGGAGCAGTCACCCAGCCCAGTGTCTGATATCAGGCCACTGGCCCAGGAAGAGGACGGTGAGGGAAGAGGGCTCTGGTGGACCACCAGCATGACTGAGTTCAGAGCGAGGCTCTGGGGGGGGCAGGGTGAGGCCAGGACACGCAGGGGCTTCATGGCAGGTGGGGCTGGATAAGCAGTGGCACTTAGCCACAAACACTCCAGCATCCATCTCTCAGCCCGTGGAGGGACTGGGGACAGAAGCCAATCTGGAGAAGGCTCCGGAGGGAGTGGGCAGTGAGGAAGTGGGGGATGGAAAGTATGGACAACTCTTTGAAGAAACTTGACTGTGGACAGATGGAGAAAGCCGTGGGGAGCAGGGGGATCGCTGGGGTGAGGTCAATGTGTCCAGAGGACTTCCATCACTCGGTGGACGGTTTTTGGATCAGTGAGGGAGCAGGAGCGGGCTCCGGCCTCATGCAGGCCCCCTTCGTGTTGGGGACCAAAGGGAGGGGCAGGCCAGCTGGGCGGGAAGATCTTGCAGAGAGGGAGGCGGGAGTCTCCATGGGGTGGCTTAGGTGCTTGGGGTAAGTGGGGGGAGTGAAAGAGGGGTCCTCCACCACCGATACCCCCGATGCTCCTCCCCTCTCCACTATCCAGGAGTGCAAGGACATGCTGGGGGTGGGGTGCGCAGGGCCCGACGGCTGGGCACCCAGCCCTAATCCTGACTCCCCAGGTGACCTGGAGCAGACCTCCCTGTTCTCTCAGACCCTCCCCTTCCCCACCTGCACAATGGGGCCTTGGCATCCAGGGGTGCCATGTGACATTCCATGAATCTTGCATTTCAGACTGGAATTCTGAGAAGTCAATCCTCTGATTTCAGGCTTCTAAAATTCTATAACATAATTTCGGTGTTGCCACGAGGGATGAGTCCAGCAGACATCTCTCTCCCCTGCAAATTGCTCTGTCTGCCCATCCCAGCTGCCAGCTCTCCATCCCTCCCTTTTCCCCATCAACTCTGGGCACAGCGAGCCTCGAACATGTCCCAAGCGAGCACTTGGCAGGCAGGGGCCGTGATTCATGCCCCTCCAGCAGGCTTCGTGGCTAGCCCGCCCGCCAGAGTATGCAAGACATTCTTGGCCTTGCCGTGCACTTGGGATTAGCAGGGTGGGGGCGGCTGGGGCAGGGGGAGGCAGACTGTGTTCTCTATCCTCAGCGAGGCGGGGGGCATCCAGGCACGAGCATGTCTGAAGTGGCCGCCAAGCTGGCCCGGGAGGGAACATCGCCCCATAAACCGAGGCCACGTCTGGGACCCAGACAGCGGGGCTGGAGCGGGACATTCGAGGAAGGCTGCCACCTGCTCCGTGTCCAGGGACTGAGGAAGGGCCAGGAGTCTGGGGCCAGCGAGGCTGCTCATCCCAACACCCTGGCCCTATTTCCCTCCATGAGCCCCTTCCTGCCCCCCAAGTCCCTTCTTCCTTCCCTGTGTTAGCCTGGCCCGCTCCATCTCCACACCCCAGATCCCAGACTTGGCTCAGAGCGTGAAGCCTATTCCTGTGTAGTCAAGGAGCAGAGAACCTCAGGTCCCCCCATCTCTCTCTGTCTCTCTGCACCCACTCCAGGTCCCCCACATGCCTCCCTGCAGGGCAGTGCCTCCATCCTCAGACCATCGCTTCAGAGCAAGATGATGTCTCCCTAAAAGCAAGCCTCCCAAGTTAGGGCAAAGTCACATGCAGGGCGCGCGTGCGCACGCACACACACACACACACACATGCACATGTACTTGGAGACCAGCATCCCAGCACAGCTTTGAGATCACATCCTACCACATCCTATTGCCCTCAGACCATCATCTCAGACCACAGCTGTGATCCAGGACAGCCAGCAGCCCGGGGAAGGGGGAAGAAGAATGCTGCCTTTTCCCCCACCCACCCATGGGTTCACCTGGTCTGTGGAAGAATCTCTGTGTAGGGATAGGTATAAACAGTCCCCAGGGCTTCCTCACAAGTATGTTCTCTCTCCAGTCTCCAGTCAAGCACCCGGCCGAGGCTTCCCTGGAAAGAGCAATACCAGGGACGCAGGTGGACCCAGAAGTGACCATGCGCTCCTGGCGCCCTGGGACCAGTGGGGAAGCTGGACAGACCTGGGCCGTGGAGAGTCTGAAGGTGTGAGAGCCGCACCTGGGAGTCAGGGACACATGAGGAGCTCCGGAGGCATGGGGGCTGGGGAGGCCATCTCTAGCTTCTGGGGGATGATGGGGAGAGTCAGGGATGGGAGGCCCAAGGTTTGGGCACAAGGTCCCAAGTGTCACAGTCGCACTGGCCAGAGTCTCTGGACCCACGTGACACATGCAGGTAGGCTCAGGGGCCATGCGCACAGGTGGCCAAAGAGCGACCTGACAGCCCAGAGGTGAGTGGACTTGCCCGTAACCGCAGTGAAAGGGATTGTTCACCGAATGGGGGGTGATCCTCTACCTCTGTCTCGTCTTCTGTCCCCCAAGACTGGGAGCCAAAGGACTGGGTCTAAATCCGGGCTAGGCCTTCTATCAGCTGGAAGGCCTCAGACAAGATCCCTAACCTCTCTGAGCCTGACTTTGCTCATCTGTGGAATGGGTCTGGTAATAACACACGAGCCATCAGAGAATGACGTGGGCCGAGTTAGGAAAGGGCCTGGCACCATGACTGCATTCGTCATCTCCAGGCCCCTCTGAGAAGCTCCTCAGGGGTGCTCAGCTCGGGGTGGGGAGGGGGCAGTCCGAACCAGAGGCCCGGAGTCCCAGGCCTGGAGCCCCTGCTCAGTGCTCGCCACCACCCGAGTGCGGACAAAGAAGCGACAGAAGCCCAGACAGACCCAGCCTGCTTCCTGCTCCGGTTCAGTCCTGCTGGGAGTCCTGAGACCTCTCCCCACAGGGGCACCCGGCCAAGCCCCTCAGACTGGGCCAGACCCGGAGGACAGCTTGGCCAGACCAGAGATGGACCTTACTCCCCGTTCAGTCCTTAAAAGTCTACCGGCCTGAGCTCCCCTCCCGCGGAGGAGGGGGCCTGCCTGTGCAGGGGCTGCATTCCGAGCATGCCACGGAGGGGGAGCTGGCTGGAGGTCTCCCCAGAAAACGCCTGGCTCCAGGCCGGATCCGGGGAAGAGGCCACAGCACCAGGACCTGGAGCAGCCCGGCTGCTTGCTGCCTGGCGACTCAGAGCTGCTCTGAGCACGCCTGGCAGAGCCAGCAAGTTGGGGGAGGGGGGCAGTGGGCTTAGGATGGGGCTCGACTAGAGGAAGGGAGACAGAGGAAAAGGGGGCTCAGAAAGAGGAAAAGGGGCTTAGTGAGGGGGGAGGGGCTCAGTGAGTGGGGCAGGGCTCACCAGAGGGGTCCAGTGGGGCCTCCGGGGTCAGCAAGGAACCCAGGCCCACGCACCCGCCCTCCCCATCATACTTCCTCTCTCTGGCTCTGTCACACAGCTCCCACTGGGTTCCCCAGCCTGGGCTGCACCCTCTGGCCTCCTGCTTGCCTGGCTTGACCATTCCGCCACGTTCCTCTCCATCCAGGGTCTTAGTGAAGTCCAGGCCAGAGTGGCCCGAGGTCTGGGCTCTCCCTGAGGACATCTCCACAAAGCCTGGTCAATCCAGGCTGGGATTTGGGCCCCAGGCCCTATTTGGACTCTAGTGCCTTGGTGCAGAGTCCCCAGGACCCGTCCCTAGAGTTGCTCTGGGAGAGAGAGAGATAGGCTGGAGGCCCAAGCTATTGTGCAGATGTGAGCTAGCCCGTGAGGCAGTGGGCAGCTCCCTCTGGCAACCCATGGAAGTCTGCCTGGAGGAAGAGGCGTGACCCTCAAGTGGGGTTTGAAGGAGAAGGAGACCAAATAAAGATGTCTGGCCATGGGGCGTGGAGGCACTATCCAGGGGCAGGTGTGTGGCCGGGAGAAGGGCAAGGTGGGGCTGCAGAAACGGATGGGCACCGTACCCCCTTAGTCTGGCAAGTGATGCCAAGGGGGTCGGACTGCACCTTAGAAGTAACGAGGAATAGACAGAGGTGTATAGGTAGGGGAGAGACTGCCTGGGAGAGGATCTCTGGCCTTGACATTCTCCCTGGGTAGCAAGAGAAGGAAGAGGGGCCTCTGGGCCTATTTACCCCATGGTTGCCCCTCTGCCTCCAAAGGCTGAGGAAACTTCTAGTCTCTGCCCACTACCCCCAAACACACACACTTCGTCCATAGAGGATGCACTGTAAGAGGGAGTGGGGGCAGGGTGGTTCATGCAATCATCCTCAGGCTCTGTCCAAGATCAAGGGCAAGACAGCCTCCCAGGCCCCAAGTCCCATTAACCCAGGGGGGTTGTGGGTCACGGGGCATCATAGCTAGACCCGTTCCTTCTGCACCCTTCTGAGTACCCACCCCCAGGAATGTAAGTGGTCCTGGAAATACTGTCTAGGTACAAACACTTCTTCAAGAGATATCCTGATGGGCAGGGAAGGAGCAGGCCAGCTAAGGAGAGGCCAGGGTGTGGGGGCATGGAGAGACCCCTCCTGGTCACCAACTGATTCTGGTCACCAGGGAAAGGCAGGCTAGGCTGAAGCTGTCTTTCCCATGGCCCAAAGGAGAGCGACAGACAGAAGGAAGAGAGACAGCAGAGCAAGGAAGGGGCAGAGGAGAGCTCTAGACCGGGGTCCCAAGGCTTGTGTTCTACACCCTGCTCTGTTACTGGCTCTGGGCCTCAGTTTTCCCATCTGTAAAATGGACAGGCTGTCTCAATGGCTCCTTTGACCCGGGTTTTCCAGCTCTTCTGTTCTCTGCTGCTGTCAAGAACTCCCCTGGGGGGAGAGGGCTCTTGCTCCTCACAGAAGCCCCTCTCCACCCCCCACACCCCTACTCCGTCTGGCCAGTATGAGAAGGAGCAGCTGGTTGGATATATGGGGTGCCACCAGGGGGCCAGAGCTGGGGAAATCGCCTGGAAAGGCTGGGTGGGGAGGAATTTGGAAATTTTTTAAACCTTGACAGCTGGAACCCCGTGAGTCAGTGGGGCAGATGGAAGCGATTAGGCACTGGCGGGAGGTACAGCGGGGCGGGGACGGGAACCCATGCGGGGAGCTCGGAGCTCAGACCGAGGCGGGTGGCTTCCTCCCAGCCCCACTGCCGCCGGGGACACAGGGCTGCTCTGCGTGTTCGGAGGCACCGAGCCAGGCTGTGCACCAGGCTCACGTGCCGCGGGCTGAGGAGGCTAGAGACGGGGAGTCCAGGGAAGAGAGGGGACCCCAAGGCAGGAGAGAGGCATGGGACACTGGGCGGGGACACCCTGCTATTGGACCCGTAATGCATGCTGCCCAGACAAAGAAAGGGTCTCAATGCCTGCCCCCTCATATCCATTCCCCACTCCCAGAAGCTCCTAGGACCATCCTTAGTGATAATGCAAATACCCCCAAAAAAGTCCAGTTAGGTACTCCCTCCCTGGGAGGCTACTCTTGTGTTCCCCAAATGATAGTTCATCTCTGGGGGAGGGAAAGCAGGGAGTAAGCCATTTTGCAAAGAATTCCATTTTAAACCATGTATTGACCTTTTCCTAGACCAGCCCAGGTTCGGTTCTAAGGACTGTGAGAAAAGCCCTCTGAGCCCCCTGCCCTTGAGAAGTGTCCAGTCAAGCAGGGGAGACTGGTTCTTGCACAGGGCCGTAGAGAATCAGAGTGAGAATGGCCCATGGCAGCATGCAGGATGGGGAGGCTGTGAGCTGGGGGCTGTGGAGATCCGGGTATGGTTCTGGGGAGATGCTGGGGAGGAGGGGGAGAGGGAAGCCAGGAGGAGAAGGAGGGACATTGCACTTTGCTGCTCAGCCACTCAGACTGATGAACAAGGAGGCCACTGGTCTCACTGGGACATTGGGTGGCAGTCAAGTCGGAGTAGATGGAGGGGTGAGGACAAGGAGAGGAAATAGAGGCGAGCAGAACCCAGCTGCAGAGGTGAGGGGTGACTGACAGGCGAGCCCTGAAGGGGAGGGCTTGGGAGGGTTCGGGACACGTATGCAAAGCCTCTCTCAGGGCCCGGGCCCAGCTAGAGCCACATCAGGCAGCCGTCCACAGGCCCTCCCCACAGACCCACCAGCGACTCCCCAGATCATGACAATGCTCAAACATGACACTGCTGTGGGCTTCCAAACCCAGTGGTGCCAAAGCATCTCATGGCCCCATTCCTCCCCAGCCAGCCCTCGGTGTTCAGCAAACGTTCGCCAATGGTCACTGTCTCCCAGGCCTGTATCAGGCTCTGTGGCAAGAGAAAAACCAAGCCTGGTCCTGGCCAAGGAAGGGAGACAGGTGGAGCGTCCTGGGTGCCATGGTTGCTGTCTGGAAAGAGGGACCATTCCACCTGGGAGGTGGGGATGCCGTGGGAAAGAGGTAGGTCTGGAGGCAAGCCTGGTCAAAGAAGCAGGAGTTTGCCAGGCAGGCCCAGATGAGGAGCTGTCAAGGGCACGGAGATGGGTGTGTGTGTGTAGAGGGCCTCATAGGGTGTGTGTGTGTAGAGGGCCTCATAGGGTGTGTGTGTGTAGAGGGCCTCATAGGGTGTCCAAGGCAGGCACCCAGGACCTGTCCCTGGAGTCCCTGGGGAGGGGCCATTAAAAGAATTTTAAACAGGGTACATCTATAGTATAGAAAATCACTCTAGGGATCTGTGAGCATGTCAAGATAAAGCCTGTTTAGAAGAAGGGGCAGACACAAGAGGGGCTTAGGAGGTAAGATCTGTAGGATTTGGTAACAGGATGTAGGGGGATGAGGGAGGGAGAAGGAGGCTTCTGGAGAGCAGGGAGGAAGGAGGTACTGCAAAGGGACAGGGGAGGAGGAGCTGATCTGGCTCCATCACTGAGCTGCCCCAGAATCTGATGGCTTTGCAGCATCTGGGACATCTCAGTGATGACATCCCTGAGGCTGTCAGCATGGATCTGGCAATGGAAGTCTTTAATGAGGATGAAGGGTCTTAAGCAGAAGGCCGAAGAGCTCACAATGTTCTCATGGCTAAGATGGGGAGCCACTGGAGGCTGCAAGCAGGGAAATGACACAATCAGATTTAAAAATATCATTTTGGCAATGGGGAGGAGGCCGGGGCAGAGGGAGACTGGAGGCAAAGAAACCTAGGGTGAGGATGAAATATCTCCTCCGAGGCCAGGCCTCCAACAGAGGCCAGGGTCAAGGAAAGGGTCATAGTTCAGATCCTGGAAAGCAACTAACCTAGGCTTCAGGGTCACAGTGGATCTCACTTTTTCCATAAGTAGGGTCTCGACACGTTGGGTCATAAACGACGTTTGTGCTGATACTTTAGGTCAAACCCTATTTTAAATGACTCGACCCCAAAACAAAATTAAGAAAACAATTCCATTTGCAATAGCATCAAAAAGAACAAAATAAATAAATTTAACAAAAGAAGTGAAAGCCTGTACACGAAAAACCACGCAACATCATGGGGGAGAAAATTAAAGATCTAAATAAAGGGAAAGACAGCCTGTGTTCAGGAATTGTCTAAATCGTGAATATTGTTAAGATGACAATACTACCAAAAACAGATTCAGTGTAATCCCTTTCAAAATTTCAGTGGTGTTTCTGAAAAAATGGAAAAACTCATCCTAAGTTCATATGAAATTTCAGGGGGCCCCAAATAGCCAAAATAATCTTGCAAAAGAGGAACAAAATCGGAGGGCACACACTTCCTGATTTTAACACTTACTACACAGCTACAGTAATCAAGGCAGTGAGATCCTGGTGTAAGGACAGATATATAACTCAGTGGACTAAAATTGAGAAATACATCACTACATTGATTTTTGACAAGGGTGCCGAGAACATTCACTAGGGAAAGAACAGTTTTTTCAACAAATGGTGCTGGAACAACTATCCACACGCGATAGAGTGAAATTAGACCCCCTACCTCACACCATATACAAAAATTAACTCAAAATAGATCGAAGACTTAAACGTAAGAGTTAAACCGATAAAACTCTTCGAAGAAAACATAAGGGTAAATCTCCATGACCTTGGATTTGACGATGGCTTCTGAGGTGCAACCCCAAAAGCACAAGGGAAAAAAAGAAAAAATAGATACATCAGATATCATCAAAATGAGAAGAAACTTGTGTGCATCAGAGGACACTACCAAGAAAGTGAAAAGCAGCTCACAAGATATTTGCAAAGATATTTCAAATTATTTAAGAGAATATGTTGTCTAAAAGTCTCCTCTCGGAAATTCTCCGTGCTGGGGAGTGGAAGGAGAAGACTCTTCTCCAGCGTACAGAGAGCAAGGTATCCTGTCCTGTCTTCCCTGGAGTGAGTTTGCCCAAAGGGGATCTGCCTGTCTAGGAAATTAGGGAAATAAAAATCGGAGGAGGGTGGGAAGAAGCAGGGACACTTGCCCCCAGGGCAGTCACAGTTCTCTGGGAACTTGCTCACAAATTCCCCGAATTCCCCCATATTAATTTTAGAACGAGTCCTCGAAACCCGAGCAGGCCGGGGACGTCCCGGCGCCAGTTTAGGCAACTCTCAGAAAGGGGGCAGCGTGAGGGAGAGGCTGTCTGGCCTGGCCTCCTCTCCCAGCCAGACCTCGTCCATGGGAGGGTCACGAGAGGCACGAGCCGGGGCCAAGCCCCGTGCAGGGCGAGGGCTCAGGCAACCAGCCAGGAGGTCCTGGGGCCTGAGGCCTCAGTTCCCACTGACATCAGTGCAAGGTGTCAGGGGGCCTGAATCATCGGGGCTGGGGCCAGCCCCCTCCCGGGGGGAGAGCATAGCAGAGGTATGAGGCAGCCCCAGCCAGGCAGGCGGCCCTGGGACTGGGCTGGACACTGTGACTGTTTTATAGAATTAACAAGTGGGACCCGCCACAGGGGGGCGGGTGGGGATGTCATTGTCCTGGATTCCAACAGGCTGCCCCCCCCCCACCTCTTTCTGATTCACAAAATTAATTCCAACAGCTAGAGAGAGGAGTCTGTCAGCAGGGCCAAGGGGTCATAATCACGGGGAATATTAATAGCTCCAGCCAGGCTGCCTGGGGGGCTGGGGGGGCCTGCCAGAGGGACTGACTTATTTCATCTCCTCATTAATGATGTGGAAAGAGGAGAGTTTACCCAAGCCTGGGGCAGGTGCTGACCCACATCAGGGCAGGGGTGACCCAAGAGGAGGACAGACCACAGGGGTCTGGTCGGGGCTCTGTTTCCCCCCAGAGAGGATTCCTCTTTGCACTATCAGGGTGACCCTGGCCCCACAATGCAGCCAGGGGTGAGCTGGGTACAGCAGGAGTGCACCCTGGCTAGGTAAGGATGAGTGTCTTTCCTCAGGCTCAAGAATGACTCACTGGTGCGTGTGAATACACACACACACACACACACACACACACAGCTTTGCACATTTCTGAGAACAGGGACCAGGTCAGGGTACCATGTCCTGCCACCCCAGAGGTGCACGTTGACCAGATGAGTATGGGATCCTTAACTAGACCCCGACCTCCCTAGCCCTGCCCCCCAACCTCTCCCTGCAATGAATCAAGTTTAAGGGTACTTACAACTGGGAGCTAAAAAAAACCCAAACACACACGCACACACACACATCTCTCCCCCCCACTCCCCCACCCTGTGCACAGTCTGTCCCACTAAGGGGAACAGAAATCAGGGTCATTGGCACGTTCTGCCCCCTCCCCTGTCCCTTCGGTCCTGAGAACATCATTCCAAACGGACTTCAGGACCTCAGGATCAGGGGGTCACAGGCAAAGAAAGGAGTTGGTGAAGGGAGACAGCTGGAAGAGCGCTTGCAGAGAACGGGCTCAGAGGCATGCCCAGGGCCCCCCTGCAGATGGGCTGGGAGAACCCCCGCTCCCCGGGAAGCCCCCCAGCTCCCAGCTGCACAGCTCCTGGCTGCCAGCGCTGGGACAGACACAGACGGCCCGGGACTGGCAGCAGCTGGGGCTGGGAGCCTGCCGAGTCCCAAGCTGGAATGAAAAAGAAACCTATCCAGCGATGAGATCAAGGGGATGGCACCAGTGTCTCCCCAGGGAGCCGAGCTCTGCGTCCCAGGACATTCCAAACTGCGAACAAAACATGGGTGGGAGGCCGGCCAGGCTGGGCCCGTGCCAGGTGGCCCCCTCCACCCCTCCCATCAGCAGGGAGGCTGGCCCGGCAATGGGACCGGCTGGGAACGTAGCATGAGCTGCTGGGAATGCTGCCCGTACAAGTCGCCTGGGGACGCAGCGTCCAGACACCTGCCACGTTCCCGCGGCAGAGCGCCATGTGCGGCCATCCGCCCGTGCGCCTCCAAGCCTGGCCCGTGTGGAGCGCTGCAGGCCGCGGGCCTGGCGCATCGACCTGCGCGGGGCCATTGCACTTAGCAAACACCTTCAAAGCCACGATCGCAGTCACTAACCCCTGAAGGAAGCCAGGCCTGGCAGCTTTCCCCATTTTGTAGGAAACTGGGGCCTGGAGTGGAATTTGCTTGGTGCAGGCAGCAGGAGGCCACCAAAACCCTGGCCTCGGCCTCCCTGAACGAACCCCAGTTCCGTCACAGGGCCCCAGAACTCAACAAGTTCAATGCATTCGTTCTATAAATAGGTAAACTGGAGTTAAAAAAAAAAAAAAAGACAAGGGCTTGCCCAAGGTCAGAGGGCACCAGAGGTAGCGGTGAGATACTGAGGATGGTGTTCACAGGTACCATGCCAGGCAGCTGATGTCAAGACAGCTGGACAGCACTCAGCTTCCATGGCTCAGAGACCTGGAGAGTAGAGGGAAATCATGATGGCTTCCTGGAAGTGGTGTTCTCCCCAACAGTCCAGTCCTCTGTGAAGCCTACTCAGGTGACCCTAGATAGAGACAGCAATAGGTCAACAAAAGGAAAATTGCAAAGAAGAATCAGAACCCATTGGGGTGAGCTGTCCCTTCCCCTCTACCGGCCTCAATGGTCTCATCAGTACAATGGGGGCAAGGGATGCTGGCTCCCGCCATAGCTCACAGTGACTTTCCAGCTCAGACACTCATGGTGCGGGTCTCTGAGGGCTAGCCCAGGGCAACTCAGGCACTGACCCTCACTCAGGAGACCTCAAGCTCTAGCGGGGTGCCCGGGAGGGCGGGGGGCACTTTGCCCCCAGCTTAGCTTAGGCCCGGGGAGGGTCCAGATAGAGCCTCAGAGAGATGACCAGTGCTGGCAGGAGCTGATGGACAGGAGATAGAAAGCATGAGCGTGGGTAGCCAGTGTCAGCAGCTTGGACCATATTCCATAAATGACAGGAAACTGAGGGCATTAAGTGAGGCAGGGTCATGGTCACAATCACCATGGTGTGGAGGACACTGGCTCAGGGAAGGAGTCATCTGCACGGCCTAGCAGTGGCCATGAGACAGCAGCAGAAGGAGAAAGAGGCTTTCTCTCCCCGTTCCTGGACTGAGGGCCCCTTGAGGCCAAGAGAGGGCCTCTGGTCCCCGGGACAGGCATGGAGAGGCAGGATGGACCTGATGACGGTGTGCTGACCCCCAGGGAGCCTAGCCATCACAGTCCTCTGCAGGGATCTCTGCTGGACCCAGTCATGCTGACCGAAGGCTCCCCAGGCTCCTCCCAGTGGCCACAGCTTGCGACAGCAGAATGGTTCCCAGAAATCAGTGGTTCAAATGTCCACATCAAAGTGGGGCAAAGCATGAGAGGAGACAGATTCAAGGAGGAATTCGTCCCTCCCGGCCCAACAAAGGCTCACTGAGCACCTACTGTGTACCAGGCTTGGGGCTGGGGTGGGGAGCACAGAGATTAGGAAGATAGGGCCTCATCGGGGAGGGGATGCCTTCATGAGCCATGAAGCCCCAGGGGTCTGGGCAGCGGGCAGTGCCCTGGAAGAACAGGGCAGAGATGGGAGCAGAAGAGAAAGGGCAGAAGAGATGCGGGCGGGGCATGGGTAGGTATTAGGGACGGCGGTAAAACACAGGATTCTGGGGTCTGCAAGTGAGTGCGGGGAAGGGGCTTGGTGGGGAGGCCTCAGTGAGGAGAGGGGGCTCAGCAATCCAGTCCAACTCTGGACCAGGACCAGGACCCCAGAGCCCACCTTCCCCCAAACCACCCGTCTTGCCAGGTTTTGGTGGAGACACAGAAGCAGAGCTATGGGCCATTTTCACCTTTTAAAAACCACAGATATCCGACACGGGGCACCAGAGCCAGATTTCTGGGAGAGACAGAGGCCCTGTGGGCGCTTCGCCTGACGTCAATCGGGGCTTCTCTTTTGTGTCTGCGGCTTTGACAGGAGGAGGCCAGATTAGGGGGCTAAGCTGAGAGAGGGAGAGAAGAACGAGAAGCCAAGCGTGGCCCCTGGCTCTTCGAGTGCAAAGCCCTTGTTACGGTCGTTCGGGGACCCTGCTGATGAGCAGGGCAGGTGTCAGTTACTGGCCAGGGGCTGGGGGCATCTGGAGTCCAGGGCCAGAATCTGGACCCATTGCCGGGCTCCGTGCCTGAGCCCTAACGTGAAAGCCACGCTTGTGGTCTGGAAGTTTCCGCACTGGGGAAGGAGCCCTTTGACGACGGAGGTGGCCCCATCAGCCACTAAGAGGTGGAAGATGCCTCCTTGGCTGTTGGACCCGATGCAGTGGGTTCCCAGGAAGGTCTGTCTTGTGTGTCCCTCCTCCCCCTGCCTGTCCATGCCAGAGGTCCTGCAGTGGTCTCGTACTGCCCCCCACCCACACACCCCCAATCCTCTTGACACAGCTGCCCAAGCTGCCAGGTCCCAACTCCCCAACATGGAGCTTCTCAGACAGGGAAACTGAGGCCCAGAGAGAGCTAAGGGGCTAGCTGGTACACCCTGTGTCCCCAGGTCCAGCACAGGCCTCAGGACACATTTGCCGAAATGCCCTCCCCACCCACCCAGCCCTCATTCTGCCTCCGAGCCGCTTACGAGGCCTCAGGAGTCAGGGACCAGCTGGTTGTGGGGGCAGGGGTCTGGGACAGGGTACACCTTTAACAGATCCCCACCTTAATTGGCTCCACATACGGGTCTTGTCCTAATACACACTGAGTGCCTAGTCTGAGACTTGACCCCAAGCCCAGAGGGACCCCAACACCCACCCTAGGCTAAGCCCAACCACAACCCCAGAGTGAGCCTGAATCCAAACGAGACCCTGACTCCACCGTCAGACTGAATGCCAGCCCGAAATACAGGCTGCCCCCGGAGCCCCAGAGCCCGCTCTGACCCTAATCCCAATCCCGGATGACACCTTGCTTCTGACCCCGACCCCAGATTGAACTTTGGACCCAACCCCAAGGCAGAGCCCTGTCACAGCATAAACAGCCTGGGAAAGACCCCAGGGACACCAGGACATAAGCCCCAAGCCCCCTGCAGCCATGCAGGGCGGCAGACTCCTCTGAATGCTGGGCCCCAGGTGTGAGGAAGGGAGAGACAGCACAGTATTGTGTCCCACTGGCCAGCACCATACTCCTGATCTCAGGTTTCTCAAGTGGGGGGGGGGGCAGTGTGCGGAGGGAGTGTCTCTAGGCCTGCCTGCCTGCCTCAGGGCAAGGTGACTCTGGTGGGATAAAAGTAGGTTCGGGCAGGGCCATCCTGGATGGAACACTGGGCCCCTACATCCCTCTGCATACAGGTCTTTCAGGAAGGGTGGCCTGAGCCACGGGGAGGTCCTGTTGCAGAAGGGACCATTCCACTATGGCACTGAGCTTGCCTTCATGAGGAGCCAGGCACCCAGGGCCATGCTTTGCAGAGGGTATAGCTGATGTGGCTGTGCGTGAGGCTCAGGCCCGGGGGCTCCGGGCTTAGCAGTGCAGGGACCCCCAGTCTCTGGCCCTGCCTAACAGCAGGAGATGGAGTCTGGGGGGGATCAGTCTATGTTCTCCAAGATGGCTAGGGACTGGGGAACCCCCAGCCTGAGGGAGTGCTCCTTTCTCCCCCGCCCCCAGATGCCCTTTGGTCTCAAGGCAGAGCCAGGGCCCCAGGGAGGCCGGCCTGAGCCCCCTTCTGCATCACCCCAGTCCCCGGCTTCCCTTCCCGCCTCACTGTGAGAACGTGCGCTTGCAGCCGCAGAGAAGAAATCAGCAAGAAGGAATGTGCTGTCCGGGGGCCAGCGGACAGGATGGGCTTGCCGGAGAGGGAGCGAGCAAGGAGAGCTCCGGGAGATCGGAGCCGGGAAGGAAAACAGAGATGTGCTGGGGCAGCTGGCCAGGCAGCACCGGCCCAGCCATTGTTCCCAGCCCCACGGGTCAGGTGCACTGGGCTCGCGGCCGAATCCCAGCCTCTGCTCAGCGTGGCCCCAGCCTTCCCCACAATGCCTACCCGCCTCCCTCCTGTCCCAGACTCTGACCTCTGGGGCCTGGCCCAGCCTAAGAAGAAGACAGATTTGTCCTCTGTGCCCCCAACCCACTCTCCAGGCCTCTGTCCGTCTCTTGGCACACGTCACCTCTCCCCGCTGAGGTCCATGTCCTTCCACAAGCCTGACTCTGTCCAGACCTCCCTGTGGGAGGACGCTTCTGGTTTCAATGGCCTGATAAGCTAGTCCATACGTGGACATTAATAGCTGATAATAGCTCAGACCTGTCCTGTCAGAGTGTGGTCCCCAGACTGGTAGCATCAACATCACCTGGAAACTTGGTAGAAATGCAATTATCAGGCTTCACCCCAGACCTACGAAATCAGCCCCCACAGGGGCTTTGCATGCATGCTCAAGTTTGAGAACCACTGGCTTAGAGTGTGACCAAGGTCAATTCCACAAACGTTGATGGGAAGAATAGGTAATTGAATGAACAAAATGGAGCAAATGACTTTCGAGAGGGCCTGATGGAGGCTTGAGCAGAATGGTTCCCGTCTGGTGTCCAAGCCCCAGGGACAACTGAGAGCTACATCTTGGGACAGGGAAGGACTGACCAGCTGGACTCCCTCTGAGATGGAACAGGCTCTCAGACAATGTCACCTGCAAGGAGGCCATCCAGCAGGTCGGGCCTGGGGCCCAGGCAGACACAAAGGGAACGAGCCAGAGTCGACAGGAAGAAGGAGTCCGGCAGGTCAACGGGATGTAGCTATGGGAATCTGGGGACACCCAACAGCAGGCAGACAAGAGGAACCCTGGGAGCAAAGCTGAGCTTCATTTATCCGAACTGGGACACCAGATTGAATGACGACCCCCTGAACATTGAACTTGGCTCCTTCAGCAATCCCCTCATTGAAGTCGGGCTGGGCCCCAGAATCTGGGGCAGAGCCAAGCCTACTGGTGGGGTCCAGCGACTCCAGCTGTGAGGAGGGGACAGGGATCTGCAGGATGAGAACCCCACAGTGGTACCAGTCTTGCTAACTCGTCCCAAAATCTGGTCTTGGCATCAGATCTCTCCTGAAGCTGGGATCGTTCTTTTTAGAACTTCTCACCAGCTTGATGAGTGAGGTCTTCCCCGCTTTCCCTACTGGGTCGTGCCCAACCTTGACCACAACCAACTCAACTGTGGCTCATATTTTCAGAATAAGTTAGAGAGACGGACAAGGTCTGTCCTTACCTCCTTGTTCTGCCCGCCTGCCAGCTCATCTCCCTTCAGTGCCAAGGAAGAGAGGACAAATCATGTGGCCAGATCTCCACACTAGCTTGGCCAACTTCCGAGCGTGGCCAACTTCATCCAATATTACAAGGGTAATTTCCCACTTGACATAAAAGGAGAAGCATCTTCACCCACGGCCACCATCTCTGCTGGGTGACTTGACGTTTCAAGTCCATGAGGTGTTTTCTAAACACTCATGGCCCAGAGTATGTCCCACTTGTCCCGGAAAAGATTCCATGAGGAAAAATGGCACCCAGATCAAATAAGACTGGGAGACGCTGCACACCAGGGCCCCTTCCTAGGAGAACAAAGTCCCTGTTAATAATTTTTTTTAAAGATTTATTTATTTATTTGAGAGAGAGCGTGAGCGGGGGTGGGCAGGGCGGGCAGAGGGAGAAAGAGAGAGAACCCCAAGCAGACTCCCCGCTGAGCATGGAGCCCAAGTCGGGGCTCTGTCCCACAACCCTGAGATCATGACCTGAGAGGAAATCAAGAGTCCGACGCTTAACCAGCTGAGCCACCCAGGTGCCTCACAAAGTCCCTTTTAATAATTAAAGGCTCTGGTGAGTCCTGTCTGGCTGTCAGGTTCAGTGTTTCCCAGTTTATCGGATCCAGACCCTTTTTTTCCCTCTCCTCCCACAACGCTCCACGGAGCATCACTTGGGATACACATCCCAAAGTGCGAAGTGGCATTGCCCCCCGCCCCCACCGCCCCCAGCCACCTAGACACAGACAAGCTTCCTTCTGAAGTTCCAGGGAGGAAAAGCAGAAGTCGGGGGAGTGTCTCGTTCAGGAGCCTAGTGGCGGTGAGAGCAGGAGACTCTGGAGACCCACGAGGGATTGGCATGGATGTCCTTCTGTTCACCTCCAGGAGACCCCAACTCCAGAGCCACTGTCCCCAGAAAAGGTGTCATCAAGAAGAAGCCTTCAAGGAGGAGCTAAGCTGAGAGGGGAGGTTGGAGGGGCTGCTGCTCTTGGAAGAGAGAGGCGTGGGTAGGCTGGAGCACCCCGCCAGCACAAGAATGACAGGCAGCTCCCAGCATACCCTGGGGAGGTACAATCTCATCCCTTGGCTGGACTTGAACCAAGACCAGCTCCTGCCTCCCCCTCACTCCCCTCCTGCCCAGCTGGACTCCCCCATTCCCTCTTCTGCTCATTCCTCTGCAACCCCGGAGGCCTGGAAAAACCTCCCAGCCCCAACCTGTGTGCTTCGGAGGTGTCCTCTTTGGGGTGGAGGGGAGAGAGTCCTGCTTCAGCTCCCCGCCTCCTGCCCAGACTCTTGGCTGCCTCCCGAAACCGGACAATGCAGGGAAATGTTTGCACCCAAACAACTCTGCTGCCTCAGGAACTGCCTGACCCAGCCCAGGAAAGCGAACGCCGGCAGCTCCACCCTGCTGCCCCCTCAGTCTGGGGACCAGAGACCAAAGCTGGCGGGGTGGCCCAGCAGAGGGGTCAGCAGAGCAGAAGCGGTCATCGGCAACCCCGATGCGGGCGGGAGGGGAGCTCAGGGTCACCTCTCTCTAGGGACCGGAGCTTTCCTTCCTGCCGGCATCAGAAAGAGAGCTCTGTCCCTGCCTGTGGGATATCCAAGAGCCAGATGGTCAATATTTATCTGGAGAGCCGCGGCCCTGGATTCATCTGGCCCGAAGATGATGAAAATAGCACTTTGATGGGATTTGAGAAATGCATTCATTCATTCAACAAGTATTTGCAGCCCTCAGGTCCGCGTGCCAAGCCCCGGGCATGGCACTGGGCTGCAGGGGTGGATTAGCCCTGCCGTGCCCTGGACAGCCCTAGGGGAAGATATAGGCCCCCAGAATGGAACAAGGGGCAGGTGGGCCCGTCATAAAATGCACCCACAGCTGCGGCCACCCAGCTCGGGGAGCCACGGGTCAGCGCCGCTTGCAGAAGCAGAGGTCACGGTCCCCGTGTTTGATAAAGACTGAAATGCCCTCTGGTGGCTCCCCTCCCCACAGCCCTTCCCATCCGCTCGGATTCCGCCCTCGCCAACCCCAACAAGCCCTGAGGCGAAGAACACCAGGTGCAGCCGGTGATCGTGGCTTAAAGCAGTGCGAGGGGAAGGCAGATGATCTTCTCCTTGCTAGTGGGCGCCGACCTGGCCCCATGTGATGCTGCCACGGGGTGATCTCCAGGCATTCCTGTGTGCGGCACTTCGGGGCACAGCGGCTCCCTGTTTTCAGCAGCGGGGGGTAGAGGGGAGAGAGCCAGTGACCCCCGAGTCCCAGTGGGGCTCTTCCCCGTAGCTTGGAGGAGGCCGAGGCCCAGATGGAAGGAGCCGGGGGGCAGCTAAGGTCAAGGCAGCCAGCCTGCTTGTCGCAACCCCTCACGCCCACCTCGCCCGTGTGCCAGAGACTGTGTTTTTGTCTTTCTTGGGGGGGAGGGGTGTGGCTCGGGGCCTCGAGTGATGAGTTAAGTGACAATGAATTTGAACCACATGGAGCTCGGGCTTAAGGGGAAAGTGTTTTGGTGAAACGCAGCTGGAATTTCGTCAGCCCCCACCCCCCAGACGGTACAAAAATAGTCCGGGCCAGGCAGGCTCTGACCCACAGGCCTGGCCCAATTTCGCCGCCCCCTGTCCCGGAGAGACGCTTGGAGTGGCCTCTTTCCCTGAATCTGGGTTTCGTAATCTTTCCTTGTTGTTTTGGTCGCCTGTTTGTTGACTGGCCTGGTTCGTCTGGGAGAATTTGCTCCCTGACGAGCTCCCTGCTGCTTGGCTTCGAAGAGAGAGCAAGGCAGGAAGACCCTCTCTCGCTGTTGGTAACAAGGCCCAGGGGGCTGGAGGCTGGAAAGATGGTCACAGGCACGGCCCCGGGGCTGGTCGGGAAGCCCTGTGACCTTGGGAATGTGAGTGGGCGGCGGGGGGCTCCGGACGCAAGGGCGAGAAGTGGGCTTCACCTAAGCAAGAGCTGAGATGTTCATAGAACATTCTATGAACATCTCAAATCCAGCCTTGTTCCTCAGAAGGGGAAACTGAGGCCAGAGGCAGGGGGTAGGTGATTCCAGGCATCAGAACCTACCAACAGCACAGCCAGGACTCACCCCAAGCAAGGACTTCTGCTTCCCAGCCCAGGGTCTGGCGCCAGGAGGCATCCAGGGTGTTCGTGGACTGGGAGAATGCTCAGAGCCTGTCGCGTCCGGTCTTCAGCTGGGAAGGAGACAGAGGGGGAGCTGTGCACCCCAGGCAGACCTAGAAGGTGGTCAGGCCTCTACCACTCTCAGCATCTATCATCACCTTCCCCCAGATGTGAATGGTGGGAGCCACTCCTGAGGGCCCCTCCTGAGGTTGGGAAGGGGAGGGGAAGCTACTGATGTCCTTGCAGACCCAGCACCAGGGCCCTTGGGACAGCAGCCCCCGGAGGGAATGAGAGGCGCCTGCAGGGAGGCCGGGACTGTTGGGATGGGGACAGAGCCCTCAGTGGCAGCATCTCTAAGACCAGCTGACGGAGCCGCTGCCCCGACAGCAGGTGCGCCAGACCAGGGCGGGACCCTGCCACGCTGGGGGGCAGGGTAATGAGCATCGGCCCTGAGGGAGCGGGGCCGCAGGGCCACAGGCCTTCAGGGGCCACCTGGGGAAACTGTCTCCTATCCTGGGCACCCACATTCCCCTCCAGAGCACCAAGGCCCAGGGAGACTTGGTCCTGGGGACCAGGATGGACACGGAGTAAGTGGTCCAGGCACTGGGACCCTGGCAAGTGGCAGCAGAGGGTTCTGGGCTCTCCCCGGAGCTACTGGCCAAGCCACACCTTCCCCATCTGACTCAGGCATTCTGTGAGGACAGCACCCCGGGTGGGGTCGAGGGGGAGGGGCCAGGAGGGGCCGCAGGAAGGCCACCTGGGGAACTGCGGGGGTCAAGCCAGGGCTTTCTGTGCAGCCCCCGAGACAGGGGCACAGAGTCCAGCACCCCTTCTGGCACTCGCAGCCTGCCCAGGACGGAGGAGGGAGGTGCTGTCCGGGCTGAACCAGCAGCTTCCTCCTCTTGCCAAGTTCAACCATGTAGAGTCCAGTTAATCTGGATCTTAGCAAGAGCCTCCTCCACTTCCTTTCTCCCCAGGCTGGAGCCCCCCAGAGAGCCAAGTCCCCTAGGACCACAGGACAAGACCAGCATCCATCCTTCCTACTTTGGCCACGGAACCTCAAATGTATGCAGGAGGCATGGCCACTGTACCCCCTTCCCCTCTACCACTGTCCCCTGCCCCATGGAGCCTGGGACCCTGTCTAGAAAGCCCTGCTGGCCTGGCCTGGGCTGCCCCCCCTCACTTCTGAGAGGGGTTCTGCTCCTCCCACTCCTATTGTCCTCCCCCTTGGCCCTCAGCCAGCCCCCAAGCCCAGGCTGAGCCCACTCCAAGCCAGCCAGTGAGGGAATGGGGTCGTCAGGCAGGGGCTCTGGGAAGCCTGGGTCTGCCCTAGGAGTTTGAGAAACAGAGGTTTCTCCCCAGCCCTCTTGGCAGGGGTGGGAATTAGGGGCTCAGTGAGAGGGGTCAGAAGAGGCCTGGATTTGAATCTCTTGTCGGGGGTGTGGACAAGTGATTTACCCGCTCTGAGCCTCGGTTTCTTCATCTGTAAAATGGGTATATGCATGGCATCTTCCTGCCACGCTGTGGGTCTTGAGATACTACATCATGTAAAAATGTGCTCGGCACAGAGGAGGAGCCCAGTGAGGTTGGCTGCCATGTGCATGCCGAAGAGGGGAGGCGCTCTGGTTGGTGGGAGAGGTTGTTAGAAGTGGCCGTGGGACAAGGAGGGTCGGTCAGAGTAGTCCAGAGACGAGGCCCCAGAATGCCCTCTCCTCCCTCTGCTTAATTCCCCAGGCAGCTCAGGCCGTAGCAGAAGCAGGTGGAGGGAGGCCCCCCTCTAGACTTATGCATATCCACTGAGGCCCCCAGCCACAACCCTAGAAGCTCTCAGTGACCCTCCACACAGCCTGATCTGCAGACAGTGCCCCCAGCTCAGGACCAGGTGTGACCCCAGAAAGACGATGCACAGCAGGTGGGCACAAAGCTGACCATCACAACCCCCTCCCCGCCGCCCCAGACGCCTGCCTTCTAGAAGAGCCAGGGGAACCAGCCCCCTCCCTGGCCAACAGGACTCAGATTCACGCAAAGCCTCTCTCTGTTTGACTTTGGAGACCTTGACAGGGCACGGACTGCTCTTCACACCTGGACACCTCAGGCAAAAGCCTGGGGGGGCGGGACAGGACAAGGTGGTCCCTATGACCAAGCCACTGTCCTCCTGGGCTGGGGACAGCAGCATCGCTTCTCAGGGCCCAAAAGCCACCCCTGTCTCTGCCTCCCTCTGTCCCTTCTCCATCTCTGTCTCCAGTGTCCCCCCCCCCCGCCCACGTGCAGAGAGGCAGTGGTAAAGGATATAGACTTTGAACCCAACTCAGCCCGTCCCCCACCCGCCGATGGCTAAGTGGACCCTAAGCCTCAGGGTCCCCATCCGTAAAATGGATCCGTGGTAACAACAGTACCAGTCACAAGGGAGCCTGCAATGAGTTAATACAAGGAAAGCCCTCAGAACGGTATCTGGCCCATTGTGAAGACTCAATAAATTCTAGCCCTTGTGATTTTTTATTTGTGTCTCCGTCCTGCATGTTTGTTGAGTCAGATTTTCCATGGCTGAGGAGGTACAGCAGGAGGCACGAAGCTTGGTGGTTTCCATTGCCCATGGCTCCAGGTCCTTCGGGCTGGAGGCTAGAGCAATAAATGATTCCTTTCAACTGGGGCCAGTGATGCTCTGATAAGGTGTGACCACAGGATGCTAACCCGAGCCCCAGGCCTCGGAGGCGGGGCCGCAGCAGAGCCCAGGTCATTCTGGGCGGGAAGGCCCCAAGGCCCTGAGTCCCGGCCACAGGCTGGCTACACTCCTCTGCATGGTCAGTGCCCTCCCCCCGCCCACCTCCCCGATCACCCTCTATGCCCAAGATCTGGCCTCCACCCCAGGGTTGTTTGTACCTCCTGGCCCAGGAGGCTCAAAGTCTGAGAAAGCAGTGTCTCAGAAGCCTGGAACCTGGGAATTACAGGGCCGAAGCCTAGCGTGAGGAGCTCACTACCGCAGTGACCGTGACAAGGCCCCTGTGTTTCTGCTCAGTAGGGCCGCGTGCCCCCAGTGAGGTCAGGAGGGCAGTCTGAGAAGGAGCTGGTCCCGGCCCCCTCTGGGCAGTTTCCATGGCTCCAAAGTGCCCTCCAAGCCAGACCTGCGTCCCTCCCCTGGCTGCCCCATGGGGTGTCCCTGACCCCACAAGCCCCTTGCCCCGCTCAGTCTCTCCTGCAGGCCAGCCCTGGTTCCCTAGGGTAACCTCCTTTTCTGGGCCCTCTTCTCTGCATCTGGGGCCTCTAGGAAGACCTCTACCCCCATCCTGCCAAGCACGGGTATTGGCGGGGAAATGGAGAGGAGAAGGGAAGTGCCAGCCGGACGCCTCGTGTGAGATGGGCTTCGTGACAAGGACCCAGTATGGTCCCCCCACAGCTGGTGGGCACCCCATAGAACCCTCGGAGCCCTGGGCAGGTGGGTAGGCAGGCAGGCGACGCTGGGGGGCCCAGAGGCTCTTTCAAGCAATGCCAGGGGCTGCCGGGTGAGCTGGTGCAGAGTGACAGCTGTCACCACTCCTGGCAAGGGACATGTGTCCCCATTATGTCAAAACTATGCTGTTCCCAAGGCAGCCCCCAGAAGAAGCCCTGTGAGCTGTATCATCCGGAAAGGAAGAGCGAGCCCCCTGTGCACGGGACCCCTGCCTCGGGGAGGGAACCCCACGCAGCAGCAGCTCCAGACCCGCCAGTCACGGGCAAGGCAGGGCGACCACAGGGCTCCAGCCCTCCAGATGTGCAGCCAGCATTCCGCCGTGGAGACAGGGCGGAGCGGCAGCCAGGGGCCCAGATGGGCCGCATTAACCTGGGAGCAGGCTCTTCGGGGCCCAGATGCTCCGTGTTTAGCCGGCTAGTTGGCTTTGGGCTCCAGATGTGGGTCTGGGCTGGGGGCGGGACACACACAGCTCCAGATGGCCCCATTCTGAGTAGGAGCGCCGCAGGGCTCAGCGGCAGCGCCCCGAGAACAGGGGCCTGGGGCTTTGGGGACCGAGACAAGGGGCCTCCACACTCGCCTTCTCCAGCACCCCCAACCCCAGGGCCAAGAGGGGTTCAGTGTTCACAAAAATAAACTCTGACTCAGGAGCTGCAGAGCCCAAAGTTTCATGCCTCATTGCGTGGGCAGGGACAGAACCCAGTGACCTGCCTGGGGTCACACAAGCCCGGGACAGGCAGGACCCCAACTGGAGCAGAGGGTCGGATGTCTCTCCAGTCACAGCAGTGTTGGGGGAGGGAGTTTGGGGGACAGATGTCTGCCTCTTGCCGCCCACAGAGATGCACTGAGCCCCATACAGTTGGGTGACCGGGACATCCCTGTCCAAGCATTGAGAGGAGGCTGAGTCTGGGGGGGTGGGGAGCACAGTCCAGTCCCAGGAGAATCTCTGAAGATGCAGCCTCTCCCTGGAGCTGGCCGTCCTGCAGCTGCCCCTAGTCCAGACGGCACGAGTCCATTTGGGAAGCAGAGGGACAGGAGCATAGCTAGGCAGAGGACCTGGGCCAACCACTGACCCCCCTCCCCGGGGCCCCATGCACTTAGCCGCCAAGGTGAGGTGGTAGAACAGATGTTCCTATTCGCTGAGCACCCACCATGTGCAAGTCCCTCCCCTGCCTCATTGGGTCCCCACGACTCCCGTGCAGGGTGTGGTGTCCTTGTCTCGTAAATAGACAGCTCCTGGAGGAGCCAGCCTGTCTAAGGTCACTGGGCCAGGTCAGGCAGAGCCAGGCAGAGCGGGAGGAACACCAGGGACCTGCTGCTGGCCAGGGCTTGGTCATGAACTTGGGGCTCTGCAGGCTGTGGCTCAAGATGACATCTGGGGAAGACCTTTGTAAAGGAGCCCAGGCGAGGCGCTGTCCCTGGGGCCTGGCCTTCCGGTCCCCATATAGCACATCTTCCCTGGATGGTGGGACAGCTGAGAAGTCCAGAGACCCCTGCCTGATCCCCAGGCATGCAGCAGCCCCTCCCACCACTCAGGGGGCCCTCAGCATCTCCTCCTCAATGTCAGGAGCCGCCCCCTTGCACCCTCTTTCCCCAGACCCTAGAAGGACTGCTGAAACTGCAGGGATGAGGGCAACGGGCAGGCCCAATGGCCGTATCTGCACACTGGCCCTGCTCTGGGCTCTGAGCTGGGAGGGCATGGAGGCCTCAGAGGGCACGAGTTGGAGCCCAGGCCCAACTGACCATCAGGGGAGCTGCCAGGAGACCTGGCCCAGAAGAGGCCTCAGGCCGGATACAGCTCCTGGGCCCCTGAGGGACAGGGAAGCAGGCACGGCTACCCCCAGGGCTGGTGGGCGTCCTGCAGGCTCCTTCCGACCCTGCCCCAGCAAATCCCCCAGGAGGTAGACAGCAGGACAGCACGGTCTGGCCTGGGTAGGGAGGCTGGTGGGGGGAGCCGGCCGAAGCAGATGCACTAATAGGTTATGTCAGGCGAGCGCTCTGGGGAGGGGCCGCGCCCCTCAGCTCTGGCAGCCGCACCTGGGGCCCCCGCCCAAAGCTCGGCCTGCAGAGATGCTGGCTTGCCTCTGAGCGCAGCGTGGGGGCCGGGGAAGGGGCTGCTGGGCCACTAGCAGGGAAGCCTTGGCTAGCCATGGTGGCCAGGAAGACAGGACTGGGATGAGCCCCCCATCAGCTGCAGGCTCTGGCCTGGTGGCCATGTGGCTCGGCTTGCGACTACCCCTAAACCTCAGGAGGGCTCTCTCCATCCCCTCACTTCCTCTGCGGCCTACCCCCACCCCAGGGCTCCAGGACCCCATCCCCCAAATCAAGGGGACCCCCATTTCTCACTCTGAGGCTCTGCCTGCCATCTGCCCAGAGCCCCCTCTCCCAATTCCACAAGTTGCCCCTGAGCAGTGCCTGACAACCATATTTCTCCTGAGGTGGGGATGGTGTCAGGAGCTGGGGGACAGGGAGATGTCAGAAAATGAACCCCTTTCCCAGGGCTGTGGGCTCAGGGAGTGAGTGGGGGCTCAAGGAAGTAGAGGGGGGCTCACTGCAAGCAAGGTCAGTGAAAGGCCAGCAGCTCAGGCTGGGGACTGAGGAGGGGGCCCCTCGCAGTCAGTCGTGGCTGGGCAGCCAGGGCCCTGTGTGTCTTGGCGGAGCGGGACCCCTGGGCGGCCAGGTATGTAACAATTCCAGCCATTTCCTGCCCTATTAATGAGAAAGGGGCTGATATAAATATACGCTCAGCATAAATAAATACAGGCCAGGCCCGGGACTGCATAGCAGACAGATTGCGTGGAGCTTCTGGCCAGCCCTTCAGCCAGCTCCCCCCACCCTGCCCGCAGCACCCCCCCGACACTGCCCCCCACTTGTTTTCCTCCAGCAGGCCAGGGCCCCTCCACACACACAGGCCAGAGGCAGATGGACTGACTGCCCTTGCCCTGAGCCTCAGGAATGGGGTTCCCATAGCCCCTGGGAAGGCGGCAGGCCTGAGAGAGGGAGCTGGGGTTCCCGGTCCCTTCTGCCTCACGCACAGACCCGATGATAGCCCTGTGAGGCCTGAGATGCTATCGTCAGGCCTACTTGTAGGTGGGGAAACTGAGGCTCACAGGGATAAGGGACTTGCCTGATGTCACACAGCCAGAAGGTTGTGGATCCCATATTCAAACCAGAGGCTTTCTCACCCCCAGGACTCTGAGCTGCCCAGTGTGCGCCAGAGGCAGCCAGGGGCAGCTTCTTGCCCTCCTGCCTTCCTCCCAAGTCCCAGCCCTAAGGCCCTGGAAGACCTCCTTCCGGAAAGGCCTGGAAGTGTAACTCCACGGAGCCAGACCTCAGCTCGGGTAAGATACACAGCAGCCCCAGGCCCACCCCACCCCACCCCTGCTCCAGACCACCTCCGGGCTGGAGCTTCCAGGTCACCGAGGTGCCTCGAGTGCTGGCTGTTCCATCGGGGATAATCTGGTCACCCCACACTGCACAGATGTGGAAACTGAGGCCCAGGGTCAGAGCTTCAGCTAAGGTCTCAGCTCCCGCCAGACCTTCTCCTCAGGCCCGGGGCGACCCTCTTGCAAGCCACCCCACCCCTGCTCAGTGCCGCCCCAGCTCGCTGGCCTGGACGCTTCCCAGGGTGGACAAAGGTGTCAGCCTATGTTCTGGAACCCAGCCGGGGGCCCTTCCCTCGTCACAGGTCAGCAACAACAACTAGGAAAAACCAGGTCCAGAAAGGGTCGGAGCCTGACGACGTTTGTATGGCACGGAGCAGACCTGGGGCCGGCATCCAGGGGCTGTGGTACATTCCTCTCTTGTAAACCCAGTTCAAATGTCCCCTCCTTCAGGAAGTCTTCCCAGCCACCCCGACCACAAGGATGGGCTCCCAGTCTGCCCTCAGGCCTACTCCACCTCCCAGGCCTTGAGGTCTTCTCTCCCCAGTGTGTCGTGTGAGTGGGCACTTAGCCCAGGCAGCCACACAGGAGTGCCACCCCCCCACTCTGTGCAGAGCCCCAGTGTGGAAAGTGGAGGCCAGGCCTTTTCCAGCTGTGTCCTCATTTCCGCCAGCAGCCAAGGATTTGGGAGCCAGCTGTCTGAGGGGGCAAGTTGAGCAGGTGGACATGCCCGGGACAGCATCATCCCAGCTGGTCTCCTGGCCCCAGCCCAACCTCGGGTCCAAGGCCAGGCTAGGCTCTCAGCCTCTGCAACCGCAGCCCCTCCCCCAGTCCTGTTCCCTCGTGCCCCAGAGGTCTCGGCCCCAGACCACAGGGGTGGGAGCATGGCAGGTGGAGGGTCACAGAGGAACTCCCCAGGGCAGGGGCCACCTCTGCCCTGCGCCCGTCCCTGCCCGCACGCAGTTCTGGGGCCCACCCCCACCCCCAGTGCTTTGGAGCTCCCTTGCAGGGAAAGAGCAGAATTTGCAGCTGACCTCCATGCAGCAGTTCGAAAGGACAAGACATCCACGTGGACTGACTTGGAAATGGGTGGGTGGCATGTGAGCCTTCCGCCTAACGATGCGCGTAGCAGGCTTGGTCTCCGTCGGAGGCAGAGCTGCAGGTGTAACGTGGCTGCCTGCCTACCGGCCTGCACGTACGCAACACATCATGGCTGGAAAGATACGCAGCACACACACAACCCTGTGTCTCCCAAGTTTCTAACCAGAGAGGAAGGAAACACTGTTACCTTAACATGTCTGTATTGTGGATAATGTTTGAAAAGTTAGAAAAGGAAAAATACTAGTATCACATACACGGTCTTGCCTCCAGCCCCACTCCCCAGGCCTGTGCCAGCCTCCCTGCTGGTCCCAGCCTCCAGTCCAACCCCCAGCTCCACCCTGGCTCCTGTCTTATCCCCCCTCCCCGTGCCCCACCAGGTGCAGGCCGTGGCCCTTCCTGTCCCTCTCTGGCCCTTGAGGCCCCTCTCCACCTGCCCCCTCCCTCCCTCCTGGCACCCCAGGCCTTGCAGGCCACAGGCCTGTCAAACACCCGCTTGGGCCCATGCAGCTCGGGGCCCATGCAACTCCATATGCCTGCCCTGGGGCCTCCTTCCCTCTCCCCCAGTCCCCAACCTCAGCCACCGGCCAACTTCACACACCTCAGCACACAGCTTTCCCTACAAGTTGTGTGCATGTTCTGGAATCCCAGTCACGTTTACTCCAGCACATTCCCAGCAGATGCTCTGCCTCGTGGGCCAGATGGTAGCCTTTCAGATGTCTCCCCCAGGGCCAGGCCGGGGCTGCTCCTCAGACTCAGAGAAAGGGCCCAGAAGTTCACCCCACACCTACCCTGGGCCATCTGCCGGTCCAGATGGGAGGCAGGGCAGGAATCTGGCCCTAATTTCCCCAGGAACCAGAATACAGAAGGCAAATACGGGGCAGAACTCTCTGGAACATCTTCCCACACTCTGAGCACCCTCAGGCTTGAGAGTGAGTGGAAGGTGATTGCTAACTCCCACGAAACGATCCCTTCCCCTCCTCTTACAGAATCACTGTCCTCAGGGGCAGGGGGAGTCTGAGCCACGGCCACGTGAGCTTGCTTAGCTCCCTCAGCTGAGATTTTGGATGTTTCCCTCTCCCTGGAGGAGATGGATAGATGGATGGATCTATGGATGGACTTATGGGTGGGCGGTGGATGGATGGCAGGTAGGTGGGTAAACAGGCTGAGGAATGAATGGATGGGTTGATGGGTGGATCGATGGATGGGCAGATGGATGGATGGATGGATGGATGGATGGATGGATGGATGGATGATGGATGGGCAGATGAATGGATGGATGGATGGATGATGGATGGATGGATGGATGGATGATGGATGGATGATGGATGGATGGATGGATGGATGGATGGATGATGGATGGATGGATGATGGATGGATGGATGATGGATGGATGATGGATGGATGGATGATGGATGGATGGATGGATGATGGATGGATGGCTGGGTGGCTGGGTAGCTGAGTGGTAACGTGAGTGACTAAGAGTGTAAAGGAATGGACGAGCTAATTGCAGACTAGCTCAGGAGTCACTACTCAAAGGAACTTTCTAAATCTCTGAAACGTGAGGCCTTGGCACCCCCCAGAGGCCGGAGTCTCTAACGACCCATCTCCCTTAAAGCCCTGGGCACTGACAGTCCTGAGAATCGGGAGCACGGACCTACGAAAGTTAGGGGTGCTGGGAAGCAAGAGATCTAGGGTCCAGTGCTGACTCATTCTGGGGACCTTGGGAACGTTCCACCTTCTGAGGCTCAATTTTCTCATCTGGAAAATGGAGCTAATCAAACCTGATGCCTGTAATGCTATGAGATTTAAACAAAATTATGTACATAAAGCATCTGAGAGGGTCATCTGGCAGAGATCAGGGGCCCACGGAATGTGAGTTCCTTCCCAGAGGCAGCCCTAGGGCACACATGCACACACATGCACGCACACGCACACACACACACCAGTAGGGAAGAGGGACAGAGAGCGAGACCCCAGGCCAGACCAGATTCAGAAAGGCAGATGCAGACATACTTATTCTGCAGGGGTCCCATGCTCTGGCAGGGCTGGCCTGGCCTTGGGGCCCAGGGGCTCGGGGAGCGGGGACGCAGACAAGGTTCCTGAGCCCTGCGGGGGCTCAGCGTCCTGGGACTGGGCCAGCTGGGCCGTGTGCTCAAAGGCGGCTTGCAGCAGGTGGGAGGCGAGGCAAGTGGTCCAGGTGATGAGGTAGGCCAGGTGCCAGGTGAGCGCCGTCGTGATCTCCACCCACCAGTACAGACGCCTCAGCAGCGCCCGGAGCTCCGGCACCACGCGGCTGTCCAGTAGTGCCTGGAGGGGATGAGTGGATGGGCAAGGGGCCAGGCCCAGGGCCCCAGGCCTGCCCTCGCGCCGCCCGGCCCGCCCACCTTGCTGAGCAGCCTGCCCAGGCTGCAGCGACGACGGGCCCTCCGGCACAGCCTCCAGGTCAGCAGCAACAGCAGCAAGCCTGCCAGCATCAGACCGTGCAGGCCGGACAGAAGCAGGTCCGTGCAGGTGGCCGCAGACAGGCCTAGCCGCTTGGGGGCCAGGCCCAAGGTCCGGGCACAGCGCCGCACGCCTGCCCAGGCCAGCTGGGGCACCCGCAGCCCCAGCCACACGGGGACTCCGAGCAGTCCCAGCCCTGCCCTCAGCGCCCGGCCCAGGGGGCTGGCAGCTGGAGGGGCCTGGCAGCCGCGGCACCCCCAAGCCTCCTGGGCCAGCCCCGACAGCCAGCGGTTAAAGAGGCGAATCTTGAGGAGGAAGAGATTGTAGAGGTGGACCCGGTTCTGGACCAGCTGCAGGAGGAGAGAGAGCCAACCCGTTGTCACTCACGTGGGGGAGGAGCCCTACCCGCCACCGCGGGCCAGGCCCCCCTTCTCTCTGGGCCTCAATTTCCCCAATCTGCCCACTTCTAAGGACTCCATTCTCAGGAGGGGGCTTTAGAAAGTGTTTTGAATTATTGTTGGTTTTCTTTCCCTTGGATTGAAGTAAGTATTTATAATACTCTAGACAGAAGGAAGTGGGCTGTTTATTATTATTATTATTATTATTATTATTATTATTATTATTGAAGGAATGACCACCCATCCCCCTCAGCCCTCTGATCCTGCAGGATTTGAACCCCAGGGGGGTCTTTTCTCCCAAACACCTGGGCTCTCCTGCCCACCGGTTGCCTGTTGGTGTCATGAGGGCGGCTGGGGGCAAAGGGCACTGCTGTTACGGGTAGAGATGTGAGGCATGGGAACAGTGACCAAGGGACTGAGGGACCTATGGAGAGGAGGGAAGGAGAGGGAGGGACCCAAGAAGACCTCCAGGCTTCTGTCCTGGGTGACAGGCTGGCTTTGTTGTCTCCCATTCACGGGGAGAAAAGAGTGAGCTTGGGTGGGGAAAGAGTCTATAAACAGGGAAGCCCCCCCTGAGTCCTGGGGCTGAACGGCCCCTCATCAGAGTCCTAAAGCCCCCTATCTGGACCCTACGCGCCCTTGTCCAGAGGACCACTTGGAACCCTAGGGGGCAGTGTGGGACACAGCCACCTGGCTTGGGGGTGGGGCTTCTAAGGCAGGTAGTCGCCTAGTGCCACCGGCAGGGACAGGTCCATGGGGCCCAACAGCTCTGAGGTGGCTGTGAAGGTCTG
>NW_024424452.1:9970787-9974652 GCF_017311325.1 Ursus maritimus | reverse complement strand
GATGGATGGATGGATGATGGATGGATGGATGATGGATGGATGGATGATGGATGGATGATGGATGGATGGATGATGGATGGATGGATGGATGATGGATGGATGGCTGGGTGGCTGGGTAGCTGAGTGGTAACGTGAGTGACTAAGAGTGTAAAGGAATGGACGAGCTAATTGCAGACTAGCTCAGGAGTCACTACTCAAAGGAACTTTCTAAATCTCTGAAACGTGAGGCCTTGGCACCCCCCAGAGGCCGGAGTCTCTAACGACCCATCTCCCTTAAAGCCCTGGGCACTGACAGTCCTGAGAATCGGGAGCACGGACCTACGAAAGTTAGGGGTGCTGGGAAGCAAGAGATCTAGGGTCCAGTGCTGACTCATTCTGGGGACCTTGGGAACGTTCCACCTTCTGAGGCTCAATTTTCTCATCTGGAAAATGGAGCTAATCAAACCTGATGCCTGTAATGCTATGAGATTTAAACAAAATTATGTACATAAAGCATCTGAGAGGGTCATCTGGCAGAGATCAGGGGCCCACGGAATGTGAGTTCCTTCCCAGAGGCAGCCCTAGGGCACACATGCACACACATGCACGCACACGCACACACACACACCAGTAGGGAAGAGGGACAGAGAGCGAGACCCCAGGCCAGACCAGATTCAGAAAGGCAGATGCAGACATACTTATTCTGCAGGGGTCCCATGCTCTGGCAGGGCTGGCCTGGCCTTGGGGCCCAGGGGCTCGGGGAGCGGGGACGCAGACAAGGTTCCTGAGCCCTGCGGGGGCTCAGCGTCCTGGGACTGGGCCAGCTGGGCCGTGTGCTCAAAGGCGGCTTGCAGCAGGTGGGAGGCGAGGCAAGTGGTCCAGGTGATGAGGTAGGCCAGGTGCCAGGTGAGCGCCGTCGTGATCTCCACCCACCAGTACAGACGCCTCAGCAGCGCCCGGAGCTCCGGCACCACGCGGCTGTCCAGTAGTGCCTGGAGGGGATGAGTGGATGGGCAAGGGGCCAGGCCCAGGGCCCCAGGCCTGCCCTCGCGCCGCCCGGCCCGCCCACCTTGCTGAGCAGCCTGCCCAGGCTGCAGCGACGACGGGCCCTCCGGCACAGCCTCCAGGTCAGCAGCAACAGCAGCAAGCCTGCCAGCATCAGACCGTGCAGGCCGGACAGAAGCAGGTCCGTGCAGGTGGCCGCAGACAGGCCTAGCCGCTTGGGGGCCAGGCCCAAGGTCCGGGCACAGCGCCGCACGCCTGCCCAGGCCAGCTGGGGCACCCGCAGCCCCAGCCACACGGGGACTCCGAGCAGTCCCAGCCCTGCCCTCAGCGCCCGGCCCAGGGGGCTGGCAGCTGGAGGGGCCTGGCAGCCGCGGCACCCCCAAGCCTCCTGGGCCAGCCCCGACAGCCAGCGGTTAAAGAGGCGAATCTTGAGGAGGAAGAGATTGTAGAGGTGGACCCGGTTCTGGACCAGCTGCAGGAGGAGAGAGAGCCAACCCGTTGTCACTCACGTGGGGGAGGAGCCCTACCCGCCACCGCGGGCCAGGCCCCCCTTCTCTCTGGGCCTCAATTTCCCCAATCTGCCCACTTCTAAGGACTCCATTCTCAGGAGGGGGCTTTAGAAAGTGTTTTGAATTATTGTTGGTTTTCTTTCCCTTGGATTGAAGTAAGTATTTATAATACTCTAGACAGAAGGAAGTGGGCTGTTTATTATTATTATTATTATTATTATTATTATTATTATTATTGAAGGAATGACCACCCATCCCCCTCAGCCCTCTGATCCTGCAGGATTTGAACCCCAGGGGGGTCTTTTCTCCCAAACACCTGGGCTCTCCTGCCCACCGGTTGCCTGTTGGTGTCATGAGGGCGGCTGGGGGCAAAGGGCACTGCTGTTACGGGTAGAGATGTGAGGCATGGGAACAGTGACCAAGGGACTGAGGGACCTATGGAGAGGAGGGAAGGAGAGGGAGGGACCCAAGAAGACCTCCAGGCTTCTGTCCTGGGTGACAGGCTGGCTTTGTTGTCTCCCATTCACGGGGAGAAAAGAGTGAGCTTGGGTGGGGAAAGAGTCTATAAACAGGGAAGCCCCCCCTGAGTCCTGGGGCTGAACGGCCCCTCATCAGAGTCCTAAAGCCCCCTATCTGGACCCTACGCGCCCTTGTCCAGAGGACCACTTGGAACCCTAGGGGGCAGTGTGGGACACAGCCACCTGGCTTGGGGGTGGGGCTTCTAAGGCAGGTAGTCGCCTAGTGCCACCGGCAGGGACAGGTCCATGGGGCCCAACAGCTCTGAGGTGGCTGTGAAGGTCTGGGAGGACCCCACCCCAATCCCCCCGGTGCCCCACTCACCAGCACTAAGAGCTTCACCACCAGCAGCAGAATCCCCAAGAGGTTGGATCTGACTGGAGGGACGGCCTCCATGTCTGGCCCTTCTCCCCTTCCTCCAGCTGGGAGAGGGAGGGTGACCTCACAGATACTGCCGGGTGGGGGCCAAGTTACCGTGGGGACCTAGTTGCCACAAGAGACCCCCGTTTACCTGCCTCCCGCCGCTGCACTGCACAAAAACTAGGGTTCTTTGTCTTCTCCGTCCTGCCCCTTCCTTGTAGGAGGCCGCCCCGGACTCCACATCTGGCCTGCTCACACAGGTGCTGGAGAAGGTCCTCAGATGGACAGCCCTGGGGCCTGAGTGGGCAACTGAGGCAGTCATCGTGTACAGAAACCGTGGCTGAGGGTGGCTGGGTGCTGCACCTGCCCACATCTGCGGAAATCCCAAAGTGTCGAAGTCCCAGGAAGTAGAAATATTGACCACCACCACCCCCCAGGGCCACAGGTGACAGAGTGTTTGGAGACAGATGGAAGTCGCCACTGCCCAAACCTGCAGGCCCCTACCTAAGCCCCTCCACCCTCCGCCCCAGTCACAAAGCAGAGAAATGAAGTTGTGACTTTTCTTCTCAGATCTTAGTGATACCTGACACTCCGTTAGAGGAGGGCAGGGAGAACAAGTGTACTGACCCAAAGGCCCCAGAGAGTTCTGGAGTGAGGCAAGGACTGAAGGAAAGGAGTCAATTTGCTGAGCGAGCCCACTCAGGGACACGAGAGCAACCAGGAGGCCACAGGCTGCCTAGAGCATCTCGTAAAGCTTGCCAGAGGCTGGGATTAGGGTTAGAGTCTTAGAATTTTCTGGGAGGATCCAGAACCTTGATCACAGCATTTCTCACTTTGCTTTCCTGTCTGGGTCCCCCCACAGGTGGCCCTGGGAGGCTGCAGGAGGTGGTTCTCACGCCTTTTAGAAATTTTTTCAGTCCTCACTTGCCACCTCAGCCAGGCACCCTTGTGCAGGATACAACCTGCCCAACTGGATATGGAAAGCTGCCATAACGAGTCCCTGAAACGTCAAGGATGACCTGTGCCCAGAGCAGTCCTGTTCACCCATTCGTTTCCTCTCCTGGGGCAACAGCTGGGGTCTGGAGGGTGAAGTGTGCAAAGTCCCTCCACTCTGTCCTCTGCCTTGCCCCTCCCCGCCCACCCTCTGTGCCTGCAACATTATGGTACTAAGGGGACACCGGGGCTTCAGAAAGGCCTTCTTGAGCTAAGTTTTGAAGGATGGCTAGGAAATTCCATGGTCCAGACAGAGGAAACCGCATGATTCAAACAATCCATATTATAGAGCATAAAGATGAGGTCAGAGTGGGGAGGAGTTAAGATGGCGGAGGAGTAGGGGACCCCTTTCTCAGCCGGTCCCCTGAGTCGAGCTGGATAGGTACCTGACCAGCTTAAACAACCACGGAAGCAGCCTGAGACGCAGGAAGATGCATCTGGATCTCTACAAATGAACATCTCCAGCGCTGAGTATTGAGGTAGGAAGCGGGGAGCCATGAAAC
>NW_024424452.1:9960629-9970402 GCF_017311325.1 Ursus maritimus | reverse complement strand
CAGAATATCAGTGGAGAACGGTCCGCGATCCCTCTGTTCTGAGACAGAGGCTGAGATTTGGCCACTGCTACTCTGACTTTCAGAAGAGGCACACCAAAATACCAGGGGAAGCCGCCAGAGAACAAAAGCCTGGAAATACCAGCTCAGAGAGTGCCCATCCCCATCCCCCCTGGCGGGCGACATGGAGACTCTACCCAAACAGGGTTGCCTGAGTATCGGTGCGACAGTCCCCTCCCCCAGAACACAGAAGGCAGGCTGAAAAATCAAGAAGCCCACAACCCGGGCGCCTGGGTGGCTCAGTCATTGAGCGCCTGCCTTCGGCTTAGGGCGTGATCCCGGCGTTCCTGGAAAGGAGTCCCTCATCGGGCTCCTCCGCTGGAGCCTGCTTTTCTTCCTCTCCCACTCCCCTGCTTCTGTTCCCTCTCTGCTGGTTGGCTGCCACATAAATAAATAAATAAAATCTTTAAAGAAGAAGCCACATCCCTAAGATCCCTATAAAACAAGGGGCACGGCCTGGGACCCAGTCAATAATTTGGGCTCTGGACAACCCCGCAACCTCTCCTCATCAGAATGACAGAGAAGCCCCCCCAGCAAAGAAAAGACAATGAGTCTGTGGCCTCTGCCACAGAAATAATGGATATGGATGTAACAAATTATCAGAAATGGAATTGAGTAACGATGGTCAAAATAATGAGTAGAATTGAAAAAGTATTAACGAAAACGTTACTGAGAATATAGAATCCCTAAGGACAGAAATGAGAGACTCGACAGAAATTAAAAATTCTATGAGCCAAATGCAGGCAAACCAGAGGCTCTACCGGCTACGGTCAGAAGCAGGAACGTGATAGTGAATTGGAGGATGGGTTAATAGAGGAAAAAACGAAAATAGAAGCTGGTCTTAAAAAAAGTCCACACCCACGAATGTAGGTTACGGGAGATTACTGATTCAATGAAACGATCCAATGTCAGAATCATTGGCATCCCCGAGGGGGTGGAGAAAAACAGAGGTCTAGAAGAGATATTTGAACAAATTGTAGCTAAGAACTTCCCTAATCTGACAAAGGAAACAAGCATTTGTGCCCAAAAGGCTGAGAGGACCCCTCCCCAGGGCAAAGAATTTTCTCACGTACCAAGGCAAAGGTATCAGAATTATGTCAGACCTGTCTACACAGACCTGGAATGAGAGAAAGGGTTAGGGGAGCATTTTTAAAGCTCTTTCAGAGAAAAACATGCAGCCAAGGATCCTTTATCCAGCAAGGCTGTCATTCAGAATTGATGGAGAAATAAAGACATTTCAGAATCGCCAGTCACTAGCCAATTTCATAACCACGAAACCAGCCCTACAGGAGATATTAAGGGGGGTTCTATAAAAGTAAAAAGGCCCCAAGAGTGATACAGAACAGAAAGTCACAACCAATACAAACAAACACTTTACTGGCAACATAGCATCATTAAAATTCTATCTCTCAGTTCTTAGTGTCAATGTAAATGGTTTAAATGCTCCCATAATGCCACAGGGTTGCAGATTGGATAAAAAGAAATGACCCATCCATTTGCTGTCTACAAGAGACTCATTTTGAACCCAAAGATGCATTCATTCATTCTGAGAATGAGACAAATGTTCTTGGCCTGTGATTCCATAGTTTGAAGAGTGGGACCCCATTGGAGTCTGATAATTGCCTTGATTTTATCATTGATTTGCTTCTCTCAGCCTTTCCTTTCTTCAGATTCCTCAACTATTAAATGAGTGTAATAATTCTATTAATTTTCTCAAACATCTGTCCTGAGGAGTTAATGAGCTCATGCAATCGAAAGCACTGTCTAAACTCTAAAGATGTGTAGATAAAAAGAAGTGAAGTAGAGAATTATCTAATCTGTAATGCAGGAATCAATGGACACAACCAACACTCATAGAAACAGATTTGGAGTGGGAAGTAAAGTCATTAAGATTAACCCCACTATTACCTCTTAGATATATATAGAACACTACACCCCAGAACCAAAGAATACTCATTCTATTCTAATGCCCATGGAACATTCTCAAGAATAGACCATGTTCTGGGACACAAAACAGGTCTCAACCGATACCAAAAGATTGAAATTATCCCCTGCATATTCTCAGACCACAACGCTCTGAAATTGGAGCTCAACCACAAGCAAAAATGTGTAAGAATATCAAACACTTGGAGACTGAGAACCATCCTTCTCAGGAATGATTCGATAAATACCACAACGCTCTGAAATTGGAGCTCAACCACAAGCAAAAATGTGTAAGAATATCAAACACTTGGAGACTGAGAACCATCCTTCTCAGGAATGATTCGATAAATCAGGAAATCAAAAATCAACTTAAACAATTTATGGAGACCAACGAGAATGAAAACACAACGGTCCAAAACCTATAGGATACAGCAAAGGCAGTCCTAAGGGGGAAATACATAGCCATCCAAGCCTCACTCAAAAGAATAGAAAAATCTAAAATGCAGTTTTTATATTCTCACCTCAAGAAGCTGGAACAGCAACAGAGGGACAGGCCTAATCCACGCAGGAGGAAGCAGTTGACCAAGATGAGAGCAGAAATCAATGAATTAGAAACCAGAAGCACAGTAGAGCAAATCAACAGGACTAGAAGCTGCTTCTTTGAGAGAATCAATAAAATTGACAGACCACTGGCAAGACATCCAAAAGAAAAGAGAAAGGACCCAAATTATTAAAATTATGAATTAAAAAGGAGAGGTCATGACCAACACCAATGAAATTGGAAGGATTATTAGAAACTTTTATCAACAGCTATATGCCAATAAACTAAGCAATCTGGAAGAGATGGAATCCTTCCTGGAAACCTATAAACTACCAAGATTGAAACCGGAAGAAATTGATTCCTTAAACAGGCCAATTAATTATGAAGAGATTGAGTCAGTGATAAACAACCTTCCAAATAACAAAACTCCAGGCCCGGACGGTTTTCCTGGGGAATTCTACCAAACATTCAAAGAAGAAATAATACCTATTCTCCTAAAGCTATTTCAAAAAATAGAAACAGAAGGAAAGCTACCAAACTCATTCTATGAGGCCAATATTACCTTGATCCCCAAACCAGGCAAAGACCCCATCAAAAAGGAGAATTACAGACCGATTTCCCTAATGAATATGGACGCCAAAATCCTCAACAAGATACTTGCTAATAGAATCCAACAGTACATTAAAAGGATTATCCATCACGATCAAGTGGGATTCATACCTGGGATGCAAGCGTGGTTCAATATTCGCAAATCAATCAGCGTGATACATCATATCAACAAGAAAAGACTCAGGAACCATATGATCCTCTCAATCGATGCCGAAAAAGCATTTGACAAAATACAGCATCCTTTCCTGATTAAAACCCTTCAGAGTGTAGGAATAGAAGGTACATTTCTCAATCTCATAAAAGCCATCTATGAAAAGCCTACTGCAAATATTATTCTCAATGGGGAAAAGCTGGAAGCCTTTCCCTTAAGATCAGGAACTCGACAAGGATGCCCACTCTCGCCACTATTATTCAACATAGTACTAGAAGTCCTTGCAACAGCAATCAGACGACAAAAAGGGATCAAAGGTATTCAAATTGGCAAAGAAGAAGTCAAAATGTCTCTCTTTGCAGATGACATGATACTCTATATGGAAAACCCAAAAGAAGCCACTCCCAAACTATTAGAAGTTATAGAGCAATTCAGTAACGTGGCGGGATACAAAATCAATGCTCAGAAATCAGTTGCATTTCTATACACGAATAACGAGACCGAAGAAAGAGAAATTAGGGAATCCATCCCATTTACAATAGCACCAAAAACCATACGTTACCTTGGAATTAACTTAACCAGAGACGTAAAGGACCTATATTCTAGAAACTATAAATCACTCTTGAAAGACATTGAGGAAGACATAAAAAGATGGAAAGATATTCCATGCTCATGGATTGGAAGAATTAACATAGTTAAAATGTCCATGCTACCCAGAGCAATCTACACTTTCAATGCTATCCCGATCAAAATACCGAGGACATTTTTCAAAGAACTGGAACAAATAGTCCTTAAATTTGTATGGAACCAGAAAAGGCCCCGAATCTCCAAGGAACTGTTGAAAAGGAAAAACAAAGCTGGGGGCATCACAATGCCGGATTTCGAGCTGTACTACAAAGCTGTGATCACAAAGACAGCATGGTACTGGCACAAAAACAGACACATAGACCAATGGAACAGAATAGAGAACCCAGAAATGGACCCTCGGCTCTTTGGGCAACTAATATTTGATAAAGCAGGAAAAAACATCCGGTGGGAAAAAGACAGTCTCTTCAATAAATGGTGCTGGGAAAATTGGACAGCTACATGCAAAAGAATGAAACTTGACCACTCTCTCACACCATACACAAAAATAAACTCCAAATGGATGAAAGACCTCGATGTGAGACAGGAATCCATCAAAATCCTAGAGGAGAACATAGGCAGCAACCTCTACGACATCGGCCAAAGCAACCTTTTTCATGACACATCCCCAAAGGCAAGAGAAACAAAAGATAAAATGAATTTATGGGACTTCATCAAGATTAAAAGTTTCTGCACAGCCAAGGAAACAGTCAAAAAAACTAAGAGGCAGCCCACGGAATGGGAGAATATATTTGCAAATGACACTACAGATAAAAGACTGGTATCCAAGATCTACAAAGAACTTCTCAAACTCAATACGCGAGAAACAAATAAATCATAAAATGGGCAGAAGATATGAACAGACACTTTTCCAATGAAGACATACAAATGGCTAACAGACACAT
The DNA here is from genome assembly GCF_017311325.1 of Ursus maritimus. Taxonomy (NCBI): domain Eukaryota; kingdom Metazoa; phylum Chordata; class Mammalia; order Carnivora; family Ursidae; genus Ursus; species Ursus maritimus. The sequence goes on along the minus strand of NW_024424452.1, from coordinate 9,965,592 downwards.
GAAAAAATGTTCAAAATCATTAGCCATCAAGGAAATTCAAATCAAAACCACACTGAGATACCACCTTACGCCAGTTAGAATGGCAAAAATAGACAAGGCAAGAAACAACAATTGTTGGAGAGGATGTGGAGAGAGGGGATCCCTCCTACATTGTTGGTGGGAATGCAAGTTGGTACAGCCACTCTGGAAAACAGTGGGGAGGTCCCTGAAAAAGTTAAAAATTTAGCACTACTGGGTATTTACCCCAAAGATACAGACGTAGTGAAGAGAAGGGCCATATGCACCCCAATGTTCATAGCAGCATTGTCCACAATAGCCAAATCGTGGAAGGAACCGAGATGCCCTTCAACAGATGACTGGATTAAGAAGTTGTGGTCCATATATACAATGGAATATTACTCAGCTATCAGAAAGAACGAGTTCTCAACATTTGCAGCAACATGGACGGCACTGGAGGAGATAATGCTAAGTGAAATAAGTCAAGCAGAGAAAGACAACTATCATATGATTTCTCTCATCTATGGAACATAAGAACTAGGAAGATCGGTAGGGGAAGAAAGGGATAAAGAAAGGGGCATAATGAGAAAGGGGAATGAAGCGTGAGAGACTATGTGAACTCTGAGAAACAAACTGAGGGCCTCAGAGGGGAGGGGGTGGGGGAATGGGATAGACCGGTGATGGGTAGTAAGGAGGGCACGTATTGCATGGTGCATTGGGTGTTATACGCAACTAATGAATCATCGAACTTTACATCGGAAACCAGGGATGTACTGTATGGTGACTAACATAATATAATAAAAAAAATTAAATAAATAAATAGAAAGTGTCTGACCCAGTCTTCTAAAACCCAATCTGTGTCTTCCTCAGCTGTGACCACCCCGATTCGGCATCCCCTCCACCTGGGCTGCTTTGTCTCCTGCCGTCTCCTTCCTTGGAGCCTCTTCGACTGGCCCACTGAGAGGTGGTTCTGGGGCCACCCGTGGGCCCCGCCCAGGTCTTGCTGTGTCTCCGAGCAGGTCTTTACTTACTGGGTGCTGTGCTGTGAGCCAGCGATGGTGGGCTCCTGGGTGGGCGCCCAGGGCCTCATGGATGTGCGCGCCTGTGAGTGTCTGGGTGGTGGCTGTTTACTTGTGTGTGTGTATGTGCGTGTGTCTGCGTGGGTTTGTTCTTATGTGAGTGGGTGTGTGTTTCTCATCCAGGGAATCCACTGTTCCAGGTGTGGTCTGTCCTTTCCTGTGGGTGGTGGGAAGTGGGAGGTGAGAGTGGCCAGGGTGGGGTTGGAGCTGTTTTCTCTCGGACCGACCTGGTTGGCTGCTTTTGGGTAATTCCTAGGCTCTGCGGTGTCGCAGAGCCTGGGAGGGAGGAATGAGTCACTCCTCCCTCTCCACCTGCTCAGGGAAACTTCTTCCCTGTCCGCAGGGCCAGGTTTCACCAAAAGCCATAAAGAGGCCCTGCCCTGCCCAGGCTTCTTCCGTTTTTCAATGGGGCCTGCTGAAACCGAGCCTGGGGGCTGCCTAGAAGCTGTGCCATGGGGCGCTGCCGGATGAGACCCAGCCCTTCCAGCACTAGCCTGAGCCCCTCCCTCGGGGCTTTCCCCTCCCTCCACGGAGCCTCCTACTCTGTGCCTTATCTCTTCCTCCCCAGGGGCCCAGGGAGGCTGCAGGTGGTATCAAGGGCAGAGGCTTGGGGAGGGGCTGGTATCGAGAGAGGGGAAGGGGCTGAAGGCAGGGTCTCAGAGACGCCAGTTGGTCCTTGGCCGGGCTTCCTCTCCAGTCCACGGACAAGTGGGCCAAGGTTTCACCACCTTCCCAGGGCCAGGTGGCCTGGCCGTGGCTGAGGGGGTGATGGGGCCAGGGAGGGGACAGCAGGGGCCATGACTTTGGAGTCCCCATCACCTCAGGGGCTCCTGGATAGCTCCTGCCCCCCTCCCCTTCTCATAGAGGCACACGTGCCTCTTCCTCCCCTCCTTCTGGCCCCTCTGTGGAAGGACAGCAGTTCTCCCCCTCACGCCCAAGCTCAGTTCCCAGGTCCACCCCTCCCGACCATCTGCCTCCCCTGGGGCTCCTCCTCTGCTTCGGGGCCACCCCATCAGGTGTGCGCTGCCCCCTTCCTGTGGACCTCACCGTCCTGCCCTGGGTAGTCCCCTCCCTGCCCTCTGCTTCAGGGCCTCAGCCACACTTGCTGGTCCTCTGAGATACCCAAGGGCGCCCACTTCACGCCTGCCCAGCCGGACCCTGACACACGGCACTGGTCAGCTTTTGTTTTACAGATGAAAAATCTGTAAACCCCACCTCACGATTTGCACTGCACGCCCTCCCTTAGCTGAACCCCGCTGGGGGCACTTTTGGCGGCCCATCGCACCCCTGCCAGCCACAGCCGCTGCCTTGGACTCCACCTGCACTCCACCTGCCAGCTCTCAGGAGCGATTTTCCAAACTGCTTCTTGGACGCGGTGCCCCCTCGGAGGCTGCAGTTCCCACAAGCAAACACATGGGGGCGACTCCTGGGAAGGCAGCCCCAGACCCAGGCCTGGCCCAACCCTGGCGGGAAGGTGGACGGCCAGTGCTTGTCCCCGGGAATGCAGCGCCACTGCCAGGGGCTCTATCTCCTTGCTGGGCATCCAGAGCATTCCGGGCAGGGGGTTGTGGGCGGGGTGTGGAGAGGCACCCTGAATTTCCAGTGCCCTGTGGCATTCCCGCACCCTTCACCCCAGCCCCGCACCGTCTCGGGCAGGCCTGACCCGCTCCTGTGTGTCTGCAGCCCACTTGCAGCCCTTGACGGCAGGGCGCCTGGGGTTCTGACTTTCTCCCCGGCTCCAGCGAGCTGGGGGCTCAGTAACGTCTTGGAAACCAGCTTGAGGAGACCCCATGCTTGTGGTTGTGGTTACACACTCCGGCTTTGGTTTTGGTCAGTTCTGGGTTCAGGTTCTGTGTCCACGAGCTGTGTGTCCCTGGGAGAGTCATTGCAATGCTCCAAGCTTCGGTTTTTTCATTGGTGGAAGGTACCCATATTACCAGATCGGAGTTTCCTGAGTTTTAACAGCAGCTGTGTCCGGCCTGCCTGGCACCCGATGGGCATTGGGGAAGTGCTAATTATTATTGTTTTTGAAGCAGCTTTATTATTATTATTTTTAAAGATTTTATGTATTTATTTATTCGACCGGGTGGGGGGAGACCAAGCAGGGGGAGGGGCAGAAGGAGAGCGAGCAGCAGACTCTCCGCTGAGCAGGGAGACCGATGTGGGGCTCAATCCCAGGACCCTGAGATCATGACCTGAGCCGAAGGCAGATGCTTAATTGACTGAGCCACCCAGGCTCCCCAATAAGTAAATCTTAAAAAAAAAAGTGCAGTGTAGGGACATAGCATGCTTTGTTGATGTGTTCATCCACTGATGGCCACTTGGGTCGCCTCCATGTTTTGGCTATTGGGATAGTAGTGCTATGAACATTCGGGGTGTTACTATTAGCGTTACTGGCCTTGCCTCCAAGGCAGCGAGGTCTGAGCTCCCCAGCCTGGCCAGAGCACAGAGAACAGAAAGAGCTTGGGAGGGTTGCTCTGGTACCAGACTCATCCCAAAGGGAGACCTGAGGCTGTGGAGTTAGGTAGGGCAGGGGGGCCCCTTCCCCATCAGCAGGGGAACCCGGGGGGGGGGGGCAGGAGCTAGGGAGAGGCCGGGGAATCAAGGCATGGGTGGCCATGGGGCTGGGGACAGGGGAGCCAGGAGAGCCCTTGTAGGTGTATTTTGGGGAGGGGGTGGACAGTATCCATGTGATCCAACCCTTGGGCAGTTCTGGGGCCCTGGCTTACAGGATGCAGGGATGGGCCAGGCCTGAGGAGCTCCTGTCCTGTCCTGCCTGCCTGCTGACTACATCTCAGCGTCCCCCCGACCTCCAATCCCCCTCTCACCCACCACCAGGCCCTCACCTCCCCCACCTGCCTATCTTCCCCTCCTCTCTGCCCCTCCTGCCTTCCAGGCCTCTGCTTCCCCCCCGCCGCCCCGCCCCTGTGCCTCACCACCTTTGCACCCATGGTTCCCCCACCTGGAAGGTGGGTGCCTCCTACCCACCCTCCTAATGGGTCCCTGAATTTTTCTCTTAACTTTTTATTTTGAAAAATTGAAAACCTACAGAAAAGTGCAAGAAGAGTGCAATGAGCACTCACTGTGCACCCAGGTTCACCAGTTGCTAGTTTTTGGCTCCATTTGCTCATTCTCTCCCCTCCCTACACACATACATTTTGTTTCGGACCCCTCTGGGAGTTCCGCGAATACACCGTGACAGTTGGCTGCGCGTAGTTCAGCACACATCTCCTAAAACATGACATTCCCCATCAGAGAGGTTCTGGAACATGAGCAGAACTGAGCGCTGAGTCCTGCCCGCTGGCAATCTCAATGCCTCTTCACTGCCCGAGCAGGAACCAGGAAGGCTCCCTGGAGGAGGTGGGGCTTGGGCTCAGCTAGCTAGCTTGCTTGCTTTCTTACTTTTTTTTTTTTTAATAGACTTTATTTTTATTTATTTTTTCAGTAGGCCCCAGACCAACCTGGGGCTTGAACTCACGGCCCTGAAATCAAGAGTCGCATGCTCCACTGCTGAGCACACCAGGTGCCCCAAAATAGACTTTATTTTTCTGAACAGTTTTAGATTTACAGAAAAATTGAGAAAATGGTACAGAGAGTTCCCATATAATCCCCACACCCAGTATTGCTTTTGAAATTACATTTTTATTTAAATTTCAGTTTTCCAGTTTATTAACATCTTGCATTAGCATGGCATATTTGTTTCAATTAATGAGCCAATATTGATACATTATTATTAACTAAGGCCCATACTTTATTTTGATTTCCAGTTTTTACCTAAGGGCCTCTTTCTCCCACAGGATCCATCCAGGACACATTACCTCTGGTCATCTTGCCTCCTTAGGCTTCTCTTGGCTGCAACACTTTCTCAGACTCCCCTTGTTTGCAGT
>NW_024424452.1:9950315-9960619 GCF_017311325.1 Ursus maritimus | reverse complement strand
GGGGGGGGGGGGGCAGGAGCTAGGGAGAGGCCGGGGAATCAAGGCATGGGTGGCCATGGGGCTGGGGACAGGGGAGCCAGGAGAGCCCTTGTAGGTGTATTTTGGGGAGGGGGTGGACAGTATCCATGTGATCCAACCCTTGGGCAGTTCTGGGGCCCTGGCTTACAGGATGCAGGGATGGGCCAGGCCTGAGGAGCTCCTGTCCTGTCCTGCCTGCCTGCTGACTACATCTCAGCGTCCCCCCGACCTCCAATCCCCCTCTCACCCACCACCAGGCCCTCACCTCCCCCACCTGCCTATCTTCCCCTCCTCTCTGCCCCTCCTGCCTTCCAGGCCTCTGCTTCCCCCCCGCCGCCCCGCCCCTGTGCCTCACCACCTTTGCACCCATGGTTCCCCCACCTGGAAGGTGGGTGCCTCCTACCCACCCTCCTAATGGGTCCCTGAATTTTTCTCTTAACTTTTTATTTTGAAAAATTGAAAACCTACAGAAAAGTGCAAGAAGAGTGCAATGAGCACTCACTGTGCACCCAGGTTCACCAGTTGCTAGTTTTTGGCTCCATTTGCTCATTCTCTCCCCTCCCTACACACATACATTTTGTTTCGGACCCCTCTGGGAGTTCCGCGAATACACCGTGACAGTTGGCTGCGCGTAGTTCAGCACACATCTCCTAAAACATGACATTCCCCATCAGAGAGGTTCTGGAACATGAGCAGAACTGAGCGCTGAGTCCTGCCCGCTGGCAATCTCAATGCCTCTTCACTGCCCGAGCAGGAACCAGGAAGGCTCCCTGGAGGAGGTGGGGCTTGGGCTCAGCTAGCTAGCTTGCTTGCTTTCTTACTTTTTTTTTTTTTAATAGACTTTATTTTTATTTATTTTTTCAGTAGGCCCCAGACCAACCTGGGGCTTGAACTCACGGCCCTGAAATCAAGAGTCGCATGCTCCACTGCTGAGCACACCAGGTGCCCCAAAATAGACTTTATTTTTCTGAACAGTTTTAGATTTACAGAAAAATTGAGAAAATGGTACAGAGAGTTCCCATATAATCCCCACACCCAGTATTGCTTTTGAAATTACATTTTTATTTAAATTTCAGTTTTCCAGTTTATTAACATCTTGCATTAGCATGGCATATTTGTTTCAATTAATGAGCCAATATTGATACATTATTATTAACTAAGGCCCATACTTTATTTTGATTTCCAGTTTTTACCTAAGGGCCTCTTTCTCCCACAGGATCCATCCAGGACACATTACCTCTGGTCATCTTGCCTCCTTAGGCTTCTCTTGGCTGCAACACTTTCTCAGACTCCCCTTGTTTGCAGTGACCTTGCCAGTTGTGAGGGGTCCTGACCATCAGGTATTTTGTATCATGCCCCTCTATTGGGATTTCTCTGATGTTTACTCATGATTAGACTGGGATTATTGTGGGGGGAAGCAAGATCACAGAGGGAAAGTGCTATTTTTTTTTAAAAGATTTTATTTATTTATTCGACAGAGATAGAGACAGCCAGCGAGAGAGGGAACACAAGCAGGGGGAGTGGGAGAGGAAGAAGCAGGCTCCTAGCGCAGGAGCCTGATGTGGGGCTCGATCCCATAACGCCGGGATCACGCCCTGAGCCGAAGGCAGACGCTTAACCGCTGTGCCACCCAGGCGCCCCAGTGCTATTTTTTTTTTAAGATTTTATTTATTTATTTGACAGAGAGATAGAGCTAGAGAGAGAGAGAGCACAAGCAGAGGGAGCGGCAGGCAGAGGGAGAGGGAGAAGCAGCCTGCCCCCCGGAGCAGGGAGCCCTATGTGGGACTCGATCTCAGGACCCTGGGATCATGACCTGAGCCAAGGCAGAGGCTTAACCCACTGAGCCACCCAAGCGCCCCAGAAAGTGCTGTTTTTTCACATACATCCAGGATAGATACAACCAACATGGTTTATGGCTGTTGATGTTGACCTTGATCACCCGGCTGAGGCAGTGTTTTGTCAGGCTCCTCTACCATAAATTTATTCTTTTCTCCCCCTTCCCATACCGTCCTCTTTGGAAGGAAGTGACTGCAGCCCACACTTGAGGGGAGGGGGTTACGCTTGCCCTTAATGACGGTACAGCCTTTACACTCATTTTTTTGGAACTTTTCTGCCCCGGGGGATTTGTCTCTTTTCCTCCCTTTAGGTGGCCAGTCATTTATTTCTATTAATATCTGCCTTCTTTTCTTCACTCGTGTCCAGTGATACTGAGAATTCAGGAACTAGTCATTGAAGCCTGTTCAGACACACGGCAGCTCCTCTTGGGAGAGTCAGAGAGTCAGAAGTGGTCGTCCCGCCCTCGAGGAACTCCTGGCCTGGGGGAGGGGGGAGCAGCAGAAGCCACATCCATGTGCAGTGTGGCAGGTGCTCTGATGGGGGAGACCACAAGCATGTGGGTGAGCCCACGGGCCATCCCTAAGCAGCCTGAGAGCTGGGGTTGGAAGGATGGGATGGGCTTTGCTGTGTTGGCAAAATGATGAGTGTGCTTCTCGGGTGGAGGCCTCGGTCTGTGCAAAGGTGGGAGGCTTGAGAAGGACACGGTGTGCTCAGAGCATGGTGATAAGGGACAAGTAGCTGGCAGATGCGGTGGCTGGCCAGGACATCAGGACATTGGGATATGTGGCAGGAGAGAAAGGCTGGGCTGGAACTAGTGTAGACTTTAGGGTCCGCTCCTGGGGGTGGATGTCATCTTGCTCACCTGGGGCACCGGGGCAGGCTTCTGCGGCAGAAGGCTAGTGTGTGTTGCAAGGTCACTGTGCCCTTGGTGTGGAGGGTGAGGCCGAGAGAGGCCGGTGAGGAGGCTGGGGAGACAATAGCTGGTGTGTGTGTGCGGGGAGGGTGGGGCTGGGAAGAGAGGCAGGGCTGAGGCAGACGCTCTCCCTGAGCTTGACCGCAAGGTAGAGGCCAAGGTCAAGAAGAGCCAGGATTTGGTGTTCTGGAGTGGAGACAGACCGAAAGGATGCAGAAGAGGTGCCTCCATTGGGACGCCATGACTTTGGGGGCTATGGGCCACTTGAGAGGGTGCCGTGACAGGGAGGCCTCCTACTATGTGCTCCTACTATGCGCCCACCCGTGCTATTCCCAGGAACAGAAGGGGATACCTTTTAGGTGATGGCTGTATGGTTCCTGGTCGATGATTTCTGATTCTTTTGTGTAGCTGGGAGGGCACTGAGTCCCAGGCCCTGGAGGGGCCCCTGGGCCTGGAGCCCAGAGGTTTCCATGGCAGCCAGGACCTGGCAATGGCTGATGGGACAAGGAGCGACTCGTGGGTGTCCTGGGACTGAGAGGATCCCTGGGTAAAGAAGGAACTGCAGGAAGGAGCGAGGTTGGATTTCCTGCCAGCCGGCTGAGATGCTAAAGGCTGGAATAAGGTGATTGAAAGAAAAGAAGTGAAACTCGAAACTTGAAACTCAGGAGCCTGGCTGCAAGCCCAGGTGTGTGCAGGGCGCTTCCCACTGCCTGGGTGGTGAGGCCTGGGCTGCGAGGAGGGGAGAGCCATGGAGTGAGGGTGGTGACACCAAGCTGGTGGTGGCCGGCCAGCCCCCTGGGCATCTGAGGCTCCCCCAGCCCTGCTGGAGAGAAGCAGGGGGAGGGAGGGAGGGCGTGACTGAGTGCTGCGGGTGGGTACTCGGGCACATGTCAAAAGTTCAAACCAGTAGGTTAAGCCCTGCCATAAAAAGAACATTGAGAAAGAAAAAAGTTCTCCCACACATGTGGCTGCTCCGGGCTCAGCCCCACCTCCCGCTCCCCAGCTGATGGGTGTCCTTTCTTGGAGCTAGACCCCTCCGGAGCCGGGAGTCACGGGGAGTGAGGGCTGCTGGCCGGGCTGGGTCAATGGGTGCACCTGGCAGGAGGACCAGGAAGATCTAGCAGGTGGACTGACGGGGACTGAGGAGGCGAGGGGTCAGGATCTGGGGGTGGGGTCCACCCCATCCGGGCCAGAGGCTCAGAAGCCAGGCCTGGGGGCCTCTGCAGCGGGAGGGAAGGGTAATGTGATCTCTGAGTCACCTGGGGTTGGGGTGATGCCACTTAGGATCCCTAGACTTTGGATAAGTTTTGTTCCTGGTCTGTCACTGCTGACTCACTGGCTGCCAGCCTGGGAGTCCCCGGGTCAGCCTGCTGGTTTCTCTCTCCCTCTCGGTGTGTCATGGAAACAGAAACAGCTTCTCCACTCTGTTGTCAGCAGGCACATGCCCTGCCCTGGCTGCTTGGAGGGCAAGGGTGCTGGGTTCCGGGCTCTTCTGAGGCTCCCACCAGCGGGGTGGAGAGGAAGCAGGTTGGGAAGACCCCAGCCCCTGGCTCTGCCCACTGGAGGCACAACCTGGCCCAGCCCAGGGCCAGTGGGCTGCTCTGGGGTCCCAGGTTGGGTCCAAGATGACCCCCCACCCTGGCCCCCATGAAACCCCATTTCCCCTGCCCTGGGCTCCTTCGTCTAACTGAAAGCAGGGCAGCCCTCCTCTCTGTTCAGAACCTGTCTGTGGCTCCCCTGTGCCCCTAGACTCCTAGGCTGGGCACTCGAGGCCTCCTGTGATAGGCCCAGCTTGCTTTCCAGCCCAGCTCCATTGTCTGTTGGCTCCAGATCCCGCAAACCAACCTCCCCCATTCTGCCCCTCCACATTTCCCTTTTTGGAGAACTCTCTCTTCCACCCGTCACCTCCTCTAGGAAGCCTGCCCTGGGCCCTGGGTGGAGCTAGCTCTTTCCTTTGCAGAGTTCACACAGAGCTGGCCTCTCTGGTGTAGGAAATTGTCTATTCGAATCTGGGGGCCCTGAGGGCAGGTGCCGGCCAGATTCCCCACTGAGCTCCATGTCCTCCCCTGGGCCTGTCCAGAGCAGGAGTCAGGGTAGGTGACGAGGACAAGCCCTGGAATCAGGCAGGGCTGGGTGTGAATCCTGCTCTTGTCATTATTCTGAGGGTCTTGAATGTCACATCAGTTCTCAGAGCCTCAGTTTTCCCATCACTACAATGGGGATGATGATACCCCCACATAGTTTTGTAGTAAGAGAAAATGATTTCTCATAATACTAAGGGCCTCAGCCCAGTACCTGGCCCTATTTGCTGACCAGTTGACAGGAGGGGTCTGGTGGAAGCAGGTTCCCTGGCTGGGTGAGATTGACTCCTCCATCAGATTAGAGTCCTCATGGATCCCCTGGACTTTATTTATTTATTTATTTATTTATTTATTTATTTATTTATTTTAAAGATATTATTTATTTGACAGAGAGAGAGACAACACAAGCAAGGGGAGTGGGAGAGGAAGAAGCAGGCTCCCAGCGGAGGAGCCGGATGCAGGTCTCGATCCTAGAACGCTGGGATCACGCCCTGAGCCAAAGGCAGACACTTAATGACTGAGCCACCCAGGCACCCCTCCCCTGACCTTTAGATTCTCTCCTTCCACCGCTTCTGGAAAATTGAAGACACAACCAGCAGAGACAGGGCTGCCCTGAAGTGAGGAGGGGGGGCAGGGGGCAGGCACAGGAGTGGGTGTGAAGGAGCTCTCATGCCTGGGGCTCGGGATGGCCCTCTCTGAGAAGCAGGGCAGTGGCCCACCCGTGAATGGCTGGACAGCAGGGTGGGATGGTAAGGATGGCCACAGTCACCCATAAATATAGGGCTTTTTGAAACTGCCAGACCGAAGCTGGAATCCAAGGCACAAGTTTAATGGGAAGCAATTAAAAACTCACTCAGTCCCGTCCTCTTTGTAAGTCTCCCCCTCACAGAATCCTTGCCCCATCTGACCCTCTCTCTAACCAAGCACATGCAGGGGGCCCCCCAGCCCCTCCCCCAGCCCCTCCTTCTCTCCGAACCCATCTCTGTCCCTCTGCCGGGGGTGGCCAGCAGACAGCAGTGTGGCCTGGCTTCTCTTCCTTGGAACTGCCACCCTCCACCCCCACCTCTCCCTCAGCCCACGTGGGGCCCAGCCTGGGGGCAGCGCAGGCTCAGCCAGTCTGGCCAGGCCGGGCGGTCAGGCCTCCTGCACAGCCAGGCCTGTCCTTACCCCTTCCTGAGCCAGCAGGGAGGATGGCCACTGGTGTGGGCTGCCAGGCCGAAGGCCAAGGGCTACCTACCCACTAAGCTTGGGGCAGGGCCTGAGCTTCTGAGCCCAGGAACCGTGGCTTTCTGGGGCCTGTCCTCTGGGCCACCAGATCCCTGTCAGGGCAGCCAGAAGAATCTCAATGGGGCCGAGTGGGCCGAGCTCCTGGGCCCTAAACTCCATGTTCTCACTGAGCCTCCCAGCGCCTGGGAAGGAGGCCTCGTCATCCTCCTCACCCAGATGAGGAAGTCAGTTGAGAGAGTTCAGTTCTGTTGCCCAATGTCACGGAACTGGTAGTGGCAGAGCTGGGACTCGACCCAGGGAGGCCTGGGGTTATTTTAGAGGAGGGCTGCAAAGGGGCCCCAGATTCTGAGAGCGCCAACCCCCGGGGCCCAGCCTTCCCAGCTCCGGAGGCTCCACCCCGGGGAAATCCCGGTCGCTGCCAGAGCCACACAGGAGGCGGCTGGTCCACACCGGCCTGGGTCTGGAGGTGACCGCCTATCGCTGGAAGCCTCCCAGACATCCTGCCCTAGAACAATTCAGGGAGATGGCTCTGAGGTGGTCCTGGTGACACAATGTGTACACCTGCTGAGGACTGTGACATGCCTTGGCAGATTATTCACAGAAATTTAAACGTCTTAGAACTTCATGGTGTTGTCTCCGGTTAAAAAAAAAGAACAGAATCTTAACTCGTGGCTGTAGGCCGAGAAGTTTGTGAACTTCTGCAGAAATAAAGAGTTGGGTTTTTTTCAGTGATGGGTAGTAAGGAGGGCACGTGTTGCATGGTGCACTGGGTGTTATACGCAACTAATGAATCATCGAGCTTTACATCGGAAACCGGGGATGTACTGTATGGTGACTAACATAATATAATAAAAAAATCATTAAAAGGGGCGCCTGGGTGGCACAGCGGTTAAGCGTCTGCCTTCGGCTCAGGGCGTGATCCCGGCGTTATGGGATTGAGCCCCACATCAGGCTCCTATGCTATGGGCCTGCTTCTTCCTCTCCCACTCCCCCTGCTTGTGTTCCCTCTCTCGCTGGCTGTCTCTATCTCTGTCAAATAAATAAATAAATTAATTAATTAATTAATTAATTTTAAAAATCATTAAAAAAAAAAGAGTTGGGTTTTTTAAAAAAAATATTTTACTTATTTATTTGACAGAGAGAGAGAGAGAGCATGAGCGGGGGGTGGGGGGGGAGCAGAGGCAGAAGCAGACTCCCCGCTGAGCAGGGAGCCCGATGTGGGACTCAATCCCAGGACCCTTGGGGGGATCATGACCTGAGCCGAAGGCAGACGTTCACCAACTGAGCCACCCAGGTGCCCCAGAAATAACTAGTTTGGGACCAACTTTCAGCTAGACTAATTTTTGAGCTGAGAGTGAGGCTGTTTCCCGTTTGTCTTCAAAAAAATCTGCTTGGTTTTATAAGGATCCAAACGTTATGTTTGGGGTGTTGGGGGGGATAATTTTGAGCTGACTTCAGCTCACCTGGTGTTAGTGTTGTTGTTCCCAGGAAATGAGGAGGAAAGGTCCCGGGACCCAGTCTCTTTGGCCCAAGGAGATTCTTCTGACTGTTCTGGTAGGTTCTGGTAGGGGTCCAGTGGGCCGGACAAAGTGCCTAGAAGGACATAGGCTCCAGGCTCAGAAGGCAGCAGAATGGCTAGGTTTGGGTGGGAGACTGTAGCTATCCTTTTCCTAGGGATGCCGGGGGGAGCAGACACAGGGCACGAGGTATGTGGGGGTGGAGGGGGGGGCTTGTGATGCCGGTCTCTGGAGACGAGGAGTCTAAGAAGTCCCAGCTTCCACCTGGTGTGAGCAGGACCAGAGCCGAGGGGTGGCTCCTTCGTCCCCATTGGCACTGCTCTTTGGCTGACAAGGCATTTTCACATCGTCCTTTCACTTGACAGCCGTCTTCGCTAGGGGAGGAGGGCGAATGTCCTCATTTGACAAAGAGGGAAGTTGAGGCTGAGAGGGAAACTGGCCTCTCCAAGGTCACATGGCTGGCAAGATGCTTTTGGGGTGGGCAGGGTTGGGTGAACTGATCTGGTGAGAGGGCTGTCCTTGAAAAACCCGGCATGTATGATATAATTCTATTGGCATAAAATTAGACAGTGGCCATTGGGAGAAAGAAAACGAAGTAAGTGCCAACCATGCCCTTCTCACCGCAGAAGCAAAGACGATGGACGGCAGATCCATTATATGTCACAGAAGAGCATTGTCCAAGCTGTCAGGAGTGGCAGGCTCTGGGAGCCAGAGCCAGAGCTCACGCGGGGAAAGTGGCTGGTCTCTGCCAGTGTTTTTCCTGCAGCAGGTGAGTGTGACCTGCCAGGGCCTCCAGCATAAATCAAGCCTCCACAAATATTTCTCCAGCTCCACTCATGTGCAGAGCTGCTCAGGGTCCCAGGGAACCTCCTGTTCTATCTGCACATCTGAGTCCACAGCCCCATCCGGGCTCCCCGTAGACCTCCCCAGCTCTGGGCCTGCCCTGCCCCTGGGTGCCCCCCTGTACCTGCCCTTCCCCTATGCTCAGCTCCTCCCCCGCCTCTGATGTGCTTGGCTGAACTGGGCAGGGAAGGACAGCTTCTTAGTCACTTCTTTGGGCCACAGGTGGAAAGTTCTAGGGCCCGTGTGTCCCCCCTCCCCCACTCCTATTTCTCCAGGTGCCAGTTGGCTGTGTTCCAAGAAAACAAGGGCAGGAAGTTGGCAGGGGCGGGGCGGCAGGGGGGGGTTGGGGGGGCTGGTCCGGCCATCTGGCCAATCTACTTCTGGACTCAGAAAGCTTATTGAAGGGCTGGGACCGCGGGTGAGGGGCACCTGAGTAAGGAAGCTCTGATGATGGAGTGCCCATCCCATCCCGGACAAGCCCTCGGCCTTCTCTGGGCCTCAGCTTACCCATCTGTACAAAGGCTGAATGAGTCCCTGCCCTACTTACTTTCAGGGAGGCTGTGATGAGGTCATCACAGGAAAGCACTTATTGTCAATCTCGAAAGGTACTTATCTCTGTTGTTCAGCCCGCAGGCCTCCGCATGTGCTGTTCCTCTGAGCCTTGTAAGGAAAACCTGGGAGGTGTGGTCCAGGCAGAAACCATCCCTGTTTGTGTTGGTGTGCGTGCCTGTGGGGGGGGGGGGGAGTCTAGGGGAGGGGGGGGGAGGGCATTTGGAACCAGGAGAATGCCTTCTGCCTTACTGAGTGCCTCGAGCATTCACTGAGCACCCCTGCTTCTGTCCTCCGGGAGCCCCCAGCCTCATAGAGGGACCAGCTGTGTGTACCGCCAACCACAACGCAAGACCTCAACTTCCCCATCACGCTAGATTGTCCCAGCCAGCCCTGGGATTTATCAGGCCATCCACATGGGATCTCAAAGGCTTCCCGTGTGCCCCGGGCTCACAGATGACTCCAGCCTAAATCACTCTAAATCACACACGCTCGCTGATTCTCCCGTAAGAAACTCGAGGACACGCGGCCACCCCAGGCTGCCAGGCGTGGTGCTGGACAGTCCTGCGAGCTCTGGGGTGCATTGGAGCCATGTTGGTGGTGACCACGTGGCGGGTGAGGGGTTCCCTTGGTCTAGCCGGGATGAGTGAGGCCCAACCACTCCCCCCCATAAAGACCCCTGCAAACCCTGCCCTGCTGTCTTCCGCCTCCATTCCGTTTCCACAGACATCTTTCTAAGGTGCGTGGACCCTTCTCTGTGGGGCATCCAATGCCCTTGCTCATCCCGGGGCCTGGCGATATTTAGGGCAGAAGTTTCTGGCCCTTTCTCTCCTGGCCCCTCCCCCACAACCCCAGGGTCTGGTCAGACTGGATTCCTCCGGGTTCCTAGAACTAGCTGCATTTCCCCAAGCTCCAGTACCTTTGCCCTCCATGTTGCTTCTCCCCAAATGTCCTCCTTCGCCCAGACCTGCCGCCTTGCACAACTCCCAGGGGCCCCATTCGTGGTGATTCCTGCCCTCAGTGACCTCTGCACATAACCTGAGACTACAGCCCCCCCTCCCCCAGGAGTGGTGCTGTGGGGCCCCCCTTCCCTCCCAAGCCCCCTCCCCAGCGCCCCACCTCCACCCAGTCTGTTCTTCCCCGTCCGGGTCTCGTGGGACTTTGCCCCTATCCTGGCTTTATCTGACCACCGCTCTGTGTGTCTTCCCAGAGTAAACAGCCTTTTGTGCTCCCAGGGCCTGGCCCACGGCTTGCTCTCCATGACCTCCCCCACTCAGTTCTGGCCAAGCGGCCTCAACCCCGGGGGGGGGGGGGGGGGCT
>NW_024424452.1:9746973-9950305 GCF_017311325.1 Ursus maritimus | reverse complement strand
GGGGGGGGGGGGGGGGGTCTGGCCAAAACTCTCTTGGTCGGGCGGGGGACAGGCTTCCTTCTCTCTCTTCAGCCCAAAGACCTCCTCCTCTGGCGGGGCGGGGGAAGCCTGGTGGCAGGAAGGGAGGGGAGAGCAGGTGACAGACCCAAGAGTCCTGGCCCCCCAGCTCCTCTTTCCCCAAACTGCCCTCATCAAGCCCACACCGAAATGGCTGGGGCAGTAAGTGCCCGGAAGGTGAGAATCACAACAGGAGTGATGGGGCCAGAGGGGACGGCGATAAGGATGCAAATACAGTAATCAGGTGGGGCCACTCTTTGACTAGCCCGGGACTTGATCCTCAGACCCTCTTCCTGACGGTCGCCACCCTGTCTGCCCACCCAAGCCTGGAATGAGGGAGCCCTGAGGTGTGGGGATCCTGGACTTCAGGACCCAACCCTGGCTGGGGCTGGCTGCCCCATGCGTCCAGGTGCCTGGGAGCTGTGACTCAGTGTCTGTCTCCAGGCTGACCTCAGCAATGGGCCCTGGGGGCGGGGGGAGAGGGCAGTTTCCCCGAGACTGGCTCTCAGGGATCCTGACTCAGGGGCCCAGGGTTGAGGCCTTGAAGTGCCTTTGTTGGCCCGGGTTCAGGAATCCAGAGAAACTGGTCAGGGGGCAGGCCCCGGGGAATGAAACCCCTCCCTCTGCTCCCGCCCCCACCGCAGAGCCATATAACCACTCAGGTCTAAGCGCCAGAACCAGTGGCTGAAAGGAACTGGTCGGGTACACGCGCTGGGTTTGGGCTTCTGACTCTGGAGACGGTGGGAGCTGAGCTGACGCCTCTGCACTCCAAGTGAAAGTCTTCCCCGTGGACGCCGAGTGTCTGCCCTCCGCGCTTGGATTCCTCCAGCCCCCGGGGCCGGACCCCCACAGCTGTCCAGGTCCTAGACCCCCGCAGACGCCGAGCCATGGCCTCCATGGGGCTGCAGGTGATGGGGATCGCGCTGGCCGTGCTGGGCTGGCTGGGCGCCATCCTGAGCTGCGCGCTGCCCATGTGGCGCGTGACGGCCTTCATCGGCAGCAACATCGTCACGTCGCAGACCATCTGGGAGGGCCTGTGGATGAACTGCGTGGTGCAGAGCACCGGCCAGATGCAGTGCAAGGTGTACGACTCGCTGCTGGCCCTGCCGCAGGACCTGCAGGCGGCCCGGGCCCTCATGGTCATCTGCATCATCGTGGCCGTGCTGGGCGTGCTGCTGTCGGTGGTGGGTGGCAAGTGCACCAACTGCGTGGAGGACGAGAGTGCCAAGGCCAAGACCATGATTGTGGCGGGCGTGGTGTTCCTGCTGGCCGGCCTGCTGGTCATGGTGCCGGCGTCCTGGACGGCCAACACCATCATCCGGGACTTCTACAACCCGCTGGTGGCCTCTGGCCAGAAGCGGGAGATGGGCGCCTCTCTCTACATCGGCTGGGCCGCCTCGGGCCTGCTGCTGCTCGGGGGGGCCCTTCTCTGCTGCAACTGCCCACCCCGCACCGACAAGCCCTACTCGGCCAAGTACTCGGCCGCTCGCTCCGCCCCAGCCAGCAACTACGTGTAAGGTGCCGCTACGCAGCTCTGTCCCACTGGCTTTGTCTCTCCCTGGACCGAAGGCGCAGCCTGTGGGCCCAGGATGGCCCTGCCACGGGCCGCAGGCTGCCCCGAGCCGGGCAAACGGGGACTGAGCCAGGCCATTGACCGGCAGCCCTCGGCCCCTTCTGGCCCCCTTGGACACTCACTCGAGGCCCCCCTCTACACCAGCAAGGATGGATGGAAAAAGAACCTGTGCCTCCCTTTGCTGAAGGGCCCGCGGATACAGGGGACGGGCGGAAGTAACTGGGTGTGCCGGGGGAGGGGGGAAGCTGGTTCCTGCTGGTCAGGACAGCTCAGCCCTGAATTTGCTTGCGCTCTGACTCCGACTGGGTGCCCTGCCCATTCCTGTGTTGGCCAGGCTGGGGCCTCGCTCACGCACCTGACTGTGGAGCCAGAGTTGACACAGTTGACAGACGGGTTTAGAGGGGAGGGGTGAAGGTGCTACAAACTGGTTTGGGTAGTGGTGGGGAGGAGGCCACGAAAGCTGCCCAGGCAGCCTGCACCCCTTCCTGCCCCCACCCTGCAGCCTCAGGGCTCTGCCTCAACAGCCTTGGCAGAAGGACCCCCGGGACTCTTGTGACTTGCGACATCCGCCACCCCTGCCAAGGTCACTTGGACAGCCTGGGGACAGCTGGGGGGAGTGGTCTCTCTCTGGCCTTCACTCCCAGGGAAGTCCTGGGCCTTTTCCCTGCCTCCTCTGGTTTCTGTTTTGTAACTTAAGGAGATCTGTTTATCATGGTAATTACTATTATTTTCTACAATAAATGGGACCTGTGCACAGGAAGACCGGATCGTTTCTGATTTCAGCCGTGAAAGTGGGCAGGGCAGGGCTGGAAGCCTGGGCACGGGGTCGGCGGGGAGCAGGACCACTGTGATGTGGCCGGGACAAAAACACTTAAAAAAAAAACTGGTTTTGAGGAATGGTGACAAATCAGAGCTAGCCTTCACCTTTGGAATCACCTTACTCAAAGCCCTTCATTTATTAGAAGGTAAAGCCATCCACAGGAAACACGCTGTGTGCCCAGGACCGTGGTGAAGGGTTGGGGACCCCAGGAGGGTGGCCAGGCGAGAACACTCAGCCCTGGGGAGTGGGCCATGTGCCCTCTCCCTCTCTCTGTCCCAGCTTTGTCTGGGAAGCCAGGCTGGTCCGCTTACCCTCCAGGTCCCATGTCCTGGCCTTAGACCAGGCCGTCCCTGCTGTGGACCTGGAATGTCCTTTTCCCTTTCTCCAGACCTCTGAATTCTTTGTCCTGAAGGCCCGGGGCTCCAAGGCTCCTTCTTAAAGAGCCTCCAAGATACACCTGGAGCCGGGCTTTCTGACTCTGTTTAGAAATGAGGATCCTGGTCACGTGAAAGTATTTGGTCAAGGCCAGAGGCACAAGCACAGGATTCCGGTCCTCCAGTTAGGGTGAGAGGGCCTGCCACCACGGGAGGTGTCACAACGTCACATCTGCGGCTCTGTCTTGCCTGGCTCAGGGATGGTCTGGGGTGGGAGCCCTCTCTGTTCCATCTCTTCTCACTTCTGTCCTTCTCGGGGACAGATGTCACTTTTCTGGGGGAATCAGAGCCAGAGTCCTGCGACCCTTTCTGGGACTCATTTAATAGGCAGAACTCCCTGATGGACAAGGCTGATGCAGGGGCCCCCATTTTACAGATGAAGCCGAGGAGGCCCAAAGACGGGCCGGGCTGAGGTCACGTGGAGGGTCAGAGGTCAGTGGGGTCTGAGGACTGGGTCAGCTCCTGCTTTCGGTACAGGTAGACGATGCCGGAGATGAAGCCATCATTGTCAGAAGTTCCAGGCCCCACCTCAAGCTCGGAGGTGGCCAGTTCCCACCGGTCCACCGGCCAGGCCACGAGACGTTGCCACGCCCCGGCCCGCTCCAGCCCCTCGAGCGTGGCCTCCAGGGCCTCCTTGTAGTGCAGGTTGGATGGGTTGGTCCTGGTGGTCAGACACACCAGCCCCCCTGGGGAGGGTGGGACGGGGGAAGGTGAGTAGGGGAGGGGCAGGAGCCAAGGATCCAGTCTCCAGGCCCACCCCTTCCCAGGAAGGTTGTCCCTTTCCGCTCTTGTCCTCAACGGCATATATCCTCCCAGCTTGTCCCGGGCCAGGCTTTCCTCACCTCCATGGCTTTGGTGCTCACCGTTCCTGCCCCAAGGAATACCCTTCTCCTCCCTCAGCCTGACAGCCTCCTACGCACCCTTCCCAAGCGTCCTTTACCCTGGGAATTCTTGGCTTAATCCCTTGGGCAGCGGGGCTCCGTCTTCACTGCTCACCCAGCCCCTCTGCCGGAGACTGTGTCTGGAGGCACGGGAAGGAAGCAGTTTGGACCTCGTGCAAGTCCCCTCACCGCTCTGAGCCTGTTTTCCCAGAGTATAGCGTGGGGCTGATTCCCCGGAGTCAAAGGAAGGACTGCACTGTCCTTAAGCGCTGGCTGAATGAATGAATGACCTATGCTTCGGGTCTTCTCCAGGCACCTAAAGCATGCCCAGTATGGGCTCAGATACATGTAGGAGAGATGGTGTCTGGAGGGCTTCCTGGAGGAAGGGGTGGATGGATGGGGCTCCATGAGAGGAAAGGCTCCAAAGCGGGGGAGCCTGTACCATGTGGGCAGAAACACAGGGCTCTGACTCCTGAGGGGCCTGACAAGCATGGGCTGGGCTGGCTCTGATGCGAGCCTCCTGTTCTCTCGAGCCCAGTCACTACCTCTCTCTCTGACCCCACTCAAGACCCTGCTTCTGTCAGCCTCCACAATTCCCTGGGGCCGAAGCCTGCCCAGACCTGCCCAGGCTTAGCCACGGGCCCTGCTGGGCCCAGTGCGGGTGAGGGGGGCAGGGAGAAGATGAAGTCTTGCTGCCACCGGGGCACCTCTGGGGCTTCCTGATCCCATCCCACAGCCAAGTCAGTGGCTCACCACCCTCCCGCTCCGCCATTCCGGATGGCTTCCTGCAGCCGTCTTCCTGACCTCCTATTTCTGCCTTCGGCCGCCTTCCTGTGGGTGCTGCCCTCACTCCCCATCCCGGCCCACGGAAGTGCCGCTCTCCTCTGACTTCTCAGAGCGTGGGCCCACCTGTGGGCTGGCCTGTTCCCCCCCGCCCCTGCCTGGGGTTGAGGATGGAAGCCCAGAGGGCAGGGCGTGCACCTGCTCCCCAGAGCAGAGCCCAGTGCGAGCAAAGGCACACGGTTGGAGCGCAGTGAACGCAGTCATCAGCCGCACGTCAACAACCCACGTGCGGAGTTTACAAAAAGTGCCCACCGCAATCCCATGGGGGCAGGGGCTCTGCCACTGCTTGGAGACGAGGAGAGAGCCAGAGAGGAGAGCGGAGCTGTCCGATGGATAAGAGGCCAGCTGGCTACCTGTCTGCCCTGCCTGTTTGCCTGGGTCTGTTGCTGGTGGCCACTGGTGGCTGGGATGTGAGGCTAGGCTGTGTGACCCCAGGCTGCACCCTACCCTCGCCTGGCCCGAGAGGTTCCGAGGCTGGTGTCTGTGCGTGTGGAGAGGGGGAAGGTGTGTGCCTCGGGTTGGACAGGCAGCTCCTCACCTGGCTTGGTGACTCGCAGAAGCTCGCCTATGGCACTGCAGGGCACCTGGCCGTCACTGAGGGCACCCACTATCAGCACTGCATCGAAGGTCCCTATGCAGAATGTGGAGATGCGCTGTGGGGGTTTGTCTTTGTCGTGGCCTCGTGATACCCATCGGGAGGGACCAGGCCTGCCACTTGTGGCAGGGGGATACGGCAGGTGTGGCTCCATCCTGGGCTGACGTCAGATCATGGGGTGGAGGGCTCAGACAGAGGGGCTCACAGGGGCTCAGAAAGGGCCTCAGTGAGGCTTTGGTGGGACTCAGTGTGGGGGGGAGCTTGTGGAGGGTTCAGCGAGGGGGATGGAGGCTGGGCAGGAGAAAGGGCCACTGTCAAGGTGTCTGGGTGGGAGGGGAAGTACCTTCAGAACTGGGCAGAGGCTCCTGGCCCAGGATGCAGAGGCTGAGGTGTTGGTAGAGGCCACGGGCTCGGGCTTGTTCCAACATCTCTGGGCTCCCGTCTACTCCGTGCAGCTGGAGGAAGCCCCGAGCCTGCAGCTGACATTGGGGGGGTGGGCTCAGTCACAGTTCCCACCTGCTATCTCCCAGCTGGGTCCCTGCACCTGGGGAGGGCAGTGGGCCCCGCAGTAAATGCAGTCCAAGTGTTTGGGACCAGTGAGTCTGAGGGGGGAGGCAGGGTTTTGGGGCCGGGGGTGAAAGGAAATTTGAACAAGTGGGGGGTTGAAGAGAGGGCAGGGGATCCGGGGAGGCCTTACCTCGGCAGCCACCAGGCCGGTGCCACAGGCCACATCCAGGATCAGGGCGGCATGAGGTGGGCATGGAAGGGCTTGGGTAAGGCAGTCCACTGCGAGGCGCGGGGCACGGTATTGCAGGGCGGCCACGTCCTGGGGACAGAGTGCTGAGCCGACCGGCACCCAGTGCCCCACTGTTTGGGGGACCTCCGTGCAGAACTGTGTGTATGTGTGTGTGTGTGTGTGTGCACGCATGCATGTGCTGGGCTCACCCGGGCTCCAGCCCTGCAGGGACTCCAGCACGAGATGCTTTCCTCTGCCAAGGGGCCAGGATTAGAGAGTCAGTGCCCGGCCCACTGCTGGGAACTGCTATGCCGGCCAAGGCAGCGCTCTCTCCCTTAGTCCATAGTGACCCCTCAAGTGGCACCTCCTCCAGGTAGCCCGTCTGCCTGCGTTGCAGTTCCAGGGTGGGGAGGTCTTGGTTCCTGATTTCTAGGGGCTACCAATGTGGAGCCATGGGGCTGGCCGGAGGGCAGAGGTGAGCCCTTGAAGGGGGCAGGACTGCAGGGGCTCACCTCATTCTCACAAGCCATGCTGGGGTGATGCGAGGCTAACTATTCCCACTTTACAGATAGGAAAGTTGAGGCTGAGCGAGCAAGAGAGGTGCAGGTGAAGAGCCTGGCCAGCATACCTGGTCATAGTCTGGAGCCCAGCGCTTATAGAAGTGCAGCTTGTGGCCCAGGTTGGTGATGCCGTGTAAGGCCCCCACCCGGGCCCGCGCCTCGGACAGACTCCCGCCCTCCTCTTGAGCCATCCTCCTGTGGGGACACAGCCTGGGTATCTCGAGGCCCACTGCAATCTCTCCCATTCCTACCCGCCCCCCCCCACACTCGCCAGGCCATTTCATAGGCCATGACACCACACAGAGGGAGAGACTGGACACGTGGGCTTCAGATCTGGGGGGAGAGATGCTCCCCGCGGCGGGAGGGACCTGCCCCCCACCCCCAACACGGTGAGCGGGATTCTAGCACTACAGGGATCTAACGGGGTAGGGGGTCAGAACTCACTGCCAATCCGACCAGGCCGGCGGTGCTCACGGCGCCGGAACTCGGGGCGGGGCTGTACGGCGAACCTGGCCCCGCCCCCACCGCCCTCGATGATTGGCTTTCTGCTATGAGAAAGTACCCAATCAAAGGAAAGCGCTGGCAGCCGCCCCTCCACCATCAGCCAATGAGTTCAAAGTTCTTGGCCTTTCTCTAGCCTGGGAAGATCTGGACTCCTCTGAGGCATTTTCAGGGTTTCCCAGTTTAGGACCATCTCTGTGCCCTCTCGGCTCTCTACGTCCTTTGTATGCTTTTACTTTTAGGAAGCGAGAGCCTCTGAAATCTTACGGGCAAGAGGGGACCTAAAATCAGCCTTCATTCTTAGAACGGTCACCTCGGTCTGGGCAATGCCATCCCGTAGAACTTCCTGTGGCGACGGAGATTGTTCCATACTGGACGCTGTTCGATATAGTAGCCACTAGCTACATGGGGCAGTTGAACATCTGAAATGTGGCTAGGGCTACTGAGGAGCTGAATTTTAAGTCTTATTTTGTTTTATAATTTAAATAGCCATCAGTGGCTAGTGGCCTCCGTATTGGACAGAGCAGGGATCCTTGCTGCTTCAAGTACGGTCCCAAAACTTGCAACCTCTGTACCAGCATCTTTACCTTGGGTTCCTCCAGGAGACACTCTTAGGAGGGGAGCTTGTTAGAAATGCAAATTCCTGAGCCCCACCCCAGACCAAGTGAATCAGAATCAGATTGCTGGCGGGGATGGTGGGGTGGGTAGGGAGGCCCCAGAAATCCTCTTTAAACAGACTCTCCAGGTGATCACTAAAGTTTCAGAAGCGCTAGCCTAGAGAACTTTGGGGATCAAAGTTTGGGCAGGTGGAGTTTGGGAGCCTGTCACAGTTGTCCAGGAAAGAGGTGATGGTAGCATGAACTTGGGTAGCAGTCATGGCTGTGGAGAGAAATGGATGAAGATCAGAGGTGTTTCAGCGGTAGAAGCAGCGGGCTTTGGTGACTGGGAGAGCGTGGCATGGGGAGGGGAAGCAAGCTGTAGGGAGTTAAGCCTTTGGGTTGATGATAGTGTCATTCACAGCAAGGGAAGCCGGGGAGGAGGAGCAAAGAGGATATTCACAATTTGAGGGTACTGATTTTGAAATGTCTATGTGAAGACGTCTAGGAGGCTGTTTGATGCCAGTCATGAGCTCAGGAGAGAGGTCAGGCTGGAGCCAGACTCAGGGTCATGACTATAACCAGTGGTGATTGAGGCAGCTGGTAAAGGTGAGATGTGTGTGGTGAGAAGAGAAAGAGAAGAGGACAGGGCTCAGGATCCAGCTTGGGGACCCCCAACCCTTCAGGGAGGAAGAGGATTGTCTGGGAGAGCTGGAGAGAACCCAGAGAAGTTAGGAAGGATGCCAAGAACAGAGTCTTTCAAAAAGATGAGGGGTGACCAATGGCTATAGGGATGTGGAGATCTTTGGGGGCCAAGGTAGACCCTGATAGGATATAGCAGTGGCCAAATTTACCTCCTTTTTCTGAGTTTGACATTGTGCCCCAGCCTTCCACATCCATAGGTGTGGCCATGAGGCTCAATTCTGGCCAATAGAAGGCAGATGGTGGTGAATCGCTGTATTTCCAGACCTCGACCATAAACACCCCCAATCCAATCCTCTGTGAAGGGGCTCCGAGCACCCAGAGAAGAGTGGGGCTGCCAGATGACAGCGTCTGGGACCCTAAACAATTGTGCATAGCCGTGCCCTCCCCACCAACCTGCATCGGATTGTAACAGGAGCAAGAAATCAACTTCATCGTGTTCAGCCACTGAGATTTCAGGATCGTCTGTTACAATAACGTGTCATTTCCCTCAACTAATACAGTGATGTTGGCAAGAGCAGTTTTAGGGGAGTGGAGGAAACCCAGATTTCAGCTGTCACCTGCCAAGGTCCAAACCCAGATCTGTTTTAGTCCAAGGACGTACAGTGAACGTGTTTTGAATCCATTGTGCTCAGCTGCAAATAACAGAACACACGTACAACTAGAGCTTAAAGACAGAGAGATGGACAGGGCTCATCAAGGAAGCTGAGACTGGGCAGTCTGGTCGGAGGCTCAGTTATGCCATCAGGGACCCACACTCTTGTCATCTTCCTTCTCTGCCACCTTTTGCACAGAGGCCTTTGTGCTCATGACTGTCACCTCCTCATGCCTGCTACACCTCCAGAGAGGACAGGATGAAGGGGAAAGGGCAAAAATTTAGGCCAGCTCAGACCATTCATCATCAGAAAAGCTTTATTGGAAGCCCAGGCCCGTAAGTTCTACTTCATCCATTGGCCAGACTGGGTCACATGGCCGCCCCAGCGGCTACTAGCAGGTGAATCGGGAGGGGGAGGTTGGGGACAGGACTGCCTCAGTCAGCGGACAGTGTGGGCCCCATCTCTACAGCCTCATGTTCCGTTTAGGCCAATAAATATTTATTGTGTATCTTTTGTTTATCAGGCTCTGGGCAGGGCATTGAAGTCACAGAGATGAGTCAGAAACAGCTCCCACTCTACCCTGGTCTAGTGGGGCGGGGGAGATGGGTGTCTTCTTCTGTTCAGGCTCTGATCACTATCCCCTCCGTATCTGTGTACAGGCTTTTCCTTCTAAGGCCCCCTTACCTCCCGGGTGTCCAGGACCACTTCTTTGTCGGCGGTGGGGGTAGGTGGGAGCTGTAGTTTTAAAGGTGTCGTCATGAGGAATGACCCTTTAAGTAATATGGATAGCCCCAGAGGCAGTCCTGTTGGATCATCAGAGGGAACCTGGGGAGGCCCCGGAGGGACTGCATATCTGTCCCCATAGTCCCTCAGTGCCTCCGCTTGGTGGTGCCCCACTCACTGATGGGGGTGCTGCAGGGTTTGTGGGTCCCAACGTGGCTCCTCGAGCAATGGCTTCCAGCCTTGATGGAGAACAAGACTTGACATGGGGGGTCCTGGTGGGAGCTGGTAGTCTCAGGATGCGGCTCTGCTACTTCCAGGCAAGGACCCCAGGCCCCACTGATCTCTCTCTCCAGAGCTCACCCCATCCCTTCCCCTCCAGAGCCCCAGGAAGCTGTCCTAGCCTCAGGGAAGGAGGTGTGTCCTGTTATCAGCCCCCTGAAGTCCGAAACTTTGAAACCCCAAAGCCTTTCCTATGTTTTTTGCTGACAATGACCCTCCTGTGGATAAGTGAACACCGTCCGGTCCACCCCCAAAAATGGTTTGGGGGTGAAAAGGAGCAGTTTATGTTTCAAAACTATGTGTTTGACCTCACAGATTTGCAAGCCAGAGGTCAAGGGCTGCAGGTGGCTGAGACCAGGTGAGTCACCCTATGGCCAGAATGAGTGGCGGGAAAGGGTCAAGTGGACAAGGGTGAGGCCATGTTAGGCCAAGATGGCCCAGAGGCAAGACATGGTGATGCCAATGGGCAAGAGTTGCAAGGGGGAAGGCACGACTTTCGGGGGCCAGGCGCGTGAGGGTGGGATGTGCGCATGCGTGAGGATGTGGGGGTCAGTGGGGATGCTTCTGGATCCGGTGCCAGAAACCCAGCCCAACCCAAAGGGGTTTAAATAGTAGGGGTTCGCTGTTTAGTCTTGGGAGAAGTCCAGTGGTCCGCGTACCAAGGATGGACCCCTCCCCTGTTGATTTTCGTTTTTAAAGATTTATTTATTTATTTTAGAGAGAGAGAGAGAGAGATAGAGAGAGCAGGGAGAAGGGCAGAGGGAGAAAGAGAATCTCAAGCAGACTCCCCACTGATCGAGGAGCCCCAGGTGGGGCTCGATCTCACATCCCTGAGATCGTGACCTGAGCCAAAACCAAGAGTCAGACCCTCAACCGTACCACCCTGGGCGCCCCATGACCCCCTGATTTCACCAAGGACCCAGGCTCCAGTCTCCTGTTTATCATTGGGTGTTCGCTCTGAGGGTTCCTGCTGGTCACAGGATTGTGGCAGCATGTCAGACATTCATGTGTCCTCACATACGAACCCCGAGGCAGGGTGGGCTTTGTCTCCTTCTCTCTCTCTCTCTTTGGAGGGAGGGTATTTTCCCAGAAGCCCCTGAGGCTGGGAAAGGGAGGTCTGGCACTTCCAGGCTTGGGTATGGGAAGTGAGCCAGGTCTGTGGGAAGCAGGGAGCAGGGGAGGGGAGGGATGGCCGCTGGTGCAAGGTGCAGCTCCCTCCCCCGCCTCCATATATGCAAAAGCATGTGCTTTCATCTGCATCTGTGTCTGATGGGTGGGAGTGTCCCCAGGGGCCACGGTCACCAGGCTGGGACTGGCCTTCTTACCCTGCATGGGGCTACGGGAGCTCACTCCCAGAGGCCCAGAAGGCAGTGTGGGGAAGGGACCCCAGCCTGTTGTGATGATCTGGGCCAGAACCGGAGTCCTGAGCAGCGTCCGGGGGTGGGGGGGCTGCCATGGGGTTGACGGGTTGGAGGGTGATTGGGGACAAGAGAACAACTTCCCTTCTTTCTGGTTTCCTATCTCCTTTGTTGCTTCTTTATTCTTCGCTCCCCTCTTCCGCCTCAAGTCAGAGAGAGCCCCCTCCCTCAGTCCTGGGCCCTTTCTTGGTCTCTAACTACACCCACGTCCTATATGATCTCATCTTGTCCCCGTGGTTTCAAATATGTTTTATATGTTAGCGATGCCCAAAGGGGTGACTCCAAGCCCTGACTCTCCCCTGAACTCTGGACTTGTGCACCTGATATCTCCCCGTGGAGGCCACGAGTCTCTCTCTGGCATCGCTCCCAAACCCAGTTTTCTTTGTCCCCACTGCCAAACTCGCCCCTCCTTGTCTTCCTCCTCCTCCAGAACCACGGTGCTCCCAGGGGCTAAGCCCAGGCCATTTTTCTCTCATCCCACATTCTGTTGTCTGCAAATCCCATGGCCTCTCCCCTCCACCTCTGCCACTCTGGTCCTGTTTACCCGCCCCTCTCACCCAGACCCCTGCTGCAGCCCTTCCCTGTCTTCCCTGCCTCCCTTCTGCCCCCACCCGCAGTCCATTTGCCTTAGAATAGCCACAGGTAGTATTGACTATGGTTTTTAAAATTTTAATGGAAAATTGCAAACGTGCAAGAGATTAGCACTACAGACCCCAAGTTTTTGTTGATCACTCAGTTTCAACAGTTAACAACATTTGTCCAGCCAGAACGATGTTTTTACAGTATACATTTTTTTTAAAATTTTGTTTGAGAGAGAGAGAGAGAGCGTGCGCACACAGGCAGGGAGAAGGGCAGCAGGAGAAGCAGACTCCCCGTTGAGCTGGGGGCCTGACATGGGGCTCAATCCCAGGACCCTGGGATCATGACCTGAGCCAAAGGCCAACAGTTAATAACTGACTGAGCCACCCAGGTGCCCCTACAGTATAAATTTGATGAGCTTACTCCCCCTTAAAACCTAAAATTCAAATTCCTTACAAACCTCATCCCTAAGCTCTCTCCTCACTCCACCATCCTAGCCTCTGCTGTTCCTGGAACATGCCATAGTTAGCTCAGGACATTTGCACTGCTGTTTTGGGGCATGGATCACTCTTCCTTCAGATCTCTGCTTGAATGGCTTGTTCTCAACCTTTAGGTACCCACTACCGAGAATGAACAAATGTTAGCATTTTGTCATTATTGCTCCAGAACATGTGAATGTAGAAAAAGACAAGACTATAGATGAAGCTGAGATTCCCTCTGAATTCCTTCTTCCTCCATCTGCTGCCTCAGGGACCCAGCTACCACCCTGAATGGGTGGGACCTTCTAGGTCTTGCTTTTATATTTTTACTACATGTGTCTGGAGCATATAATATTGTTTGATGGGTTTGAGAAAATGTATATGAACGCTATCATTTTATAGCTATTACTCTGTAAATTCTCCCTTTTACTTAACCCCCCTCTTTACTATGGTTTTGAGGTCTTTCCACATTGGTGTTTACAGACTGCATTCATGGTAACCACTGCTTAGTCACCCCTCAAACAGATCCACCCAACTCATTTATTCATTTCCCTACTGATGGAAAATGATGCTGCCACAAATAGCCTTGCACATGTTTCTTTGTTCACAAATGAATACTTCTGGAAGGACTGCTTTACAAAATGGGGTTTGCATCCCAGTAGGGGGTAACGAAAACAATTGAGTTCATTGTAAAATCGAATGAGTAGAAAGTGCACATTGCACATAGTAAGGATAATTATTGTCTTGTGACCTCGTTTCACTTTCACATATGTATGCAATGGGCAGCTGCGAATAACACCTTTCTTACCACAAGTGGCTCTGAGTCTGAGAAGCAGCATGGAACTGCCAGGTGGGGGCACATGTCATGTCGGAGGCTCTGGTTGCCCCCACGGACTCACCGACACTCTTTATCAGACTGTTTGGCTTTTGCAAATGAGTATGAGGGAGTATCTCATTGCGGTTTTAATTTGCATTTCCCTCGATTACTAACGAAGGTGCACAGCTTTTCCTAAGCTTGTTGGCTCTTTGGATTTCCTCTGCTGTGAGTTGCCTTTGCCTCTGTGTTCTATGGAGTCGCTTGATTTGATCTTATTTATCCTTGTTTGTAGGAGTTCCTTAGATATTCTGTATATTCTGGATACTGCTTCTTGGACTGTTTCACGAGTTGCAAACATTTCTAGACTGATGCTACGTTTTGGCTTTGCTCGTGGTGTCCCTGTACCAGATTCAGCAACAAAGAGTTTATCAGTCACTTGGGCCAGGACAGTGGCGGTGGGGATGTGGGGGCAGAAGCTAGATGGCCAGTGGCTGGTGGTAGCCGTAAGGTGTCTGCAGAATTTATTTCAGCAACATGGTTTAAAAGGTCAGGTGCGGGGGCACTGAGGGACATTTTCCTTTTAGTACGAATTGTGTAGATTTAAGGTGTACAACTTGATGTTTTGAATATAAATCTATGTTGTGAAAGGGGCACCACAGTCCAGCTAATTAGCATATCACCTCTACATGGTTACCAGTTCTGTGTGTGTATATGTGTTGAGAAGATCGAAGATCTATCTCCTTAGTAAATTTCAAGTAAACAATACAGTATTGTCAGCTGTGCTCACTATGCTGTACATTAGATCTCTAGGACT
The DNA here is from genome assembly GCF_017311325.1 of Ursus maritimus. NCBI lineage: Eukaryota > Metazoa > Chordata > Mammalia > Carnivora > Ursidae > Ursus > Ursus maritimus. Next base: position 9,936,302 of record NW_024424452.1, on the reverse strand, counting down.
TACTCATCTTTATAACCGGAACTTTGTACCCTTTGACCAACCCATTTCTCCCAACCCCAGCCTCTGGCTGGCAACCACCATTCTTTCAGTTTCTGAGTTTGGCTTTATTAGATTCCACGTGTTGGTGAGATCGCACAGTATTTCTCTTTCTGTGTCTTGCTTATTTCACTTAGCATAATGTCCTGCAGCTCCATCCATGTTGTCAGGAATTTTCCTTCTTCAAGGCCAAATAATATCCCATTGTGTGTACCTATCTATCTATTTATCAATCTATTATCTATCTACTTACCTCTCACATGCTGGGATGTAAATTAATACAGCCACTATGGAAAATGTACAGAGGTCCTCAAAAAATTAAAAATAGGACTGCCTTAGAGTTTAGCAATCCCACTTCTGGGTATCTATCCAAAGAACTTGAAATTAGGATTGAGAAGCGCTATCTACTCCCATGTTTATTGCACCAAAATTCACAATAGTCAAGATACGGAAACAACCTAAATGTCCTTCAATGGATGGAGGAACATTTTCTTTAGGACACAAGAAGCCTAGTAGAGAAAAGAGCAAGCAGGGAGAGGGGGAGTGGCTGAGGATGTGTGGGGGGTGGGTGGGAGAATTTCAGAGAGAGAGGTCTGAAGTGAGCTGGCAGAAATCAAGTATACTAAACACATTTGTCCTGAACAAATTGCTCAAGAAACAAATAAGTGAAAATTATGTTTCCCATTGTTGTTTGTTCATTTGTTGATTCTTGTACCTCACAGGTGTGATTCTGCAATCCGTGGCTGGCATTTATATATTTTTGTCCATTTATCAGAACTTTTATTTGGGGGATGAATAATGTCTTTGAACAATGGGATGGTCTGGTCACTTTATATCCTTTTCAATACTTTTAAGGCATTTTTACTTACTTTTGTGTTCAAAAATTTTGTGAACCAGTATTAAAAAGTATCAATGACCCTTTTTTATAATTGGCCATGTTGTTCTGGAATTTCAAAATGTAGTCTCAGCCTCCAAGTGAGTCCCCTGAAAGTGGTTTGGTTGAGATGAATATTTCCACATGGTAGCTTACAAATCAATTCAACCCATGCTCTCTGGAGGTCATTTCTTTTTACAAATTTGTGCGTGTTTTAAAGCAATTTTGCCTAACCTGTAGCTTATTTTGTTTTTAAAAATTCTTAAGTTAACTTTCCAATCCACAGGTGCTGACTTCCTTGACCTACCAGCCCCCAAGCATTGGTATGGGGCCAGGTGCTGCTCAAAGCACTTCCCAGACCCTGTTTCATTGACTCCTCCCCATAACCTCACCTGCTAGATTCTACAAAGTATATCCCAGTTTTACAGAAGAAGGAACTTGGGACGGAAACACAGACCTGTGAGTAAATGTCAGAGGTCAGTTCAAACAGAATCCAAACTCTTTTCCTTTAACCAGGACAGGTTCCTCTCGCATTCTTCAGTTCTTAATTATTATTTTTGTATTTAAGTGGCTTGGATAAAGCCATTTTTACAAAGCCAAAAAGACAAATTCTAGTAAGTATGAAGGCATATTTGTGTACTTCTGGGGCGAAAAATGAAGATTTGAAACAAAGTGAGATTTTTATCCCTGGCACATGAAAGAAAGAATATTGGTCCGGACATTTCCCTTGGTTTCGCCTCCAGTAACCCAGGCATGACGAGACACGCACCGGGCGAGCTCCTCGGGATGACGCATGGTTGTTGTCACAGGGAAACCAGCCTCCCAGACTGACAAGGGACAAAATAGCAACGGAAAACTTTCCACCCAGTGGAGCAGCGCGCGCAGGTGCGCCGGGCTCCGCACCGCCTGTGTGTGCTGCCCCCGCGCGGCCGCACTGCTGTCCTGCACCCGCAGGGGAGCGCACCTGAGAGCCCTCGGGCACCGGGAACTGGGAGCAAGTCCAAGGTGGGCTACCTGTCCTCCTGTAGCCCTAAGTCCTAGGCTGGGGAGAGGAGTCTCTGCACAGAGGGCCTCGGGGAAAGAATGGCGCCCCCTGGCGTCGGGCAAGGCGGCGACCACTTGTAACTGGGTTAACCCACCTGGTCCTCCCTGTTATCCTTCAAGGTGCGGACGGGGTGAGGGAGGGGAGGTCGTTATTGTCGAAGGCCACGCAGCGCAATGGTGCAGGGATGGCCTTGAGCCTAGGTGTTGAGTAGGAAAGAGAAGGGGATGGAGGGCTCCCGGCCTAAGAACCCAAGGAGGGGGCGGCTTCTTATGCAGCTGTTGCTGCTGCCCTCATGCCCTGCCTGGCAGGGGGGGATCTCGAGGTAGTTACTCCTTCGTTCACTAATTCAACAAATACTTACAGAACTCCTACTATGCACCTGGCACCGTTCCAGGCATGGGACACTGTCATGAAGAAGATTTATGGTCCTAGCCTTCAGAGGTGGCTTGGCAGGAAGGTGAGGAAGGAAACGGGGGAGGGTGCGCGACTCTGGGGTTTTTGGCCAATGGTACTGGATGGCTGGGGCTAGGTGTGGGGGAGCTCCTGACCTCTGTCATTTGGATTTCCAGCCCTGTGGGCCCCTCTGTGTCCCTCCCCTCCTGTGGTCCGAGCATGCACAGAGCCACAGAGAGCCCTTGCTGAAATCTCACTGGGGGCCCAAGCTCTGGAGGGGGTGGGGGCGAGCTGATGGAGCTGGGACTGAGACCCAGCTTGGTCTTGAGAGATACCCTGAGGGGCTGTCCTGGCGGCAGTGGGGCAGAGTGAGGCTCTTGCAACCCCATCTCCTGCCCAGACCACATGGTCCAGGGAGTTTGGTCAATGTGAGGTTGAAGACCATCAATTCAGCCTTCGTGATGGTAGAATTCTTGGTATGGCGGTGCTGGGTGATAGTGCGGGGGTTGAGCCAAGGAGGGGAGGAAAGTGAGGAAGGAAAATAAATTGCAAATCCTAGTTTCTGTCCGTATGGTGCGATTCCAGCAATCTGTCAGGCCCTTCCTCAAACCCACTCCTCCTCCCCACCCCCACCTTGGTGGACAGTACTGCCATCCACCCTTCCTCCAAGCCTTCTGAGGGGCACCCCTCACCCCTGCCTTGCTTTACCTCTCTTTCTTCAACCCTCTGTTGGGAGACAAGTGCACAGGTCTCTCACGGTTCCACACACTGATCTTTGATCTTGGATTATCTTTTCAGGATGTCTGTGTATCAAACAACCTTGGCATATATGGGGTCTCCCTCTGGGACAAAGAGCAGGCATGCTCCAGCGTGATAAGGGTAATGTCTCTCTCAGGAGCAAAGGCCAGGCTTGCGTACTGCCCATTACAAAAGATTTGGGTTCTGTAAGCTCAGGCTTACTCTCTTGTAATATATCCAACTTGGTGGACAGGTGTCCTATGGCCCTGCCCATGTCACACTGTGGGATTTGGGACTCAAGGAACCAAGGCCAAACCCTTAGCAACTAGTGCTGTGAGCAGTAGATGGTCCTTCCTCTCTGATCTGGGAACCTCGCGCTTCTGCCAGCAGCCAAGCAACTCAGGCTGGTTAGCCTGCAAGTAGGGTACCATCTTGGACCCTTCCCCATATATGACAGCCTCCAACCTTATCGCTCTACATTCTACATGTTTCTAGCATCTGTCCACTTCTCTCCATTCTAAGGTTTATTGTTGTGGATTCCTAGATGATCTCCCCCCACCCTGACCCCCGTCCCAGACCCCTTCTCACTGGTCTCACCTCCTCACGTGTTGGAGGGACTGTCCCAGAGCCCACAGCGATCTCCTGGCTGCCTCAGCTCTTTCATGGCTCTCACTGTGTAATAGAATATTTCATGGCAAGGGGGAGTTAAGATGGTGGAGGAGTAGGGGACCCCTTTTTCAGCTGGTCCCCTGAGTCGAGCTGGATAGGTACCAGACCAGCCTAAACAACCACGGAAGCAGCCTGAGACGCAGGAAGACGCATCTGGATCTCTACAAATGAACATCTCCAGCGCTGAGTATTGAGGTACGAAGCGGGGAGCCATGAAACCGCACAGATATCGGAAGATAAACGGAAGGGGGAGGGAGCCGCCGCGTTCGGGTGCCGGGAAGCGGTAGCCACTTGCACGGGAGAGCGGGCGGGGCTCGCGGACGGCACCCGCAAAACAGCAGACTGAGACCGTGAGCCGGGTGCGCGCGCCACCAGGCATCTCGCGGAACACCGGAATCCCGGTGCGCTCACTGGATCCAGACTGAGACCGGGAGATCCGGGAGCGCGCGCGGGGCGGCTGGCGGCTGGCGGCATTAGAAACACAAAGGACAGAGACACGCCGGCCCTGGAAGTGAGGGCTGGGACGCCGGGTGTGGGGCGCACATCCCGGGGCGCTGCAGGGTTGAGCAGCACCAACAGAAACAGAGTTAAAGTGGCCAGAACATCAGTGGAGGCTTGGGCATAATCCCTCTGTTCTGTGACGAGGCTTCGAAATTGGCGCTGTGCTCCATTTCCAGAAAGAGGCACAACAAGCCATCAGGGAAATACAGAGAATAAAGCCTGGAACACCAGCTCAGAGGTGCCCCATCCCCACATCCCCCTCCACGGGGACACGGAGACTCTACCCAAAACAGGGCTGCCAGGTATCGGCGCGACAGGCCTCCCCTTGAACACAGAGGCAGGCTGATGAAATCAAAGCCCACACCCGGGCCGACCTGGTGGCGTAGTCCGCTGACCACTTGAGGCCTGTTAGGGCGTGATCCCGCGCTCCGGAAAGGAGTCCCTCGTGGGGCTCCTCCGCTGAGACCTCTTCTTCTCTCCACTCCCTGCACCAACATTTCCCTCTCTGGCTGGTTGACTCCACAAAATAAATAAATAAATCTTTAAAGAAGAAGCCCACACGTCCTAAGAGTCCCTATGAAACAGCGGCGACGGCACTGGGACCAGTCGTTTTGAGACTGGACAACACCGCACTTCTCTCTTCATCAGAATGACGAAGGAGAGCCCCCCCAGCAGAAGAAAAGCAGTGAGATCTGTGGCCTACTGCAAGAAATAATGGAGTTATGGATGTAACCTAAAAGTGTCAGAAATGGAATTTCAGAAGTAACGATGTACGATAAATGATGAGTAGAATTGAAAAAAATATTAACAAAGTTACTGAGAATATAGAATCCCTAAGGCAGTAAATGAGAGTGAATCTGACAGAAACTAACTCTATGAGCCAAATGCCAGGAAACTAGAGGCTCTGGACCATGGTCCGAAGACAGAAGACATAGTGAATTGGAGGATGGGTTAGTAGAAGAAAAATGAAAATAGAAGCTGGTCTTAAAAATCGTAACCACAAAATGTGGGTTACAAGGAAGGTGCTGACTCATTGAAACAGTCAATATTAAGAATAATGGCATCCCAGAAGTGGAAAAATGGAGAATCAAAGATATTTGGATAAATTAACTGTGAAAACTTCCCTAATCTGGCAGGGAAACATTCGTGTCCAAGGCAGGGACCCCTCCCAGCTCAACTTAAACCTACGCCCAAAAAAAAAAAAATAACGTCATGAGTGCAAATTACGTATAATGAATCCAAGGATACAAGCTATTCAGCGGCCAGAACAAAAATCTCTCACGTGTACCAAGGCAAGAACATCAAATTTGCGTGAACCTGTCTACATAATTTGAATGAGAGAAAGGGTTGAACTTTGTTAAAAGCTCTTTCAGAGAAAAACATGCAGCCAAGGATCCTTTATCCAGCAAGGCTGTCATTCAGAATTGATGGAGAAATAAAGACCTTCCAGAATCGCCAGTCATTGGCCAATTTTGTAACCACGGAACCAGCCCTACAGGAGATATTAAGGGGGGTTCTATAAAAGTAAAAAGGCCCCAAGAGTGATACAGAAGAGAAAGTCACAACCGATACAAACAAAGACTTTACTGGCAACATGGCATCATTAAAATCATCTCTCTCAATAATCAGTCTCAATGTAAATGGCCTAAATGCTCCCATACAATGCCACAGGGTTGCAGATCGGATAAAAAGAAATGACCCATCCATTTGCTGTCTACAAGAGACTCATTTTGAACCCAAAGATACATTCAGACAGAAAGTAAAGGGATGGAATACCTTCTTTCACGCCAATGGAACTCAAAAGAAAGCTGGGATAGCAATTCTCATATCAGACAGATTGGATTTTAAACTAAAGACTACAGCTAGATATACAGAAGGGCACTATATTATTCTTAAAGGATGTATCCAACAAGTGGATATGACAATTATAAATATATATGCCCCCACCAGGGGAGCAGCAAGATACACAAGCCAACTCTTAACCAGAATAAAGAGACATATAGATAAAAATACATTAATAGTAGGGGACCTCAACACTCCACTCTCAGAAATAGAACACCCTGGCAAAGACTAAGCAAAGAATCAAAAGCTTTGAATGCCATACTCGACAAGTTGGACCTCATAGATAAATATAGAACACTACACCCCAGAACCAAAGAATACTCATTCTATTCTAACACCCATGGAACATTCTCAAGAATAGACCATGTTCTGGGACACAAAACAGGTCTCAACCGATACCAAAAGACTGAAATTGTTCCCTGCATATTCTCAGACCACAACGCTCTGAAATTGGAACTCAACCACAAGGAAAAATTTGGAAGAAACTCAAACACTTGGAGACTAAGAACCATCCTGCTCAGGAATGACTCGGTAAACCAGGAAATCAAAATCAATTTTTCTGTTTATTACAGAGAAGGATGTGGCACGATGTTCAGGTTTCTGCAAGCACTTTGGTTAATGCTTCCACATTCGTGAAAGATGATGTTAGTTAGTCGGTCATCGTATCGTGTTGTGACTCACAGATAAGTATTTGTTACTCTCGTCTGCCTTCCCGTACCACTTTCGTTAATGCTTCCATATTCATGAATGTTGATGTTAGTTGTAAGTGGCTGCTTCCACATTAACCAAATACACTGTTTGTTGTAAGTGGGTTCCTGTACGCTGTTGTTTCTTACCGATAAGTATGTGGCACTTCCTTCACGTTTCCACACGCACTTTCGCTAATGATTCCACATTCCCCACAGATATTGTTCGGTAATTTGGTTCCTCCCCACTGTTGTTTCTTTGAGATATGTACGGAGTCCTTTCCTAATGCTTCCACAACCACATTGCTTCCTGCCTCCATACTCATGAACGATGATATTACTGGAAGGACATTATACTGACATCATTGTTCCTTAGAGAAAAGGATGTGGACATTCCCCTAGGCCTACAAACCCAATTTTGAGAAGGGATCCCTATGCTTTAGGCTGCTTTAGTTGAAGGACGGTTCCTGGACACTGTTGTTTATTACAGATAAGGATGTGGGACGATGTTCAGGTTTCCACAAGCACTTTGGTTAATGCTTCCACACTGGTGAACGATGATGTTAGTTGGTCGGTCCTTGTACAGTGTTGTGTCTCACAGATAAGTATTTGGCACTTTCGTCAGGCTTCCACTACCACTTTGGTTAATGCTTCCATATTCGTTAATGATGATGTTAGTGGCAGGTGGGTTCCCATACACTGTTGTTCCTTACAGAGAATTTTTTGGCACCGTCATTATGTTTCCTCAACTACTAACCTTAGTGATTGCACATTAACCAACGATATTGTTTGTTGTAAGTTGATTCCCGTAGACTGTTGTTTCTTAGCTACACGTCCATAGGCCTTTCCTAATGTTACCACAGCTACTTTGATTCATGCTTCCGTATTGAGGAAGGCTGATATTACTTGAAGGGCATTATCCTGACACCGTTGTTTCTTAGATATAAGTATGTGGACCTTTCCCTATGCTTACACACCCAATGTTGAGAATTGATCACTATTGATGAGGGTGCTGTTAGTTGAAGGTGTTTTCTTGGACACTGCTGTTTATTACAAATAAGGATGGGGCACAGTCCTCGAGATTCCAGAACCTCTTTGATTAATGCTTCTATATTCGTGAAAGAGGATGTTACTTGCTTGCTGCCTGCAATTGTTGTGTCTTACGGATGAGTATGTGTCAATTTCATCAGTTACCCCAACTTATTTTTTGAATGATTCCATAATCACCAAAGATCTTGTTCGTTGTAAGTTGGTTTCTTTACACTGTTTTTTCTGACAGATATATACGTAGACCTTTCATAATGCTTCCACAACGACTTTCATTCATGCTTCCCTATTCATAATCAATGATGTTACTTAAGGACATTATCCTGACACCGTTGTTTCCTACAGATAAGTATGTGGACCTTTCCCTATGCCTACAAACCCAATGTTGAGAAGGGAGCCTTAATCATGAGGGTGATTTTGTTGAAGGACGGTTCCTGGACACTGTTGTTTATTGTGGATAAGGATGTGGGACAATGTTCACGTTTCCACAACCACTGTTTAATGCTTCCATATTCGTGAATGGTGATGTTTGTGGTAAGTGGGTGCCTGTACCCCGTTGTTTCTTACAGATAAGTATTTGGCACTTTCTTCACGTTTCCACACGCACTTTCGTGAATGATTCCAGATTCCCCACAGATATTGTTCGGGTTAAGTTGGTTCCTCTCCACTGTTGTTTCTTTGAGAAATGTACGTGGTCCTTTCCTAATGCTTCCACAACCACATTGATTCCTCCTCCCATACTCATGAACGGTGACATTACTGGAAGGACATTACCCTCACACCGTTGTTCCTTAGAGATAAGTATGTGGACACTTCCCTAAGCCTACAAACCCAATTTAGTGAAGGAATCCTTATTCATGAGGGTGCTTTAGTTGAAGGATGGTTCCTGGACACTGTTGTTTACTACAGAGAAGGATGTGGCACAATGTTCAGGTTTCCACAACTACTTTGGTTAATGCTTCCTTATTCGTGAAAGATGATGTTAGTTGGTCTGTCCTTGTATAGTGTTGGGTCTCACAGATATGTATTTGGCACTTGCATCAGGCTTCCACTACCACTATGGTTAATCCTTCCATATTCATGAATGATGATGTTAGTTGTAAGTGTGTGTCTCTACACTGTTTTTGTAAGTCACAAACTTACAATGAATATCCAGCGAAATGCACACAAAATAACGAGACGCTGCTTGGCACACAAGACCAATCAATCAATCAATACATATAAAAGTAAAATGTCCGACTCTATGAAGGAATGCAGGGACGTTGTTGTTTTTTTTTTTTTTTAGAAATGAACTTTTTTTTTTAATTTTTTTTTAGAGATTTTATTTATTCATTTGACAGAGACAGAGACAGCCAGTGAGAGAGGGAACACAAGCAGGAGGAGTGGGAGAGAAAGAAGCAGGCTCCCAGCGGAAGAGCCCGACGTGGGGCTCGACGTGGGGCTCGATCCCAGAACTCCAGGATCACGCCCTGAGCCGAAGGCAGACGCTTAACAACTGAGCCACCCGGGCGCCCCGCAGGGATGTTTAACAATAGGAATTCTCTACTGTGCTGTACGGAGCGCCGACTAGCGCGACAATTTTAGAGAATCATTTGGCAACATCTGGTAAGGCAGAAGGTGCATACACCCTAAGATCCAGCAATTCATTTCCAAAGAAACTCTCACGCATGTGCACTTGTAGGTATTTATACGGATGTGTGTCATATGTTATTTGTAATAGCAAAACAGTGGGAAACAACCCAAATACTCGTGGAGAGGAGAGACGTAAGCTGTGGCATACTCACACGGGGGAATCCTACACAGCAGTTACAGTCAATGAACCAGAGCTTTTCACATAAGCGTGGATCGAATTTGAAAACATGAGGTCAATGAAAAAAGCAAACTGGAGAATGATATGTGCGATCTAAGACCATTTATGTAAATTTGCTAAAGCACGAAATAGATCTAAGTATTGTAATTGGATGTATACCTAAGTAGCAAACATAGCGGCCTCTGCAGTCACAAGCCCATCAGGCAGGCACTGGGCTGGCTGGGGGAGAAGGCTACCGGGCACTCACAGGGCTGTTCGTCAGCCCACAAAGTAGTTTGAGCCCCTTCAGCAACAGGACCATCCTTTGGTTGGAGCTCAGAGTCAGGCACCAGTGCCCCAGGACCGTGTTGACTGGGGAGCGTGGCCTCTGTCCGCGATAAAGCAAGGAACACTAAGGGTTGTGTAACTTCTGATAGAGCCCTATCTTAAGTCAACTTCTCTCTCCTTGGGCCTCAAAACCTGCTTTGTTTAACTTTGCGCTCCTTGGATGAAGATATGATAAGGTCCCCAAGGTTTACATAAACTTAGAATGCCACAGAGTCTATTCCCCTCCATTCCCTAAGAGGGAGGCTTCAGGAGGTGAGGACACAAGACCCCACAGAGCTGAGGACGGAGGTCTCATGTCCCTCTCTCTCTTGCAGCGCCCTCAGCCCCCGCCTATCCCCACTGACTTTCCCTTGGGTTTCTTTCTTTTGCTTTCCCTTTTTCTCATTTTGGTTGCCAGTAAGGGATACTGGGCCAAAACCTCGAACTATAAAAGCTAAGCCAGTGGTCTCAAACTCAAGTGGTTACAGGGGATGAGCAGGTGATGGAAATGTGTACTCAGAGCCGGATGTAATACAATAGGTGGGGACTTCCGCTTCTTAGAAGATGAAGATGTCCATTTCCCTGTTCCTTCTGCCAAGTACAACTAAAGCCCCTGAACTTTATAGATAAAACAAACATGAGAAGATGGAAAGGTGGAGAGAAGGCAGACCAGCTAGGGACCTCTAGACCCAAGGACATGTTATGCCCTCATTGTCACCATCCTGCTAGCCACCTTCAGGCTCCTTGTGACACATGGTGAGTGCTCTGGGTTTTCTTTTTCCTTCCTGTCTCCCAGACCTGGAAATGAGGAAACAGGCAACTGGGAGACACCAATGGGCAAAGACAAAGAAAGCCCCAAAGAAGGAGCGCCTGGGTGGCACAGCGGTTAGGCGTCTGCCTTCGGCTCAGGGCGTGATCCCGGTGTTATGGGATCGAGCCCCACATCAGGCTCCTCTGCTGTGAGCCTGCTTCTTCCTCTCCCACTCCCCCTGCTTGTGTTCCCTCTCTCGCTGGCCGTCTCTCTCTCTGTCGAATAAATAAATAAAATCTTTAAAAAAAAAAAAAAGAAAGAAAAAGAAAGCCCCAAAGAAAGCTCTAGTCAAAGGACCAAGAAGGGGCAGCCTAGAAAGACAGAAACTTTAGACAATAACCCGTACTCATACCATTTGTGCAGCCAGAGCCTAGACTTCTTTTTTTTTTTTAAGATTTTATTTATTTATCTGACAGAGATAGAGACAGCCAGCGAGAGAGGGAACACAAGCAGGGGGCGTGGGAGAGGAAGAAGCAGGCTCATACCGGAGGAGCCTGATGTGGGGCTCGATCCCATAACGCCGGGATCACGCCCTGAGCCGAAGGCAGACGCTTAACCGCTGTGCCACCCAGGCGCCCCCAGAGCCTAGACTTCTACCCTCCAAAGGCTGTACCAAAGCAAGCAACATCCCCACCAAGGTGGTGTGACATCCCCACCCCTTCAGTGTCAGCGGAGACCACATGGGGAAACAAGTCACCAGGGAGTACAAAAACACCACACATGCTCCCCCACCGGGTTGTATCAGAGGATGCCGTTGGTGGAAACTACCTGAAAAGCCAAAACTCCCATCCCTGTCCAGAAGTAAAGAGGAGCCACCCTCCTCCCTGCCCCACGTGCCAAACAAGACCAAATGGGGAACTTGGAACTTCTACTTCTGCCTGGCAATATGAGGAAGCCAGCCCCTCGCCCTTCTCCTGTAGTGTCAAAATAAAACATCTAAAACAGAAGGTTTACATAAGATCCAGACTCTCCGAACGTCATACAAAAATACCCAGCATTCAGCTGAAAATCGTGCGTCTTATGAAGAAACAGGAAGATCTCTAACTGAACGACCATCAATAGATGTCAACGCCGAGGTGACAGAGATGTCGAAATTTCCTGACAAAAATCATCTTAAACCAGCCATGATACATGCTGGAGGACCACGTAAAGAGAATGTTAAAGAATGTGTGTCATAGTCATGTCTCCAGGGCAGATCAAGCACCTTATGCCCCAAGGGTGTACTTAAGGGTATGTTAAACAAAAGGAAAGCATGGGCACTGGGGTGTGGGGGTGGGTTCAAGAAGGTTCGAGAAGGTTTCAGGTCACCGAAAGATTATCAAGCCAAATTAAGTTTCAGGTCAGAGGATGACCATCATGGCAGATTTAAACATTTTGTTTAATATTACCCTGATACCAAACCCAGACAACTACAATACAAAATTCGAAAACCTCACTATCGCTCAAGAATACAGACTCAGAAATCATCAACAAAAATATTAGCTAATAGAATTCGGGGTACATAAGAAGAATTACGCACCATGACAAGTGGAGTTTGTTCCAAGGCATGCGAGACAGGCTCATTATTCAAAAATCAATCAATATAAGCCACCACGTGAACAAGCTAAAGGAGAAAACTCACATAATCATTTCAACTGGTGCATAAAAAGCATTTCACAAAATTTAACACTGACTCATGATTTAAAAAAAAAAAAAACTCTCTGAAAAATAGGAATAAAGGGCAATTTCCTCAACTTGATTAAGAGCATCTTCAAAAAAACCTGCAGCTAACATTCTACTCGATGGTGAAAGACTGGATGCTTCCACCCCAAGATCAAGAACAAAGCAAGAATGTCTGCTGTCACTACCCGTATTCAGCTAGTGACCAAAGTTGTAGCCAGAGCAGTAAGGCAAAAAAAAAAAAAAAAGGAAATGCAAGGTGTACAGATCAGAAAGGAAAGAATAAATCTATCCCTGTTTGCAGACGACATAATTGCCTATGTAGAAAATCCCAAGAAATCTACAAAAACATTCCTAGAATAAGTGAGTTTAACAAGGTCTCGGGATACAAGATAAATATATAAAAATAAAGCGTTTGCTTTTTTGTTAAGAGGACAAAAAGACAAGCTAGAGCGGAAGCTACAGTTGTGGTAAAAGTAATAAAGGGAAACCTCACTAAAATGTGGAGTTGGGAGGCCACCAGTAGGGGGAGTTCTCTCTCGTCCTACCACTCACGGTCAACAGCAAACCCAACAGGAAGAAACTACTGGCGAACTGATTCTACCTCATTAACCCCGCGGGAGGAGGAAAGGCTTTCCTACACCCCCGGCAACAGCCCAGCCAATGAGAGACTCTCACCACTCAGCCAATGAGAAGCCACTAGACTCTATGCTCCCAGTTTCCTCCAATGGACTTGTTTTAACAGCCTTCGAAACTTCCCCCTTTTCTATAAAAGAGCATTCCTCCCATGGACTTGCCTGTGGTTCCTCCCGTGGACTTGCTCATTTGTCATAGATTCCAATTCTCCCTTATTCCCAAATAAAACCAATTTCTTCCGGTAAAATAACTGGCAGTTTCGGGGCACCTGGCTGGCTCAGTCGGTGAAGCATGCAATTCTTCATCTCCGGGTGGTAAGTTCAAGCCCCACATTGGGCAAGGAGCCTAGTTAAAAAATAATAACTGGCAGTTTTCTTTTTTTAAGGTTAACAGTGGCAAATCACACATTCAACAAAGGATTACTATGTAGGATATATAAAGAACCTTTAAAACACAAGAGCTAAAAAAAAAAAAAGCAAGCAATCCAATTATAACATGAGCAAAAGCTGTGAGCAGACATTTTAATAAAGATGATACACAGATGGCAAATAAGCACATACAAAGATGTCTAACATCATTAAGTCATTAAGGAAATGCAAATTAAAACCATAGGAAAATACCATTACGCACCTGTCAGAATGACTTCAGTAAAATACAGGGACGGTACCACATGCTGCTGAGGACGCAGAGAAACTGGATAGCTCACACGTTGCTGATGGAAATAACAAATGGTACAGCCACTCAGGAAAGCAGTTTGGCTGTTTCTTTAAAAGTTGAACATACAACTACCATACAACCCCAAAACTGCATCTGTAGGCATTTATCCCACAGAAATGAAGACATGTTTGCAAAAAACCCATACATCAGTGTTTTTCAGCTGCTTTGTTTGTAACAGCCCCAAAGCGGAAACAGTCCAGACATTCTTCAAGCAGTGGATGGTTACACGAAAGATTTACATCCATACCAGGAGGTATCACTCAACAATAACAAGGGACGAATTACTGATACAACCTGGATGAAGAAGTATCATGCTGAGGGACCAAAATCTAACACCAAAAGTCACGGTACATATTGTGGGATTCCATTTATATAACATTATTTTTTTTTTTAAGTTTTACTTATTTGCATCATCTCTGCGCCCAACATGGGGCTCGAACTCATGATTCCGAGATCAAGAGTCACGTGCTCCTCCGTCGGAGCCAGCCAGGCGCCCTTATATAACATTCTTGAAATGACAACAGATGAGTGATTGCCAGGGGCAAGGAGAGGGTGTGGCTATTAAAAAGAAGATGAGGGACCCTTGCGGTTTGGAAATGCTCTGCGTCCTACCACTGTCAATATCCTGGTTGCGATGTTGTACTATGATTTTACAAGATGTCCTCACTGGGGGAAACCTGATAGAGAGTACGGACATCTCTGCATTGCTTTTTACTGTATGTGACTATCTCTGTATTATTTTTTACAACCCCATGTGAATCTACAGTGATCTCAAAATAGAAAGGTTAAAGAAACAAAGAAAGATACTAGGTACCTTCAGCAACTGGAGTGTGCATGCCCTATTTTGAAACATTCTAACTCAGGCTTTAGAAAATCTTCGTGCTGGTCACAGAGACTCTGCAGGCTGAATTCTGCCCCTGGGCTGCAGTTTGCAACCCTTGGCCAAGCACTGGGAACATAGATTAGCGCTGTGATCAAATGAAATTGATAACAAAGTTTAAAACACACATGTAGCGATACGCATAATCATGACTGTTTATTTCTCATCCTCACACATCCGGACACATCATACACAAGTACTGCACACCCACACCCACACCCACACCCACACACCCTCCACCACACTGACACCTAGACGCTGCAGCCAAAGGGTGACATTTCTCCCGAGGACTCGGCAATCACAGTAGGCACAGATGGGTCCCCTGTGTACCCTTTTTGCTCTTCTCCTTGTTCCTGGTTTGTCCCCAGCAAGGGCATCTGGGCCCCCAAACTCCTCAAGCCTCAAGCTCTTCCCCCGCCCCGCCCCCACCCCTGCACACAGCTCTCACGGCTTCCCGTGCTGGACATTGTAAGAAGGTAGCCCCAGGGCCTTGATACCTACTCTCAGGGCTTGGACACTGGGCAGGAGATAAGGAACAGGCTAACCTAGCTGCAGACACTCTTCTCTCCCTTCCTCTTTTCCTAGCGCTTTGCTCCGTGGAATCACACACACATACACACACACACACATACACACACACACACACACACACACACACACACACCATTCTACCCAATCACACCTAGTGCTTCCAGCCGCCACATCCTTCCCCACCCACTCCTGCCCAACCTCCTAGGGGACGCTTTCCTGTATCAACGCCTCAGAACCCTTCCTAACATCACTCAACCCTGCAGGCTTCCATTCCAGGAGCACGGGTCGCACCTTGGGTCTTGCTGCCTCTTACAGACCAGAGGCTCAAGAGTGGAGGGCATTGTGCCTGGAGCCCCGGAGCCTCCACCCCTCCCACCCCCCTCACAGTCCTCTCCCTTCCAAGAGGGTGTCATCCCCAGTTCCTCCCCACCCTCTGCAGCACACACACCGCACAGACAAGCTGCAGTCCCTGAGCACAACCGTGTTTGTTATTTTAACAGCTTTCTTGAGACGTAACTTACACACCCTTCCAGCCCATTATTTAAATCGGACTATTCAATGGTTATCAAGTATACGCACAGAGTTAAGCAGCCGTCTGCATCACCACCTGCAAGACAGTTTTCAGCACCCCAAAAAGAATCCCCGTACCCATTAGCAGACGCTCCTCATTTCCTCCCAACACCTCCACCCCAGCCCCTGACAACCAACAATCGACTTTCTGTCTCTAGATTTTCCGACTCTTTTAATGGAATCACACAACGTGTCATGCTTTGTGACAGGCATCTTGAACTTACTGTAATGTTGTCAAAGCTTATCCAGATATGGGTGCCTTATTCCTTTTTATGGCCAAATAGTATTCCGTGGACGGACATACCACATTTGGTGAACCATTCACCAGCTGACACTTAGGTTGTCCCCACTTCTGGGCCACTATGAATAATGCTGCTCCGAACAGAACATTTGTGAACCTATTTCTCCTTTCCCTTGAGTAAATACCTAGCAGTGTAATCACTGGGGCAAATAGTAACTCTACCTTTTAAGGAGCTGCCAGACTGTTCAAAAGCAGCCATGACATTTTACATTCCCAGCGGCAGAGGGGGTCCCCGTTTCTCCAGCTCCTTGGTACCATCTCTCCGTGTCCGCCTTTATGATTCCAGCCATCCCCGTGGGTATAAAGTGGTATCTCTTTGTGGTTGTTGTGGGTGTTCAGCTCAGGTCACGATCCCAGGGTTCCGGGATCGAGCCCCGCATCAGGCTCCTTGCTGAGCAAGGAGCCTACTTTTCCTTCTACTTGTGCTTGCTCTCTCTCTCTCTCTGCCAAATAAATAAATAAAATCTTTTTCAAAAAGATTGTATTTTTAAGTAATCTCTACACCCAACGTGGAACTCTGACTTACAACCCTGAGATCAAGAGTCATAGGCTCATGGACTGAGCCAGGCGAGCGCCCCATGTCTTTGTAGTTTCAATGTGCATTTGCCTAATGGCTAACACTTCGCACATTTCTTAATGGGCTTCTTGGCCATTCATCCGTCTTCTTTGTCTGTTCTGAATGCCTATTCAGATCCTTTGGCCATTTTTTAAAATTGGGTTATTTGTCTTTTTATTATTGGGTTGTAAGAACCGTGGTAGATGCTAAGCACAGAGCTGATTGGAGCTGTTTGCCCAGAGCCAAAGTCTTATTTGCAGAGTCCCTGAAGTTTGGCCCCTGTGCACGAAGCTTCCAGTGCAGCTGCCGCATCTCCTCACAGCCTTGCCCAGCACCCCTCTCCCATCCCTCAGCCTCAGGACTCAGGCACCTCTCCTTGCCCACCCCCCCAACCCAAGCAGCTCAGAACAAGCCCCTCCTCACAGGGGAGGAACTGGAAGCTCCGGGAGGAAAAGCGCTTGCTCAAAGTCACATGGCTGGGGAGGGGCAGCTGGGCTCACAGTCAGGTCTGTCCAACTACGCCCCACGCTCTCTCCACACATTCCCTGCACATTTGTGTCCATTCTCATCCCAGCCCTGCGATGTGGGTCATGCAGACACCGTTTTCCTTGTTTTACAGAAGAGGAAGCTCAGGGAAGAGAGCTGATGGGACTGTCCTCAGCCTCGCAGATGGCAAGGGACAGAGTGCACAGCCCTCCCCCGGGGCACCACCCGCCAGGGACCCAGTCTCTGGCCGAAAGTATCTGAGCTCGGGCCCCCCTTAAACCTGGCCACGTTGCCTCGGGGTTCTATTTCTCTTCTGACCCAAAGATACCCCCACAAACCAGGAAACTGAAGCAGCCAGCAGTCCACTGAAATGGACCCGGGCTACCCGAAGCTCCTGCAGGACAGCCCCCACCCAGCACCAGCTGGGCCCTCTGGCCGGGCACTCCCAGCCCTGCCCTGCCCAGCCCCAACAGGCCCAGCCCAAGACCTTTGCCCGAGCAAGAAGCAGGACCCTAGTTTTCATGGGCCTCTCGCCCTGTTTCCCTTACTCTTCTCTCACCCCGGAGCCTGGGCACTGAGGGAAGAGGACACAAGCTGCACGCGTGTGGTTTGAAAGATGTGGGCAAACCAGAAAAACGCTTAGGTATCTCATCTCCCTTGGAGGTGCCCTTGGTTCCTACTAAGCTCCCTCGAGACAAACCAAACCCACAGGAACCCTTGCCCATCTGGGGACATCCTGGGTGCCCCGGTGGAGCTGACATACAGGAGAAGAGAAAGAATGAAAACTAAATAAGAAAAATCAAGTATGGGGCGCCTGGGTGGCTCAGTTGGTTCAGCATCGGACTCTTGATTTCAGCTCAGGGGATGATCTCAGGGTTGTGAGATCGAGCCCCGAATCAGGCTCCATCCTGGGCGGGGAACCTGCTTGGGATTCTCTCTCTCTCTCTCTCTCTCCCTCTGCTCTCCCTCAAATAAATAAAAATAAGTCTTTGAATAAATAAATAATAAACCTCAAGTTTCCTACATTCCCTGGACTAAGGCTGGATTACGAGTCTCATACTTAAGAGTTTCCTAAAGTGACTGAGCACCCTGGTAGCTTGCTGACGAATCTAACAGTTTACTCAAACCTACCAGCCTCGTTTCTCAGATTTGTCTCAGTCTCCATGCCTGTTGTTGAGAACCAGGCCAACCACTGGAAAAAAACACACAGGAAAGTAACATCCTGGAGGGGATTTCGAGAAAGAAACCCCTAACTTTTGGCAAGATGCTAGAACGCTCGCTGGAAATCCCCGCCGAGCCATTACAGATGCCAGCCTGCTGATTGAAACAAGATCCGGGCTTGCACACAAAAATCTGACAAGCCTGCTCATAACTATTACAGTCAACTCCAAATTGTCCTTTAGGAATATTCTGGGGGGGGCGCCTGGGTGGTACAGCGGTTAAGCGTCTGCCTTCGGCTCAGGGCGTGATCCCGGCGTTGTGGGATCGAGCCCCACATCAGGCTCCTCCGCTATGAGCCTGCTTCTTCCTCTCCCACTCCCCCTGCTTGTGTTCCCTCTCTCGCTGGCTGTCTCTATCTCTGTCGAATAAATAAATAAAAAATCTTTAAAAAAAAAAAAAAAAGGAATATTCTGGGGACACCTGGGGGGCTTAGCCGGTAAGGCGTCCGACTCTTGATTTCAGCTCATGTCTTGATCTCAGAGTCCTGAGTTCAAACCCCATGTTGGGCTTAAAAAAAAAAAACCCAGCAACAACAAAAAAGAATATTCTGGTCTCCCTTTAGACTATCTCCTGCACAAGTCCCTGTAACACCCCTATTTTACCTGTGAGAACACCCAACGGGCAAGGATGGAGGTCTGTCCAGGACCTCGAGCAACATCTAACACTGTTATCCCTCAGCACCCTGGTGTTCCTAACTCCAAGGGGTTAGTACCAACATCCATTCCCACCGAAAGCAAATTTTTCACTGTAATCGATCTGTGCGGTCATTTTTAGTATTTCAGTTGATAAGGCTAGCCGCTATCCTTTTGCCCTCACTTGGAAGAATGGAAATACACGTGGACAGTTAATGCCCCAGGATTTCACAGAGTATTTTACCTTAAAAGCTGATTTGGATGACAGAAGGTTTTCTGCGGGGGCGCCTGGCTGGCTCAGTCAGTCGAACGTACGCCTCTTGATCTTGAGGTCGTGAGTTCGAGCCCCATGTTGGTCTTAGAGATTGCTAAAGGAAATAAAAATAAATTAAAAAATTTTTAAAGTTTTCTGCAGGCTCTACTTTGTTAAAATAGGTAGATGGCTTGCTTCTCTGCTCCCCTCCTCAGGCATCCATCCATCTGTTAAAACTTTTGGCCTTGAGGGGCGCCTGGGTGGCACAGCGGTTAAGCGGCTGCCTTCGGCTCAGGGCATGATTCCAGCGTTCTGGGATCGAGCCCCACATCAGGCTCCTCCGCTGGGAGCCTGCTTCTTCCTCTCCCACTCCCCCTGCTTGTGTTCCCTCTCTCGCTGGCTGTCTCTCTCTCTGTCAAATAAATAAATAAAATCTTTAAAAAAAAAAAAAAGAACTTTTGGCCTTGAAGGGACATAAAGTCTCCAAAGAAAAATTACAGCTTGTTCAAGTTTAGGGTAGATACTTAGGGCATCTGACCTTGGAATAAGGGCTACATAATGACCCAGATGAAACCCCTCATGACTGTTTAACACTGACAGGTGACCTTTTGACCCCCACTGACAATTTATAGGAAACTCCTCTAACCAATGCAAATTTTTCATGGTTTATTGATGGTTTAAGATGTTATTTATTTATTTCAGAGAGAGAGAGAGGGAGAGAGCATGAGTGGAGAGGCAGAGAGAAAGGGAGAGACAGACTCCCTGCCGAGCAGGGAGCCCGACGCCAGACTCCATCCCAGGACCCTGGGGTCATGATCTGAGCCAAAGGCAGACGCTTAACCGACTGAGCCACCCAGGAGCCCCAGGTTACTGATGGTTCTTATTTAAGGGATGATGATGGTAAATACCATCTACTATTGCAACTCCCCTGAAGTCACTGAGGTAGTACGTTTACCTCTGGCTGCTTCAGTCCAGTGGGCTGAGTTATATGCCAAAGCTAAAACCACAAATATTTATACCGATCATTGGTATGCCCTCAGGGTAATGCATGACTTTGGAATATTATGGAAACAAGGTGTCCTTATCGCCAATGGGAATAATATTCAAGATGGCTCCTATGTCCAAAATTTATTAAATATCATACTTTTGCCAGCTGTTCTCACTCTTGTTAAGATTCTAGGGACTCCAAACTTGACTCGTTAAGGGCCAAAGTAACCCACCTTGATGATCTTTCCGTGAAAAATGCCACTATCAAAGAGACCAAGAGCCAAACCTGTTATGATCCAGAGGGATGTTCTCTCAAATGACAGTTTTGGAAAAATTGAGAAAAGGTGCCCAACAATTGGCCCCAGAGAGGGAAAAACAATACTGGAAATGTATCACTGTAGGTTCAATAAAAAGAGAGAGCTCTGGTTTGGACCAAATAATAATCGGCCCTACCAGAAATTCCAAAATTCCCACTACTTACAACTGTCTACGCATTAAATCACTGGTCTACTGACAAAATGATAGCATTCATGAACGAACATTTGTGGAGAAAAGTTCCTAAGGCCACAAAAAGTGCCTACCTCATTTGTCCCAATTGTTCAAAGGATAATCCAGGGAAACCCATTCATATAAATGGATTTCATACAGTTTCCGCATCACATGGATAAGTATGTTTTAGTCATGGTTTGTGTGTTTTCTCACTGGACCAAAGCTTTCTTTTGTAGACAGGCTAATCCTTCCTCTGCTGGAAAAGATGATCTATCACAGGGTACCTGACTGGAGACGATCGATGTCCTTAAGCAGCACACCTTGCAACCTGGAGATTTCATCTGTTGGAAGAGACACTTCCAGAAAGACTCATCAACCTCGCTGGAAAGGCCCCTATCAGAAACTGCAAACCAGCCCTGGGGCTGCCAGGGAAGAGGCTCTTGGATTCACGTGATGCATCTCAAGAAAGTACCAGACCCTGGAGCACCTGGATGGCTCAGTCTGTTAAGTGTCTGACTCTTGATTTCAGCTCAGGTCACAATCTCAGGGTCGTGAGATCAGGCTCCAAGCCCAGCGTGCAGTCTGCTTGTGCCTCTCCCTCCCCCACTGCTTTCTCTCTCTCTCTCTCTCTCTCTCTCTCTCAAATGAATGGATAAAATCTTTTTAAAAAATTAAATTAAATTAAAAAGGCACCACATCCTGATGGGACCTGCGCACCATCTGGTGACCTGAAAAGCAAAGATGTTCCAGAATGTCCCAACCAGGCCTGGATGCCTTTTTCCCTTTTCCATGGAAGGAAAAATGCCCTTTCTGTGCATTTCTCAAGCCTTTGCAGAAAGGGGAAACCTCTTCTCTTGATTACGGTCTTTCAGAAACAGCCTTATCGTGATCCCAGGACAAACTGATTTTTCACTTGCTTTTTTCTGAAGCCTTCGAAGGTTCAGAATGCATAAAAATCCTTCTTTCATCTAAACTATTAACTGACCCAAAAAATTTAAAAGGTAAACTATTTAAAATAATAATAATAATTTTTAATTGAGCTACCCTATGACCCAGCCATTGCACTACTGGGTATTTACCCCAAAGATACAGACGTAGTGAAGAGAAGGGTCATATGCACCCCAATGTTCATAGCAGCATTGTCCACAATAGCTAAATCATGGAAGGAGCCGAGATGCCCTTCAACAGATGACTGGATTAAGAAGCTGTGGTCCATATATACAATGGAATATTACTCAGCTATCAGAAAGAACGAGTTCTCAACATTTGCTACAACATGGACGGCACTGGAGGAGATAATGCTAAGTGAAATAAGTCAAGCAGAGAAAGACAATTATCATATGATTTCTCTCATCTATGGAACATAAGAACTAGGAAGATCGGTAGGGGAAGAAAGGGATAAAGAAGGGGGGTAATCAGAAGGGGGAATGAAACATGAGAGAATATGGACTCTAAGAAACAAACTGAGGGCTTCAGAGGGGAGGGGGTTGGGGGAATGGGATAGGCTGGTGATGGGTAGTAAGGAGGGCACGTATTGCATGGTGCACTGGGTGTTATACGCAACTAATGAATCATCGAACTTTACATCAGAAACCAGGGATATACTGTGTGGTGACTAACATAATATAATAAAAAAATTTAAAAAAAATAAAATAACAATAATAATTTTTAAAAAATAAAAACCAACTATTAACTGACGATGGATCCTTATCCAAATCCATGGCCTCTGAATTTACAACTTTACAGACTGTATTATTTGATAACATTTGTTTTCAACACAGTTCTTTTGAGATAACAATATTTTTTATTTTTTTAAATTTCTTTTTAAATTTTTTCAAAATTTATTTATTTCGGGGGGAAGGGGAAGAGAGAGAGGAAGAGAGAGACTCTCCAGCAGACTCCCTGTTGAGTGGGGAGCCCCACACAGGGCTCAATCTCATGACCCCCTGAGATTACTACCAGGGTTGAAGTCAAGAGTCAGAGGCTTAACCAACTGAGCCACTCAGGTGCTCCTCTTTTTTTTTTATTTTTATTTTTTATTTTTGGGGCACCTGGGTGGCTCGGATGGTTAAGCGTCGGCCTTCAGCTCAGGTCAGGATCCCAGGGTCCTGGGATCAAGGAGGGGAGCCTCCTTGCTCGGCGGGGAGCCTGCTTCTCCCTCTCCTTCTACTGCTCCCCCTGCCTATGCTTGCTCACTCCGTCAAATTAATAAAATAAATAAAATCTTTTAAAAAAAGATTTTTTTCAATCACTGAACTCTACCTCTGAAACTAATAATACACTATTTGTTAATTAATTGAATTTACATAAATGCATTTTAAAAGATTTTATTTTTGAGTCATCTCTGCACCCGACATGGGGCTCGAACTCACAACCCTGAGATCAAGAGTCGCACCCTCTTCTGACTGAGCCAGCCAGGCGCCCTGAGGTGATACTATTTTTTTAAAAGTCTCTGAAGCGTTGCTGCTCTGCCAAGAGATCAGTTCTTACTTCATCCCAACACTTGCACTGTATCTTCCCAATGCGCGTGATTGGTTCCTTCCGTGCACTCGTGCAGTGTTTACTATTCTGCTTTCATGGCTGCTTTAAGCAGGGACTTCCAGAAGTCAGCTGCGAGTCCAGGTTTGCCTTCATAGGGAGACACGTTTCTTCCCTAAACTGGAAAAGATGCCTGTAAACATTTTCGGTTGGCTACCTTCCGACCTAGGGTCCCGGTTTAGAACCAACATACAGTGTGAAATCGTCATGTTACTTTTGAGTCCGTACTTGCCCATCGATCTTCCGTAAAAACAATGTACCCAAAAAGGTGATGCGGGCTCAACACTTTAAGATGACCTCCAACGCTCATAACCTTAAGAAGAACACAGACTTCAGATGAGAAGTACCTGAGAGTTCTCCGTCCTCACTCTCCTTGTTACTCAAATGTGGCCCTAAGTGGTTTCCAGTTGCTATGTACTTTTCTTCCAGTGTGGGTCCTTCCAGGCACTGAGGGACAAAACCACTCTATACAAAATACCTAACTCTTGATCAGCGATGCTTTCAAGGAAAGATCTTGATCTCAAAGAAGGAAATGTGAAAATTAATGAAGGGGAAACCTCACTGAAGGGGACCTGGGATGCTGGAAAGGGAGGCTGGTAGGGGAGCCTACCATTCCATGCCAATTACAGGAAGAATTGTCAACTGCTGACCCCAAGAGAAGAATCTCAACAGGACAGAATCATCAGTTATAGGCCCCCAAACGGAAAGATGTGCATATGGCATCTTCTGTAAGAAATCGACCACCTCTGCCACTCAGCCAATGAGAAACCATCGTTACTCTGAACTCTTGCTTCTCTTTAATGGACCTTTGTTCAAAAGAAGCCCTCCCAACTTCTTCTTCTTCTCCATAAAATAATGTTCCTCTCCTTTGGTTGTTGGACTTCCCTGAGGCTCGTTCGTCCTGGGTTGTGATTCTCTGCTTTTCCCGAATAAACCCATGTTTGCTGGTAAAATAACTGGCAGTTTTACTTTTAAGGTTAATAGGAGCAAGTGTACTGTCAGTAACATCTCTGACTTCCCACCTTCGCCTAGATCAAACCTTTCACCACCATTTCATTAAGGTGGATCACAGCACTCACTCGGGCCCAGAGGGAGGGAGGACAAGTCTGTTCAGGAGGAAGGGCATCAGTGAGGAGGACGGACTTCTGGGAGGGGAGAGCAGCTCTGCTAAAGGTATCCAGAATCACTGGAGGAATAAGAGCTAAGGGAACGGCAGTGGGGCTGGAAGTGAATTTGAGTTCACTTGCTTCGGGCCATCTTCTCGGTGCCTCTGGTGGGAAGAAGCGGGGTCCTGGTTTCCGAGCGCAGACCTCCAGAGCCTGGATCAAGCCCGGATTGTGAGCCAGCCAGGGCGGCGGCTGCCGCAGAGGCCGGAGAGACCGAGGAGCAGGTGCGCAGCTCCCCGGGCACCCGCCCACTCCGGATAACAGCCCCGGCCACGCCCACACTGGGTCCTTCCAGGCCCCATGGGTCCCGGCCAGCTGGCAGAGACCCCCTTCCCCACGCTGCCTGTGCCAATGACGCCGAAAATGTGGGGAGGTCGGGCAGTGTCAAGCAGATTGTGATTTGTACCGCAACCCCTGCCGGCCCCGGAGAATTCGCTTGGGAACAGTCGGGGACGAGGAGCGAGGGGCGGGGTGGCAGGCCCCGGCCCCGCCCTGTCTTGGCACCCCCCACCCCGAACTGTGCGCCACGCCCGTCCAAGTCCTTCCTCCCTGTGCGCTCGGTGAAGGTGGGAAGAGGGGCCACGTCACTGTCCCCAGGCCGGGGGAACCGCGGCTCCGCCCCTCCCACCCCCGCCGGAGCGCTGGGCACGGATCTAAGACACCGGCCCCAGCTCAGGGCCAGCCCAGTCGCCGTCGCCCGCCCACAAAGCCACAGGCAGGTGCAGGCGCTGCCGAGGCGCGAGCCCGCAGAGCGGAGCCGTTAGCGCGCGCGTCCGTGCGTCCGTCCGTCCGTCTGTCCGTCCGTTGAGGCATCCGTTCGTTGGCGCGCAGCAGCTCCCGCCCAGGCCCAGCGGCCACGGCCCGTCGTCGCCCCGCACCCTGAGCCGCCCGGCAGAGCCGGTTTTGGCGCCGCAGCCATGTCCATGGGCCTGGAGATCGCCGGCACCTCGCTGGCCGTGATGGGCTGGCTGAGCACCATCGTGTGCTGCGCGCTGCCCATGTGGCGCGTGACGGCCTTCATCGGCAGCAGCATCATCACGGCGCAGATCACCTGGGAGGGCCTGTGGATGAACTGCGTGGTGCAGAGCACCGGCCAGATGCAGTGCAAGGTGTACGACTCGCTGCTGGCCCTGCCGCAGGACCTGCAGGCAGCCCGCGCCCTCATCGTCGTGTCCATCCTGCTGGCCGCCTTCGGGCTCCTCGTGGCGCTAGTGGGCGCCCAGTGCACCAACTGCGTCCAGGACGACACGGCCAAGGCCAAGATCACCATCGTGGCGGGAGTGCTCTTCCTGTTGGCCGCCTTGCTCACCCTGGTGCCCGTGTCCTGGTCGGCCAACACCATCATCCGGGACTTCTACAACCCGCTGGTCCCCGACGCGCAGAAGCGGGAGATGGGCGCGGGCCTGTACGTGGGCTGGGCGGCCGCGGCACTACAGCTGCTGGGGGGCGCGCTGCTCTGCTGCTCTTGCCCGCCGCGCGAGAAGAAGTACGCGCCCACCAAGATCCTCTACTCCGCGCCGCGCTCCGCCGGCCCGGGCACCAGCACAGGCTACGACCGCAAGGACTACGTCTGAGGGGCAGCCGCGGGGAGACCCCAGCCCCCCTCGAGCGGGAGCGCCCACCAATCCGGCGTGCAGCCTCTCATCCGAGACCAGCCCACCCCAAATGCCGGGAGCTCTCTCATTGGACTGGGAGGGACCAACCCAGCGGCCCCTTCCCCAGCCGCAGGCCCCCTCACCGCCCCCAGGCCGGGGAGCGGGACCACGGCGCAGGGCACCAGCCCGCAGGGACGGTGAAACCTTGCTCCTCCGGAGCGCGGGGCTGGGGTGGCTGCGGCTACTTGCCAGCCCCGTCGGGCCGCAGCCCCGAAGCCCGCGCTGGGCAGGGACCGGCAGTCTTGAAAAGGGCCAGTTGATATTTTTCAATAAAAGCCTTTCGTTTTGCATTTGCGGGCGCCTCCTTGTCCTGAGTGCCGGCCTCCACCTCCCTGCAGAACACCCACCCCCCTACTCCCCACCCCGCCAGGGTTGGCCTTGGCTGGATTCTGCTCCACGGCTGGGCTGCCCGCTGCCCGGAATGAAGCTTAGAGAGGGCAGAGGTTGGGTGACTGAGAAAGTGGGGTTGGAAACTGGGCTGAGCGCGCCCTAGGTGGCCATTTGGCCGACTCACTGGGGATTCAGACGTGGAAGGCCCAATCTAGAGAGGCGGTAGGAGCGGTAACGCCTGTTCGGTGGACAGAGGCGTGGGGGGGGGGGGTGTCCGGGGCCCTCTTCTCTAGCCTGTGCTACCTGGGTTTGTACTCCGAGCCACCCCCGCCCCCAGTGTGGCTGCGCACTAAATCTTCCCTGTGTGCGTGAAAGAGCACATTCAGTGCGATGATTTCATATTTGAAAGAGGAGAACAAAAAGACCTGCTATTTTTGCACAACACAGCATCAAATGTAAAGCTGGGCAGAATCTTCTCCCCTGGAGGAGAGATGACAGAGGGGCCTCAGTTTCTTCCTGGGACTCCCGACCAAAAGAGAGAGAGAAAGAGAGAGAGAGAGAGAGGACTCCGGACCCTCTGGCAACACCCTAGGGCTTGAGTTGAACCAGGCTTGGAAGCTCTTGTGTCTGAGAGAAGGCACAGGGGGTTCAGGCAGTAGGAAAGGGGACCTGTGCCCCAGACCAGGAAAGAGAGATCCCCCAGGGCTGAACAGATGGCTAGGTGCCAGAGAGAATGGGATGAGGAGGTCTCCCAGAGGAGGCCAAGTCATGGAGTCTCACGGCAGAATTACGAACTCTGGACCTTATTCCGGTGTTTTGGGAGTCCGGGAAGGACACACTGGTCAGATTTATGCTCTAAACTATTGTCTCCAGGAGCCCCCTGGGGAAGTGGGATTCAAGAAGGGAGATGAAGGTGGGGATTCCATGTAAGAGGCTCTGCAGCCATCCCTGTTGAGATCGTGCAGCCAGAAAGAAGGCAGGGGCAGTGCGGCCAGGGGCAGGGCCTGATAGGGGCTGGGAGGAAGCCAGAAGACCAGAGCTTGAGAAGCGTTTGGATATGTGGGGTGAGGGAGAGGGGGGAAAATTAGGATAACCCCAGTTTTCTGCCCTCAGTCACTGATTGGTCGGTGGTGCTATTTACCAAAACAGGAGACCGGGTTACTGGGGCAAGATGATGGGTTCAGTTTTGGGTGCAAGGAATTTGGCAAGCCCGGGGGACCTCCAGGCAGAGACGTCCAGGAAGTGGCAGGACATATAGAGAGACCTGGGACTCAGGAGTGGTAAACGCGGCTGTTGTTAGCACACGGGTGGCACCCGAAACCAGGGGAGTAGATGAGGTCAGTCTAGAAACCAAAGAGAAAAAAGGGTCAAGAGACGGGCGTTGGCAAGGGTGTTGGAGGTTGCGGAAGTGGTCAGGCCAGACGAGGCCTAAAGAGGAGCCCGGGGATTCGAAGCAGCAAGGTGGTCCCCAGCGACCTTGGCAAGAGGCGTGGGGGCAGACGGGGCGGGCAGAAGGGCCAGTGGGAGATGAGAAGTAAAATTGGAACACGTACACCGAGCATCCAAGAGCTTCGCTTATAAAGGGAGTTTCGGCCAAGTTAGCAGGTTGACAGGGATCGAGGGTCAAGGGACAGGTATTTGGGCTTGGAGAGACTTGGGATTGTTTCCAAATAGTTATTGTATCTCAAACTGCTTTGGCTGCGGCAAAGCTGAAGCAGAAGGTCCCAGTGGCCACCAGATATTTCAGTAAAATGCTCCACTCGGCTCCCCCAAAATTCTCTAGTTAAAGAATACGGACATGTTGTCACCCTTTATGACCCAAGGAAGAGGAAGGAGGTTATTTTCTGTAAGATTCCAGGAAAGGACGAGGGGTTGGGGTTGGGGTTGGGATCCTGATTTGTCTTTGGGGAACCACTCTTCTAGCCTAGTGTGGGGGGAGGAAAGGGGGAGAGTGACACTGAGTATGAAGGGGAGGAGATGAGCGAGGCAGAGGAGAGCTAGAGAGAGGGAGTGTGGTCTCAGGAAAGTGGGAGGACTCTGTGGGGGGGTCTCGGTGAGAGGGAGGGGGCTCAGGGACAGGGAGGGGCGAGTGGGGAAAGGTTCAGCAATAGGAGGTGAGAGGGAGGGAACTGAGAAGTTTCTCTGGGCCTGTCTGGGATGACATTGGGAAGGGGGTCAGAAGGGCTAAGGGGGTTGCATCTGCCTTAAACCTCCACAGTCTCTGGCCATGGGCGTGCCAGGGGGTGTCAGGTTGGGCCAAGACAGAACTGAGGGGCGCGGAGTGGCTTCTTTGTCCCAGAGAGCCCTGCAGGTGGGAGCAAGGTTATTCATTTACCACCAGCTTCCAGAAGGCAGCCTGAGCTTAGTGCCTCCTGGCCAAGCTAGGCCGGAGCTGCAGCTTGGGGCCCGCAGCCAGCCTGCCCACTGCAGGCCATCCCCAGGACCACCCAGCCAGAGGATTGTGGTAGAGAAGGGGGGCAGACCTTTGGTTGGGGGGCCCTCAGCCCTCCCCTGGCTCCCTGGTCTCTTCCCACACCTGGGCTCCCCTGGGGCCTCCTGGGTGTAGTGAGGTATCCTACCCCATCCAATGCTCCCCCAACACCCCCCCCCCCAAACACACACCCTTGCCTGGCTTCAGGGTCTGTCCTAACTCAACCTGTTCTTCTGCTTTTTGGAGTTTAGGGTCTAAGAGGGGTGGCGTCTCCGGCAGCTTACAGATCTCAAGCTGGGGGAGTCTCACAGGAGGGGTCCAGGAAAGCTCCTTCAGGCTTAGAGGAGAGGCTGGGAGTCAGCGGGTTCTAAATCCATTCCTTCTCCTGGGTGCCTCTCTCTGGTTGCCTTCTGCTTCGGGGTCTCAGTTTCTCCACCATTTCGGCAAGGGGGTTGAACCAGGTGACCCACGAGGGCCCCCTCTAACTTGTCTTGTCCATCCCCCATGTTTATCCTTATCACCCCCTGCTGAAGAAAATTAGTCAGAACCAAACCGACCGGGTGAGCAGGGCCATTCACTCCTCTGAGCCTCTGAGCCTCGGCTTCCTCATCCACAAAATGGGTATGATAATAGCATCAGGCTGTGTGAAAGGTTAGCTGAGCCACCCTCCGGGGTCTCATCTCACCCCATCACAGCGCTATGTTGTTTTGTTTCCTGTCAGACCTCTCCTGCAGGAGGTCATCCCCCAAGGTCAGAGGAACTGTCCTGAGCTTCTGTCTGTCTGCAGCACCCAGAGCAGGCCCGCACCTGTGTGTGGAAAGGAGGCACACCTGCTTGCTTTGTCGCCTGGCCCAAGCCTAGGCACACGACATTAACGTGAGCTGGTACTGTTCGTGTTTTGGTTTCGTCAGCCAGGCAGGAGCCTGGGAAATGAGGGCAATGGCTGGGTCGTGAGAAAGTTCTGGGTTTCTTCAAAATCCGCAGCGCTGGACACCCCTTGCCAGGCCCTGGGGCTCTGTCCCACTCCACCTCCCACTGCTGCGCCTCGGGCGGCCCTGCTCTTGCCACACCTGTTCCAGCTCTTCCTCCTGCTGAGACCAAAAGCCAAGTGCTTTATCAAACAAACACAGCATTTATTGTGGTTCCCTCAAGGTCTGTGGCAGGCCTAGAAGAACAGACAGTACCTTCCTTCTCCCTCCCCTAGCAGGGCTCCAATAAAGGTCATGTGTGCCAAAACAAGTACGCTCTGCGGAGCAGGTGAAGAGAGCGAGAGCACTGGCTGAGCGACCTTGGGCAAGTCACTGGCCACATCTCACTCTCTTCTGCACAAGAGGTGACACTGTCGCTGCTCCGCTTGATCCCCCTAAAGAACCCTGCAAGGTAGGCATTGCACAATGAGGCCACCAAGGCTCACCAGCTGATGGAACTAGGTTGCAGGCCCAGCCACGACCTGCCAATGACCAGCCCCTTACCTATCAACCTGGTCATTGTCTAGATGTGTCCACCTATCTTCTTCCCCACTTGCTTCCATGACTCCAACCAGGCCACCGCCATCTTTGAGGAACAGCCTCAAGAGGGTGTCCTGCCTCCAGGCTCCCTCTCCACACCCCCAACCTGGCTATGCCCCTTTCCAGGTCACTCATCTCAGCAGAGCCAAGTGACTACTCATGTGACCTAGTCCTGAATCTGACCACATGGGAAAATCCTTCCAGTCTCTTAGCCCCCCACCCCCCTCACCACCATATGGCTCTTAGGATCCCACCCAGACCCCATGGATGCCTCCAGAGCCCCTCCAGGGGCAGAGCCGTGATCACCTCCATATTGTCTCCTCTCCTCCCCACCCCAACCCCCAAGGCCCGACACGTCCGGACATCCTTCAATTCTGCATGAACCCTGCCCTCTCCAGGCCCTGGGCCTCACCACAAGCTCTTCTCTGTTCTTGGCAAATTTCCCCATCCTTACCTCACCCCTCTTGGCAAGCTTAGAGGTCATTTCGTGTCTCACCTGAGGGAAGCTTCCCTGACAGTCAGCCTGTTCCTACAGAGTGCCGTCCATCCAGGACGCCACCATGACATTTGCCAGTCTGTACCAGACTCCCTTCCCACTTTTAAACAATCCCACAGCATTTCTTGTCCTCTGGTCATAACATAAGCATAATCAGAACAATATGACCAGGGGGGCCTGGGTGGTTCAGTAGGTTAAGCGTCTGACTCTTGATCTCAGCTCAGGTCTTGATCTCAGGGTTGTGAGTTCAAGCCCTGTGTTGGGCTCCACACTGGGCGTGGAGCCTGCTTAAAACACACACACACACACACACACACACAGAGACCCCAATATGAACAAATGTTTCAGAACTACACTCCCAACAAAGGACACCTAAAAAAAAACAACACAAAACTGCATTGTCTTCTCAACAATTTCTCACTTCATTGACCATTTCTACTTGAAGACACTTTGGAGCAAAGCAGTATGATCTCCCTTGAGCATGATTCAACCCCCCCGTTTTCCCGACTTTGTTTTAGAATGAATCTCTTCTGCGTCATCTAGCACGGGGTGCGGACACTCATCAAAACCAGTGCTCGGGGCGCCTGGGTGGCACAGCGGTTAAGCGTGTGCCTTCGGCTCAGGGCGTGATCCCGGCGTTATGGGATCGAGCCCCAGGTCAGGCTCCTCCGCTATGAGCCTGCTTCTTCCTCTCCCACTCCCCCTGCTTGTGTTCCCTCTCTCGCTGGCTGTCTCTATCTCTGTCGAATAAAAAAAAAAAAAAAAAAAAAAAACCAATGCTACCACCCACTGTGCACATGTCCGCTTGCTCATAAAGCCACAGCTGAACCTGAGGTCTGTGTGCAAGGATCTCAAGATGAGCCAGGCCGGCACCTTCTGCACATGGGGCGCGGGTGACCACATACCATAGTGGAAGCTCATACACGCTAATTCACATGCTACCTTCCAGAATGATCTCTTACTGTGTCTTTTTCCTGCCCCTAAACCATTGGCTCTGCTAGGGAGGGGCCCTAAGCACCCGGTTCACCTTTGTATGCCCCAAGCTTAGCCTAATGCCAGCAGGGAGCTGGTGCTCAGTAAACGAGAGACAAGGTTCACATCCAGGGTGCCAAAAGAACAAAGTTGAAGGGCCTGCACTTGGCGATTTCAAACCATATCACAAGGCTATAGTCATCAGAACAGTCTGGCACTGGCAGAAAGACTGACAAATAGATCAGTGAAACAGAATAGAGAACCCAGAAATAAACTGTCTCATATGTGGTCAAATGATTTCCACAAAGGTGCCAAGAACTCTTAATGGAGAAAGAACAATCTCTTTCGGGGCACCTGAGGGGTTCAGTTGGTTAAGTGTCTGCCTTCGGCTCAGGTCATGATCCCAGGGTCCTGGGATCGAGCCCTGAATCAGGCTCCCTGCTCAGTGGGGAGCCTGCTTCTGCCTCTGCTGCTCCCCTTGCTTATGCTCTCGTTCTCTCTCTCTTGCTCACTCTTTCTCTCAAATTAATACATAAGACCTTAAAAAAAAAAAAAAAAAAGAACAGTGTCTTCCACAAATGGTGCTAGGAAAACTGGATATCCACATGCAGGAGAAGCTAAACCTTTATATAATGCCATATACAAAAATTAACACAAAATAGATCAAAGACCGACACATAAGAGCTAAGCCTATTCAAGGTACCGGCGTAGGGTGCTCGGTTAAGCATCTGGGTCTTGGTTTTGGCTCAGGTCGTGATCTCAGGGTCATGATCTCAGGGTCATGACGTCCAGCCTTGTGTTGGGCTCTGCGCCCAGCTCGGAATCTGCTTAAGACTCTCTCTACTCTCTCCCTCTCCTTCTGCCCCTCCCCCTGCTTGCTTATTCACTCTAAAATAAATAAATAAAATCTTAAACCAAGAAAAAGAAAAAAAAAAAAGAGGGACACCTGTGTGGCTCAGTCAGCTAAGCGTCTGCCTTCAGCTCAGGTCATGATCTCAGGGCCCTGGGATTGAGCCCTACATGGCTCCCTGCTCAGTGGGGAGTCTGCTTCTCCCTCTTCCTCTGCCCCTCCCCCCTGCTCATGCTTTCTCTCTCTCACTCTCTCTCTTGCTCTCAAATAAATAAATAAAATCTTAAAAAACTAAAGAGCTAAGCCTATAAAATTCTTAGAAGAAAACATACTGCAAAAGCTTCACAACATTGTACTTGGCACCAATATCTTGGCTCTAACACCAAGGGCACAGGTAACAAAAGAAAAAACAGTAGGGGCGCCTGGGTGGCACAGTGGTTAAGCGTCTGCCTTCGGCTCAGGGCGTGATCCCCGCGTTGTGGGATCGAGCCCCACATCAGGCTCCTCTGCTATGAGCCTGCTTCTTCCTCTCCCACTCCCCCTGCTTGTGTTCCCTCTCTCGCTGGCTGTCTCTATCTCTGTCGAATAAATAAATAAAATCTTTAAAAAAAAAGAAAAAGAAAAAACAATAGACAAATTGGGCCTGATGAAAATTTAAAACTTTGTGCATCAAAGGATACCATGGACAGAGTGAAAGGACAACCCACAGAATGGGAGAAAATTTTTGCAAATCATAAAGCCGCTAAGGGATTAATATACAAAGTATATGGAGAACTCCTAAAAAACTCAACACCTACAGAAAGAACCAATTCAAAAACAGGTAAAGGATTTGGATGGATGTTTCTCCAAAGAAGATACAGGAATAGCCAATAAGCACATATGAAAAGATGCTCAACCTCAGTAATTATTAGGGAAAGCAAATCAAGACCACAATGAGACACTACTTCACCCCCATTAAGATGACTACATGGGGGGGCTTGAGTGGCTCAGCAGGTCAAGCATCTGACTCTACATCTCAGCTCAGGTCTTGATCTCAGAGTCATGAGATCAAGCCCTATTGGGCTCCACGCTGGACATGGAGCCTCTTAAAAAAAAAAAAAAAGGCTACTATAGAAAGAGAGGAAGGAAGGAAGGAAGGAAGGAAGGAAGGAAGGAAGGAAAGAAGGAAGGAAGGAAGGAAAAAAAAACTGTTGTTGATTTTTTTTTAAAGATTTTATTTATTTATTCGACAGAGATAGAGACAGCCAGCGAGAGAGGGAACACAAGCAGGGGGAGTGGGAGAGGAAGAAGCAGGCTCCTAGCGCAGGAGCCTGATGTGGGGCTCGATCCCATAACGCCGGGATCACGCCCTGAGCCGAAGGCAGACACCTAACTGCTGTGCCACCCAGGCGCCCCAATTTTTTTTTTATTTTATTTCTTTATTTGACAGCCAGCGAGAGAGGGAACACAAGCATGGGGAGTGGGAGAGGAAGAAGCAGGCTCCCAGAGGAGGAGCCTGATGCAGGGCTCGATCCCAGAACGCCGGGATCACACCCTGAGCCGAAGGCAGACGCCCAACGACTGAGCCACCCAGGTGCCCCAAAAAACTGTTGTTGAAGATGTAGAGAAATTGGAACCCTTATGCACTGTTCATGGGAATGTAAAATGGTAGAGCTGCTATGGAAAACAATATGGTGGCTTCTCAAAAAAATTAAAGAAACAATCCTGATAATAAGATCAATTTAAAATTTTTAATTAAAAAATTAAAAATAAGGGGCACCTGGGTGGCACAGCGGTTAAGCGGCTGCCTTTGGCTCAGGACGTGATCCCGGCGTTATGGGATCGAGCCCCACATCAGGCTCCTCCGCTATGAGCCTGCTTCTTCCTCTCCCACTCCCCCTGCTTGTGTTCCCTCTCTCGCTGGCTGTCTCTATCTCTGTCAAATAAATAAATAAAATCTTTAAAAAAAATTTAAAAATAAAACTACCTCGTGATCAAACAATTTCACTTCTCGGTCTATGCCTAAAAGAACTGAAAGCAGGATCTCAAAGACATATTTGCATACCCATGTTCATAGCACTGATCCCAATAGCCGAGGAGTGGAAACAATGCAAATGTCCATTTACAGGTAAATGGAGAGCAAAATGCGGTTTATCCATGCATTGGAATGTGATTCAGCCTGAAAAAGGAAAGAAGTTCTGACACCTGCTACGACAAGGATGAACCTTGAGGACATTATGCTCAGTGAAGTAAACCATCACAAAAAGGCAAATACTGTATCATTCTACTTACACGAGGCATCTAGAATAGTCAAATTCATAAAAACAGAAAGTAGAATGGTGATTACCAAAGGCAGGGAGAAGGGGAGAATGGGGAGTTAGAAGTTATTATTTAAGGGGTATAGAGTTTCAGATTTACAAGATGAAAAAGTTCTGGATATATGTTTCACAACAATGTGGATATATTTACCACTACGGAACTGTATACTTAAAAGTGGTTAAGGTGGTAAAGTTTATGTTGTGTGCTTTTTACCACAATTTAAACTTTTTATACAGAGGGGGAAAAATGAATTTCAAACTTAAGCAAGAAATGAAAAATATTTGTATCATATATAACAGAAAGGGACACCTGGATGGCTCAGTCAGTTAAGTGTCTGCCTTCGGCTCAGGTCATGATCCCGGGGTCCTGGTCCTGGAATAGAGACCTGCATCGGGCTCCCTGCTCAGTGGGGAGCCTGCTTCTCCCTCTGCCTGCCACGCCCCCTGCTTGTGCTCGCTCTCTCTCTCTCTCTCTCTATATATATCGTCTCTCTCTGACAAATAAGTATATATGACAGAAAAATGGTTACTATACCTAATATAAAAAGAGTTTCTGCAAATCAATAAAAGAGGATGATAACCCAATAGAATAATTGGCAAAGGAGAAGAAGCAATTATAAAAAGAATGATTATGTTAATAAACATATGAAAAGATGCATAATTTCCCTGTTAAACAGTATTTCTCCAAATTCTCTAAATTAAACAGATTGGCAAACTTCAAAGAATAATTGTGTCATCAAGGGCCTGACAGGAAGCAGGATTTGTTAGACTGTACTGGTGGGACTATGTACAGAGAGGCATGCATGGAGTTAGGGGATTCAGTAAAGGATATTGAGGTATCAAGAAACTAACAAACCAGGAGCTGGGAGACACAAACCGCTCAGCATCTCCCTCTTCTCACCCTCAGAAGGCAAGAATGATACAGTCTGTAAAAGTCAGACTCCAAGAGGCACAGAGAAGACCAGAGAAGGGAATTGGGAACAATTGATGATACCCCATCTGAGAGAACGGAATAATAGCTAATAATTTTTAAGCACAAGGGTTGACGGAATGGTGGTAGTACCATCATCATCTCCATTTTATAGATAGGAAAACGGAGGCGCAGAAGTGTTACACTGTCCGAAGTTCACACAGGGGATCTGGGCTTTGAACCCAGGCAGTCTGGCCCGCTAGAACCCAGGCTGCATGCCCTGTCTCTCATTTGCCCTCTCCCCGGGTGGGGAAGTATATATTGATACAAGTGTTAAAGGGCAATTTGATCATTAAAAAAACAAAATAAAATAAAATAAAGTAAAATGTCTCTTATAAATATAAAGATATAAATATACTCTGAGACCCAGCAATTCCACTTCCAGACTTTCTTCTGAAACACAGAGGATGTGAGCATATGCGACAGCGGTTTTATGCAACCACAGGCTAAGGGGAGTAGACCCCACCCCCAGCCCTGGGGATAATTCCCAATTAGACTAAACCAATCACGGTGGTTGATCTCATTCACTTCTCGGTGATTGGTTTACAGTGGGCATGTGACAGTTGCAGCCAATGAGACAGGAGGGAAGGTCTCCTGGGAGGGGAGGGGAGGGGGGAGGGGAGGGACAGCAGGGATAGACTTCAACATTTTCTAATAAAAGAGCACCCTGACTTTCCTTGGACAATGTCCTGGCAGGTGATGCCATCTGGAATTCCATGGCCAACTTGAACCTCAGAGAGAATGAGCTGGAGGATGAGGCCAATGATGAGGACATCAGTCTGGAGAGGTGGAACCTGGAGCTCTGGAGTAACTGTCTGTTCCCTGGGTCCTCACCCTCCTTAGATCTCAGGTTGTGGGAGATGCAGCTTTTCTTATTGCTTAAGCCAGTTTGACTTGGGGTTTCCAGCCAAAGATGTCCTAACCAGTACAACTGGGCTGCCGTTTAAAAAAAAAAAAAAAAAATCAAGTACAATGTCTCTTGTGAAGTAGTCTTGCAGAAAAATAAACAAATCAAATCTGAATCCGATCAATTTTCTAGATCCACTACCAATTTACAGGACTTGCAAAGGGGGGAGGAACGAAGGAACACAGTAACACAGAATATAGTCAGCAAAACAGCAACTGGGTTCTTCAATGACCAAAAAAAATACATTTCTTTTTCAAGGAAAAAAATATGTAGGGGAATCTATAGATCAAAAGAGACTTAAAAGATACATCAACCAATCACAGTTGTGGCTATTCATCGGTTCCTGATTCAAACTCTTAAAGTTGAAGGCATTTATAAGATAGTTCGACATTGGAACGGTGAGTAGATAATCGATAATCTTAAGGAATTATGACTTCTTAAAGTGTGTAAATGATATGGTGGTTTTATGCTTAAAAAATAAACAAAAAAGCCCTTAGCCTTTAGAGAAACGTACTGAAATATTTACAGATGCAATGACATGATGAATGAGATTTACTTCAAAATCACGTGCAGAAGACACACATGGGAGAAGACATACTTGGGTTGTAGATGAAACAAGATTGATCTTGAGTTGATCACTGTTGAAGCTGGGTAATAGGTATAGGGGGTCCCCATTTTATCCCCCTTCACATGTTTAAAATGTTAAAAGGTGTTTAAAAAAAAAAAAAAGGTAGGGGCACCTGGGTGGCTCAGTTGTCAAGCAACAGCCTTCGGCTCAGGGCGTGATCCCCGCGTTATGGGATCGAGCCCCACACCGGGCTCCTCCGCTATGAGCCTGCTTCTTCCTCTCCCACTCCCCCTGCTTGTGTTCCCTCTCTCGCTGGCTGTCTCTATCTCTGTCAAATAAATAAATAAAATCTAAAAAAAAAAAAAAAAAGAAAAGGTAGCTCTGCACCGACGCCCGGCAGCGTCCAAGCTTTGTGATGGTGGGCAGTTAATTAACCTCTCTGTGGCTCAATGCGCTTAGCTCTAAAGAAGGATCAATAAATAATACAGCTTTTATGAGGATGAAATCAGTAAATAGATATAAAGCACTTAGAATGGTGTTTAGCACGTGTTAAGCACTCAACAAATGTTGACTATTATGATATCTCATGGGCAACTCGACCTTAACGTGCGTCAGGCAGAACTCTAGATTGTGGGACGCCTGGGTGGCCCCGTCGGTTAAGCATCTGCCTTCTGCCTGGGTCAGAGTCCTGGGGTTCTGGGATCCCAGGGTCCTGGGATCAAGTCCTGCATGGGGCTCCTTGCTCAGTGGGGAGCCTGCTTCTCCCCCTACCTGCAGCTGCCTCTCCCCCTGCGTGCTCTCTCTCTCTGACAAATAAATAAATAAAACCTTAAAAAAAATTTTAAAAAAAGAACTCTAGATTGTCCCTCCCTACTAGTACCTTGTGGGGGGGGAGTTCCTCGCCAGCTTTGCCCGCCTCAGTAAACAGCACAACTACCCGCCCAGCTGGTCTGTTCAGAAACCTAGGAATTGCCCTTGACTCCTTCCTTTCCCTCCCCATCTTCCTCTCTACCCATCCAATTCTTCATCAAATCCTGCTGATTCTAATTCCAAAACGTATCTGATATCTACCTTTCTCTACCGCCATGGCCACCTCCCAGCCAGAAGCTGATATCATGTCCTACCTGCACAACCACAGTAGTGTCCAAGCCGATTTTCCTTCCTCTCCTCCATGTGCCCCTCAGTCTGTCCCTCCATCTTCCCCTGTGCAGCCAAACAGTCCTATAAAATGCATGTCTAGGGGGTGCCTGGGGGGCTCAGTCGTTAAGCATCTGCCTTCGGCCCAGGGCGTGATCCCAGAGTCCTGGGATCAAGCCCCGCATCGGGCCCCATGCTCCGCTGGGAGCCTGCTTCTTCCTCTCCCACTACCCTTGCTTGTGTTCCCCTCTCGCTGGCTGTCTCTCTCTCTGTCAAATAAATAAATAAATAAAATCTTTAAAAAAAAAATGCATGTCTATCCCTCCTTAAACCCTTCACTGGCTCTCATTTTTCTTAGAATAAAGACCAAATCCCCTACCAGGCCCTGCTTGGACCAACCCCAGCCTACCTACCTCATGCCTTTCTCCCCTTGCTTCCTCTGTGCACCTCAGGGCCTTTGCATACACTATCACCTCTGCCTGGGACACTTTTCCCCTGGTGTTCATATGACTGCCTCCTTCTTATCCTTCACACGTCACCTTACTTGAAGTCTTTCCTTACCACCCTACTTAATATTGCCCACCCCAATTACTAGCAAGCACAACACCCTGCTCACTAAACTCATCACAGTTTATACTTACATATTTATTTCTTTGTTTATTTGTTTGCAGCCTGTCTCCCCCACTGGAGAATAGAAAACAGGGGATTTGGGGTTCTGGTTTTTTGTGTTGCTTGAGGAACAGGGCCATGTAATTGCCATATCCCTAGCTTTAAAATTCATATTTGGGGGTGCCTGAGTGGCACAGCGGTTAAGCGTCTGCCTTCGGCTCAGGGCATGATCCCAGCGTTGTGGGATCGAGCCCCACGTCAGGCTCCTCTGCTATGAGCCTGCTTCTTCCTCTCTCACTCCCCCTACTTGTGTTCCCTCTCTCGCTGGCTGTCTCTGTCTCTGTCAAATAAATAAATAAAATCTTTTTTAAAAAAATAAATAAATAATAAATAAATAAAAAATAAAATAAAATTCATATTTGGCATTAAAAAAAAATTCAGTGTGCCTGGGTGGCTCAGTCGGTTAAGCGTCTGATTCTTTTTTTTTTTTTAAAGATTTTATTTATTCATTCGACAGGATAGAGACAGCCAGCAAGAGAGGGAACACAAGCAGGGGGAGTGGGAGAGGAAGAAGCAGGCTCATAGCGGAGGAGCCTGATGTGGGGCTCGATCCCATAACGCCAGGATCACGCCCTGAGCCCAAGGCAGACGCTTAACCGCTGTGCCACCCAGGCGCCCCAAGCGTCTGATTCTTGATCAGGTCGTGATCTGGGGGGCGTGGGGTCGAGCCCCAAGTTGGGCTCTGCCCTCCCCCCTGCTCGCATTCTCTCTCTAAATAAATAAATAAATAAATCTTTTTAAAAAAAGATTCATACTTGGCATTAGCACGTGCTCAGTAAACATTTGTTGAATGAATTATTGGATTATTGATTGAAAAAGAAAGTCAGCTGTGGACGGATGTGCATGGCATTATGGCAGTTATGAAAGTCAGTCTCTAAACTTAGACACACAACGCCATGATTTCTGCGATGTTCTGGTCTGCCCCAGCAGTGGGAGATGAGTTGGATTTCAATCCCCCTGGGTGTGGGCCACCATTCCGGGATATTAGCAGGGCCAAATTTGCTTGGGGTGGGGGGGGGTGGGGGTGGTGGCTGAGAGAGGGACAGGTTGGATCATATCCAGCCCTCAGGCAACCATGGTCACTGCTGAGACATTGTCATCTTGATTCAATGGCCCCTTTGATCCTGGTATTGTGTCTGTTTTGGGCTTGGGATCAGGGAAAATATTCCAAGCTGCCTGTGGTCCTGCCTGCCTAGTAAACCCTGAGCTGTTTCCTCTTTGGGGAGCCTGCCGAGAAGCTGGTGGTAGATTCCCCTCCCGTTCTGGGCCAAGCTCTCGTCTCTGCGGAAGAATTCCCTTCCCCTAAGGGCTTCAGCTCTTGAAACACACAAACCAGCTTTTCTACTCTTGGGTCAGCCATATGCATCCCCAGGGGCAATGCGCACAGAAAAGTAGGAAAACGTAGGAAGGAACCAAGTAGATTCACCTAGAAATACTTTATATGCTTGGAAAAGATCATGGTGACCACCATGTGGGGAAGTGACTAGAAGGGCCAAAGTAGACAAGTCCACTGAGGAGTTGGCCACCCTGGGGAGGGATAGGATCATGGATTTGGACAGGAGAGAATGGATATCAGAGTTATTTGGAAGCTAAAAATCAATAGGAACTGGGTGAGGGATTGGGTGGGGGTGGGGGAGGTAAGGAAGAAGCATCTAGAACAACTCCTAAGATTCTGCCTCGGGAGAGGGGATGGCTCTGCCATTCTGCCATTGCACACGGTGTTCCCACTTCTGGAACACCTTTCTCCACTGTAAGCCCTTCACCTGCCCCCACTCCTACTCTTTCCAACCTCCATTCAAGCATCACTCCTGCGCAGCGGCCCCTACCGGACCCCAGGCCCAGCTGGATGCCCCCTTTCCATGTCCACCTTCCTTTGCATATTTACTGGGCCTGCGATTTACTGGGTGTCCTCCCCACCAGACTGTCAGGTCTGTGAGTGGGTCTAGGCTCATCCTTGGATCCCTAGTGCCTCGCACATAGTAGGTTCTCGATAAATAAAGGCTCTAAAATGCAGGCAGGATTATACACAACTAATGAATCATCGAGCCTTACATCGGAAACCGGGGATGTACTGTATGGTAACTAACATAATATAATAAAAAATCATTAAAAAAAAATAAATAAATAAAAATAAAAAAATAAAAATAAAATGCAGGCAGGGGAGGCTGGAGTGTATCCTGCAGGCTGGTGTTTTTTCCAGGGGAATGGAGCTGGCTGGGTTTCAGAATACATAGACCCCCTCCGCCACCTCGACTCCTCCCCCCCCACTTTAAGATCTGTGCTTGTGAGGAGACTGTGACTGGGGGTACAGTGTGCTCATGGGTCTGGGGGGTAGGAAAAATGTCGACAAGGTTGCAGCCAGCAGGACTTGTGGGCGTTTCTGGAGCCGAGGAGTGAGTGCAGCAAAGCAGGACATGAAGGTGTGTGGTCTGGTGGGAAGCTCAGAGGGGAGGGAATGTGGGGAGGGGGCCTGGAGGTGGCAGAGAGGGGCCCCAGGGGTGTTCTGGACACCAGAGCTACAAGATGATCCTGTGCACTCCCCGCCTTCTATTGAGCCCCAGGGGCCTCCCTGACCTGCTCAGAAGAAAATAAATATTCCACACAATACACTGTTGCGTGGTTCCTGAGTTTCTCGTTCTGTTCATGGCTGTGTCTAGAAAGGTATCTGTGTCTAGAAAGGTCCACAGGAGAGGCTCCGAAGTATCTGTTATTTTTGAAGGAATGAAGGACGGAGTGAATGTTCTGGAAGTGCTTGGTGAGTCTGGGGGAGGCACCGGGATTACCATGCCCCTGTGGGAAAGGCTGCAGTGGGGATTAAACAAGATAATTCATATAAAAGTCCTGGCAGCTTAAAAAACACTGGATCCAAATCTGAGAAGACTGAGTGGCCAGGACAGGGGGAGGACAGGCAGGGAATCACCTAGTGGCCCCCCTCGGGAAACCTCCAGGGGTCTCCTGGGAGCCCCGCCCAGGCACGACTGACACCCCGGCCCCACCCGGCCAGCAGGCAGGAATTTGCCCTGCTGACCTCCCCTGGCACACTCCTGTCACTATGGCGACCAACCTGGAAACAAGCGGCCCAATTGTCCCTGCTCAGCGGGGCAGGTGAAACCCTGGCCACGTGACCGATACTGAGCCAGGTGCGGTGACGGGACACCCGCCGCCTCCCCACCTTAACCCCTTCCGCGCCACCGCCCTCAGGGCGCAGTGTCCCTGCCGCTGCGGGCCGCACCCCTGCGGGGCCCCAGGTTCCCAGCAGAAGGGCGGTGACTACAGGGAGCACTGCACTAGGAGTCACATTCCCAGGAAGGAATTCGGGTTGGGCCACGCATGTGCTGAGTGACTGAAGCTGGGTTATTCGGGTCCTGCGTCTCCCTTTTCCCAGCAGTAAAATGAGGATGACAACAGCCTCCCACTTCACAGGGACTTGGGGACTGCTGGGAACAGGGATGCTGGGAACCAAGACTCCCAATGCGGTCTCATTCTGCACCCCTTTGCTCCCCCCTCCAACATGACCTCAGTATATCAAGGGCTCCAGAAGGCCTCCCCTCCCAATGGCTGGACACCCTCCCAAGAGGGAGACCCTCACCAACCAACCAGATAGGAGTTGGCCAGTTCCTAACAAGCTGGGGAAGGGTGGGCAGCCCCCAGGTTGACTCCTCCCCAA
The DNA here is from genome assembly GCF_017311325.1 of Ursus maritimus. NCBI lineage: Eukaryota > Metazoa > Chordata > Mammalia > Carnivora > Ursidae > Ursus > Ursus maritimus. The sequence goes on along the minus strand of NW_024424452.1, from coordinate 9,893,465 downwards.
CACACCAGCACCAGAGTCCTTCCCAGGTGGCAAAAATTCCTCTCGAGGCCCCACCGCTTGCTCTGGAGTGCTCAAGTGGAAACCTCAAGCCAACTGGTTTTTCCGCTTGCTCCCAGGCCCTAACCAGCCACGTGATGGGGCTTTGGCCCAGGTCTCAGGAATGTCTCCAGACTGCTTCTGCCACAGACCCAGAGCTCTGAGCAGATGGTCCAGGGTCGTGGGCCAGGCTCAGGTTCCCTGGCTAGACCGTAGGCTGGGATGGAGGTAGGGGGTGGTTTGAAAACACGTTTGAAATATTACCCTTCCAAATCACCAACATTATGTCCACCCCCTACCCCTTCATTGGCCAATTCTAGAAAAACACCCTGCTTGATGTCTTCTTCAAGGACCCCTCCCATGCCTTGGACCAGCCCCCATCCAGGGCTCAAATATCCTCATCACTCCCCTAATGACTGTGCTGGCAGCAAATCATCACACCACCTGGTGTGCTTAGCGTCCCCAGTGACCTCAAAGCCCTCCTCGCATTAGAACAAAACAACTGTCAGTCCCCAGGCTGACTCAAGGTGGGAGCCATTTCATTGGGCAAGGTATTTATTATACCTTGGAGTTCAGATGCACCCTACCGGTCTTGACTCCATCAGGCCTGCCCTGAAGAGGGAGAGGCCTGGCTGGTCCAGATGTCATCTCCCAGAAGGGTGACCCTTCACCTAAGCCTCAGCTAGTGCCTTGAATCTCTTCATGATCACTCAGTAAAATGATTACTATTGCACTTTGCACCAGATGAACAAAACATGTCTCCAGTCCGCCAGGAGCTCCCAGACTATGGTGGACACAGAGACAGCCAGCTGTATAATACTATACAGTAGACTCCTAACAAATGCTTTGAGAACATGGGGTAGAAGAGATCAGTTTCAACTGGGGAAATGTGGGAAGTCTTTTGAGGGGGTGGCAGTTACCCTGGACCTTTGAAGTTGTACAGGAGTTGGGCCACTGGCTATCTGGAAGGCAGCCACAGCAGCCAGCAGAGGGAGTCCTGGGGGTAAAAAAACCAAAAAGGGGGGCGCCTGGGTGGCACAGCGGTTAAGCGTCTGCCTTCGGCTCAGGGCGTGATCCCGGCGTTATGGGATCGAGCCCCACATCAGGCTCCTCCGCTAGGAGCCTGCTTCTTCCTCTCCCACTCCCCCTGCTTGTGTTCCCTCTCTCGCTGGCTGTCTCTATCTCTGTCAAATAAATAAATAAAATCTTAAAAAAAAAATTATAAAAAAAAAAAACAAACAAACAAAAAGGAGCTGTGCAAAGTAGTTCTCCGGTTGGGGAGTAAGAGTATAGGAAGCATGCGTGGAAAAGCAGGTAGGATGGCCAGGGGAGGGGGAAACACGGACCACGGAGGCAACTCCCAACTTTAGAGATGGGGAATCCCTTAAGGTCTCTGAGCAGAATGCTGTAAAAGGACCAGCTACTCCTGTAACCGCTAAAGGATGGACTGTGGTGGAAGCGGGTGGAGACCTGAGACAATGCCACCACTAACCCAGACTGGGGACAGAAATTGGCAGCCGGTCAGACTTCCAAACGGCGGCTAATTCTCGGCAGGAGGTGCTGAGTTCTGAGGGTGGGAGAATCCTTTATTTCTCTGCTCGTAAAGAGGAGTGAGCACATCTGATCCATTTTAGCTCAAAGCGGCAAAAAGCTTCTAGTACAAACATCTGGTCTCCCATCTTGACTCGAATCAAGAATGGCAGATTAAAAAAAAAAAAAAAAGGCAGATCAGACAGCGATTCTGGTTTTACCTCTTGTACAAGTCATGTGCCTCAGTTTCCCCACCTGTAAATGGCGGGCGTGGAGGGTGGTTGGAGATGAGCTCTCTAGAGTCGAGGACTTCGGGATGGGTAAGAGGGGCACCACCCGGCCTGCCTGGGCCCCCGGCTGTGGAGCACGGCGCCTCCAAGCTGGCGCCCTGACGACGGGAGCCACTCCTGGCGCCTCTCGGCGCCCGCCTGCGGCACTGAAAGTATGACACGCACCCAAGGCGGTACGTGAGGGCAGAGTGGAGCAGGCCAGGTGCGGGGACCTTGCCAAGGACCTGCCCCGCGGCCGCCCAAAGCTCGCGCCCCAAATCCAGGACGTTCCGAACGGCAGGGCTAGGGCTCCCACACCACATCACCCTAACTACCCAAGAGGATTCGACGCCGGAAGAGGCTGGGCAGAGCTTAGCGAGGGGCGTAACCAGGGACAGTCGGTGGCTCCGCCCGGGGCGTGGCCAGGGGCGGTACTACATCCTGCCGGTGCGGAGGCTGAGGGGATTTCGTAATGACGCAAGGGGCGGAGCTGGGGAGAACAGACTGTACTCTGGGATTACGTAAGGAAACGATGGAGAGGGCGGGGAATTCCGCACTAGTGGGCAGTGCAGAGGGCGGAGCTGCAATCGGAACTGGGCGGAGTCCTGAGCGAAGGCGGGAGGCGGAGCGAGGGGACAGGACGAGGTGAACGCCAGGTAGCTGCTACAGGGCATGCTTCGCTGGACCCGCGCCTGGAGGCTCCCCCTTAGGGGGCTCGGCCCCTACAGTCTCAGCTTCTCGAGGGTGCCCGTCGCACCCAGCAGCAGTGGCCGAAGCGGTGCCGAGCCGAGGTCAGTCAAGGGCGCCATGTGGGAAGCTGTCCATCGCTCTTCCCCGTTCAGTCGGGCCGCGACGGCCCCGCCTCCTCCGCTTGCGCCCACCCCCGCCCAGGCCCCTCCCCTAAACCCCTTCCCCAGCCACCTTAGGCCCCTCCTCCATCCTTGCTCCTCCCTCCAGGTCGGTGCTACTTTCCTATAAGCTTCTGGACGGAGAGGCGACCCGTCCGGCCCTAGTGTTTCTGCACGGGCTCTTCGGCTCCAAAACCAACTTCAACTCCATCGCCAAGGCCCTGGCCCAGCAGACTGGCCGAAGGGTGAGCTTCCGGGAGAGGCGGGGTCCTGCGGGAGGCGGGGCCTGGCTGGGCGGGGATAGGAGGAGGCCGAGGCGGGGCCCGCTTTCTCCGCCCTCAGTACGGGACACCTGCCGGGGAGTGGCCGGTCTCTCTAAGCAGAAATGAGGAAGAGATTGAGCCTCTAAGGATGGAGGCCACATGGCACACCGTGGCGCTAAGTGGACCCCGTTCATTCTCTCGTGCTTGCATCCGTCCAGTCCTTCATTCTTGTTATAGATGCCCATGTGTGTACTCCACACTGGCTGTCCAATGCCTAAGCGCCAACACCCTCCCCGTTAAGGGGGCCAGCTCCTGTTCGTTCACTAGGGATGACCACCATTTATAGTAGCCCATCCTTCTGTCCTCCAGCTGTTGGAAATTCTTGGCACCTGCTTTCTCTGGCTGGTCACCCAGCCAGGCCAAACCTTTAGAGACAGGGTCACTCTCCTTGGGCCTTCTCTTCTCTGGTAAGCGGCCCTAGGTTCTTCTTCTGGCCTCCTAGGTCTGAGAACTGGGCCCTGTCACCATCGAGGCCCTTTTTCCACTTCAGGATCTTTCTCTAGGCTCTCTACCCCCGTCAGCCTGCAGGAATGCCATGCCTTAGGCTGTCTATGCCCTGAATGTGGATGCCAGCTCTGCCCGCCCTCTCTCCACTCTGCAGGTGCTTACTGTGGATGCTCGGAATCATGGTGACAGCCCCCACAACCCAGACATGAGCTATGAGGCCATGAGCCAGGACCTGCAGGACCTCCTGCCCCAGCTGGGCCTCGTGCCCTGTGTCCTCATTGGCCACAGCATGGGAGGCAAGACAGCCATGCTGCTGGCACTCCAGAGGGTGAGCCGTCCTTATATGGGGCTTCCTCCCATCCATTGTGGACCCTGGGACTCATTCAAGCCTTGGATGGCCAAATTCAGGATCTGGGAACTCTGCCTGAGACCCAGTATGCCTGCCAAAAGGTCGGTCCCAAGCCTGGTTCTCTCACACAGCCAGAGCTGGTGGAACGCCTGATTGCTGTGGACATCAGCCCAGTGGAGACCACATCCAGCTCGAACTTCGCGTCCTACATGGCAGCCATGAGGGCTGTAGACATCCCAGATGAGATGCCCCGCTCCTCTGCCCGAAAACTGGCCGATGAGCAGCTCAGCACTGTTATCCAAGTAACACACCCGTGCTCGGATGGTGTTATGGGCTGGGACCTGTGAAGGGAAGAGGCAACCCCAGACCTCACATGGAGGCTCCCCTCCCCTAACGACTGGACCTCCCCCTCCCCACAGGACATGGCCGAGCGTCAGTTCCTGCTCACCAACCTGGTGGAGGTGGATGGGCGCCTCGTGTGGAGGGTGAACTTGGAAGCATTGGCCCAGCATGTGGACAAGATCTTGGCTTTCCCACCACGACAAGAATCTTACCCTGGGCCAACACTCTTCCTCCTGGGCGGAAATTCTCAATACGTGCGGTAAGCCAGTTTTACTGGTGGTGGTGGGAGGGGCCCCAGCCTGGGGATCCTGCCCTGGGGAGGGCTTGGGTGTGGGCGAGGGTGGGGGGGTGCCTGAGAATTCAGAAACACCACTGGGCATGTGGGCTTATGTAGCTCTCTTCTCCCTGCTCTGCTTCCACTTCTCTCTCTCCACATCCTCCCACTTTGACCCCTTCTGCGTGGCCTTCTCCTCGACGGACAGCCCCAGCCACCACGTGGAGATCAGGCGGCTCTTCCCTCGAGCCCAGATGCAGACTGTGCCCAATGCTGGCCACTGGATTCATGCTGACTGCCCCCAGGACTTTGTGGCTGCCATCCGAGGCTTTCTGGCCTAAGAGTTACTGGCATCAGGGGGCAGGAAACCCCAGGCTTCCAGGCCCTGGGGCCCGCTCCATGTTTCTGCACGAAAGGACTCAGGCGGGCACTGAGAGAGCATGAGGGTGCGGAGGTGGTCAGACCTCAAGCTTTAATGAATAAAGACACTGCTCCCAAGGTCCTGGGCTGAGCGCTTGTCACCACCAGCGTCCCCACCGACCCAGGGGGAATCGGACCCAGGGGGCCCTGGCACTTCCGGGGTCCATGGGGGCACCCAGAGTGCCCCTGGACTCTCTCTGCCGCTGACTCTCGACCCGCTGCCTCACCAGCTCCTGCATATCCTCCTGGGGGCAGGAGAGCAGGGTCAGGACCAACCCTGTGCCCTTCTCCTTCTCCCCATGCCTCCCCGGCCCAACTGGCATTCCCACGCTACCTCCCAGGCCTCCACCTCCTGCCTCAGCCTCAGTTTCTCCTCCAGGACCTCCAGCAGCTGGGCCTCCACAGCACGCAACTTGGCTTTGCATGTGTCCAGCTCGGCCTCCATTGCCTGCTTCCTGCAGGTGGCGGGGAGAGTAGCGCGAGGCTTGGACCCCGCACCTCTGCCGTGTGGCCACAGCCCTCCACCTTGTGACAGGGTGAGTGCTTATGTGGCTTTCCTTGCAGGAATACCTGACTTCTCACCTCCTCTCCTCTAGCAGGACAGAGCCCTGAGGGTCAGCCACCCACAGTCCTCCCAACCCCCGCAAGCATCTGCCTCTCACTTGGCAATGGCTTCATCCCGCTCCTGGAGGACTTGGTCCAGCGAGGGCTCTCTCTGGGCGTCCCCCAGTGCTCCAGCCACTTGGGATTCTGGGCTCTGTTGTAGGGTGACAGAGAAGGGAGGAGGGATCTAGAGCTGGTCTAGATGAGGTGTCCCACATCTGGGCCCTTCTGCTCTTCCCTTGGCTCTGATGCTAATGTCAGCAGGGGAGGGGTCTGGAAAGTTCTTTTCCTGCCCCCTCCACCCGTACCCATTTCCTGGACCTCTGAGAGTAAACCAGGGGGACTGTGCCATGCTGAGGGGTGGCAAGTGTGGCCTCTGCGTGGCACAAAGGTAAACAGAGGGGACAAGGCGTTTGGACCCTCAAGGAGAAAAGAAGTTCTCACCTAAGCCGCAGGAAAGAGACAAGGTGGGTTTCAGAAGGACACTTACCCCTCTAGGGCCCCGGACAGAGAGGGTGGCCTGGTGACTGGGACTCTTGTCAGTGGGGTGGGGCAGGCAGACAACATACAGAGCCCTTTGCCCTCCCTTCCGGCCTAGGCACTCCCTGTCAGGCTCCGCCCCCCACTGGCTGGCCAGGCCCCTGCCTCCCCTCCTGGATCCTGGAACCCTCCTACCCGGGCCCAGAGCTTCCCCAGCCCCTTCCTGCACCGTCACACATGTCCTTCACCCCGAGGGGGCGCTCTACCCACATCAGTAGATGAGAAGGGAGGCACAGAGCTGGGAGCGCTTGAGTGCTGACAGGCATAGGTACCCCAGCCCCCCATCCTGAAAAGTTGGCAACTTGGTAGCTTGAGTGGCATCATCCACGCATATGACCAATCTTAGCTCAGCAGAAAACAGAAGGAAAAAAGTTCAACCCTTCCTGACAGACTCTTAACATTTTGGGTGTCCATTCTTCCTAGCCATATTGCTCATTATTCCTCCAATATCCCCAGTGTTCTGATCCTTGAGCCTGGCGGGGTCCACTGTGCTGGGGGTGGGGGAGGGGTCGTCTAGGTAGCCCATGCCCCCCCCCCCACGTGCTCATTGAATCTTCCCCATTGAGAAGCCTCTTCAGCAAGGTCATGTCTAGGGGATTAGATCCTCAACCCTAAATCATAAATATTACTCCCAGAAAACTGGCAGACATGACTCCTGGTTGCCTGTAGGTGCCACTGAGACACGTACCTCCAACAGCCAGACTAATGATGTCTTTGGTGGAGCCCCAGGTGAAGAGGTGGGGTTGAACTGTACCCCGAAATGCACCCTTTTTTTGAAGAGATTGAGTCAGTGTGTTTTGAGAGGCTGATCTGTGCCATGATCAAGACAGGGCCCAGGGACCTGGTCTCAGGGACCTCTGAGGCCAGCAGGAATGAAGCATAGATATAAGCAGAAAAAAAGTGTCTGGGGGTCCAGGAACAGTGGGAGCACAAAGGAGGTCACAGGAGGTCACACCCAGTGACCGGCCCAGGAAGTTTCCTCAGAGCTTGTCCAAAATGAACCCTGTAGGCCAGCGGGAGTCAGTCAGGAGAAAGGCATTTCTTTTAACTTTTTATTTCGAAACAATTTCAAAACTGCTCTTCGGTGTCCAAAAAAATATCCTTTTAGGGTAAAAAAAAAAAAAAATCTAATATGGTATCAAAGATTGTACCCAGCCGTCACATCTCTCTGGTCCCCCTTGGTCTAGAACAATTTGCAGCCTTTCTTTGAATTCCATGGCCTTGACATTTTGAAGATTACAGGGAAGTTATTTTGTAGACCATCCTCCAATTTGGGCTTGTCCATGCCTTCCTTAGGATTAGACCACTGTTACCCATTTTGTGCAGAGACATCACAGAAAGGATGCTGTGTTCTCCTAGCCAATATCATTTGGAACCATCACAGGTGGGATCAATGCTGATCACTTGACCATGATTAATAAGCACTGGGGAAGGGAGGTATTTTGAGACTATGACACATCCTTTCCTTTACCCCACTTTCACCCATAGGATTCAGCATCCACTGATATGTCTTGCCCAGATTAATTATTACTACAGTGATTCGCAAATGGGGGCACCTGGGTGGCCCAGTTGGTTAAGCGTCTGACTCTTGATTTCAGTTCAGGTCATGATCTCAGGGTGCCGGCATTGAGCCCCATGTTGGGCTTGGGCTGAGTATGGAGCCTGCTTAAGATTCTCTCTCTCCCTCTCCCTCTCCCCCTCCTCCCCCACCCCATTCTCACTCGCTCTCTCTCAAAAAACTAAATAAAATATAAATCCTGTAAAATAAAAAAGACCTGTGTGTTAGGCATGTACATTGCAATTAATCTCTACTAGGCCCACTTTGTAGACACAGGTCTACACACACACACAAACATACACATTTATATTATGTTTATTTCTCTAACTGTGTGATGGTTAAATTTGTGACAACTGGGCCATGGGATGCTAAGCTATCTGGTTTAACATTTCTCAGTGTGTCTGTGCGGGTGTTTCTGGAGAGGTTAGCATTTGACTCCGCGGACAGAGTAAAGCAGATAGCACTCCCTGATGTGGGTGGGCATCGTCCGATTCATGGAGGGCTTGAATAAAACGAAAGGCAGAAGAAAGGTTGAATTCTGTCTCTCTTCCTGACTGCTCAAGCTGGGATATGGGTCTTCTCCTGCCCTCGAACTGGTGCTGACACCATCGGTGCTCCTGGGTCTCAGGCCTTCAGACTGGGACTGGGACCACACTATCAGCTTTCTGACCCTCCAGCTTGCAGACAGGATATTGTGGGGCTGCTCGGCCTCCATAATCACCCGAGTCAATTCTTGGTAATCAACCTCTTTCCCAGGGGGCGCCTGGGTGGCTTGGTCGGTTAAGCCACCCTCTCTTGCTTTCCGCTCAGGTCCTGATCTCATGAGTTGTGGGATTGAGGCCTGAAGTTGTCAGGCTCTGTGCTCAGTGGGGAATCTGCTTGAAAGACTCTCCCTCTACCCTTCCTCCCTTCCCTCCCCCCATCATGCTCTCTCTAAAAATTAAAATAATTAAAAATAAAAAAACCTCTTTCCCGGTGTTCATCCTAGTGGTTCTGGTTTTCTGGAGAACCCTAACTAATAAAATTTACACATATTAAGAAAAAGTTCACCATTAGACCTAAATTCCAGTCCACCATCACAGGCTCATCCCAGCTCTTCCCTGTTCCGTGTTTTACCTCCTTTCTCCAACTACCTTCAGTGCATTTCATAATTAGTTCAGTCTGCCTGGGTGCAGCGAACACCCTGAAACAACGGGGCTCCCCCTGACACGGATCCCTTTCTATGGGGGCTTGGCTCCTGCGGGGACTGCCTTCCCCCACCCTCAACTCCAATGCCGTCCTCGTGCGTGGCCCCGGCTGCCACTGGGTGTCAAATGTCTAAGAACTTTGCAGTCATTAAGCGATTCGTTCATTCCACAACTGTTTACTGAGCACCTACTATGTTCTAGGCATGTTTCCAGATGGTGGACATAAAACAGGAAGACACAATTCCCTGACATTCTAATGAAGGCAGATAGACCATAAACAAAGGAATGAGTATACCACGCGGTAAGAAATGCTGGAGAGAAAAAGAAAGCCGGAAAAGACAAGGAGGAGGACCGGGAGATTGCTATTTGATATTATTCTGTGCTACCTTACAGAGATCACAAATGTTAACCTACCACGTAGATGAAACACAACCCCTCTCTCATGACTTGGAATGATGTTTTCAGTGACAGCAAGTTCTGTAATTCCCAGCACAGTGGAGATGATGTGTTCGAGAAAACCCTGTTAGGGAACTCAAAGGGAGACGCTCAGGGTGACACCCGACGAAGAAAGTCAGAGATGCAAGTGAGGGGTTGAATGAATGTTCACAAGCCCCGTGAGTAGCAAATAATTGTTTTGAAATAAGCTTATTCTTAAAAACATGTGATTTAAGATAATGTAACTTAGATATTTTTAACTAAGTATAACCAGGAAGTCACTCATTTCACCTGCATCCCTAAATGTTTAAACTGGAATATTGGGCCAAATTTCTTTTAAATTTTCTCATTGGGAAAAGGAGGGAATAACCTTATATTCATATCCTCAGTGCTTTTCCCTACAGCCAATACCATTGCAAAGCCCTACCTCCAGCGCCACACACTGAGCGGTGAGGCTCACGCCCCAGCTGCCCACCGTCCAGTCTACCTCCTCCCCTGCTGCCCTAGGATGGCTGAGCTCAGGCCTCAGGGCTGAGCTGGAAGATGGACAACGTTGGTGGTGCACTGGGGTGGTGGAGCCTGGAAGTGGGAAGGAGAGCTGCCGGCTGGGCAGGGGGTGGGTTTTGTGGTCAAAACAGCTGGGATTTGCAGGGCTGGGGGCTTACAAACTATGTGACCTTGTTTGTGCTTACCTCCCTGAGCCTTATCGTCCTCATCTGTGAAATGGAACTAATGGGGAACCTCCCCAGTAGGGTCACAGGAAGGGTTAAGTAAGGTACCTCATGCAATGACCAGTGCTTTGCATAGTAATGGACTGGGCCAGACATCCCAGGAAAGGAGAGAAAGCCTGCCACAAAGCAACAGAAAAGAAAAATGGGAGAAGGTCAACAACAACGACAACACACACACACACTCCCTTTATGTCAGCTGCCCCTTTCTACTCTGCACCCCCCACGCACACTGCCCCAGGGGCACTTCTGTTCCTAAATTCTGCACGAGCTGCCTCATCCTCCTCCTCCAGACCCCTATGGCCCCTCCACTTCCCCATCATTGTCTTGTCACTTCAAGGTGTCTCTCCCACCAGCCTGAGGGCTTCTGGAGGACAGGTGGTGACCGTCATCGTTCCAACCTGGGCATGCAGGTGCTCAGCGGCCACGGTGCCAGCGAAGAAGCACCGGCCATGTCCAGCAGGTGGCAGCAGTTCCCAACCTCAAGGATCCTGTGGGCAAAGGGCCCACACCCCACCCTCCCAGCGGGTGGGATGGAAAACCCCAAACTCTCCCCAGGGGCTTTGGGAGCTCCCAAACACCCAGCTTTTCCCTCAGTGCTCCTTTATAGGAACACTGCTTATGCAAATGTGCAAAGATTTACCACTCATTCCACAAACCCACTTTCTGTGCCAGCCTTGGGAAATACACAAGAACGTGACCTGGTTCCTTCCCTTCAGATGTCCCCATCTAATGCGGGGACAGACACCTAACACAGACCATAGCCACACAGGACAATAAGTGTTACAACTGGGATAAATACAGATCTTTGTGGGAGCAGACAGGAGCCCGGCCCTCGTTGCTGGACAGTCAGGGATGAATTCTTGGACGAGGTGATGTCTACTAGGGAAGGAGGGAAAGTGAAGGGCCAGGTGCCTGGGGAGGAGGAAGGAAACAGGGAGGAGAAGATCCCAGGCCTGGGGAAATAAAGCAAAGGCAGTGTCCTAGAGGAGCGTGCAGAGTGCACATCGGGCATCACGGCTGCATCAAGGGGAGGTGGCCTCAAGAGGTGACACAGGGCTGGACCACAAAGGAAATAGAACTCTCTATTGGGGTATCAGGATTCTTCCCCCTGGGGCAATAGGGGAAACCTCACTGCCCTGAACAAGTAGATTGCAGAATGTCACAGAGATGTCCCTTTGACTAAAGTGGGGACGGGGCTTTACACGGCATTGGTCTGGACAGAATATCCATCAGTTATCCACATTAAAGAATGGGGTGGGGGAGCACCTGGGTAGCGCAGTCGTTAAGTGTCTGCCTTCGGCTCAGGGAGCGATCCCAGTGTTCCGGGATCGAGTCCCACGCACGGCTCCTCCGTTGGGAGCCTGCTTCTTCCTCTCCCACTCCCCCTGCTGTGTTCCCTCTCTCGCTGTGTCTCTCTCTGTCAAATAAATCAATAAAATATTAAAAAAAACAAAAGAATGGGGTGGAGCACCTGGGGGGCTCATTCAGTTAAGTGTCCGACTCTTGATCTCAGTTCAGGTCTTGATCTCAGGGTCATGAGTTCAAGCCCTGCATTGGGCTCCACGCCCAAGAATGGGGTAGGAGTGATGTGTATTATGGGGACAGCCTTGTTCCCACGGGGAATAAGCCCTACTCTGTCACTGTCCCTGTCCTTAGTCACACCCTTGGCCCAGAATGCCTTTCCCCCAATCTCCACCTGGCCACCTCCTACTCATCCCTTAAGCCCTGATTCAAATGCCCTGCCTCTGGGAAGTGGTCCCTGATCCCAAGGAGTTGGCTACTCTGGGGACCCGTAGCACCTTGTGCAGCGGTTTCTATTTTAGGCTCCTCTCACCTGCCCATCCCTCACCTCTCAGGGAGCATTCCATTCCAACTTCAACCCTTGTTTCTTAATCATAGCGTGTGCGCTCCCGGGACTGTGCCCACAACTTCATCTCCACCCCAGGCCAGACTGTTCCTGCCTCCTTAGTCTCCAGCTGGTGTAGTGCATGAACTCCCCACTGACCATCTGCATGTCTCCCCAGATATCCAGGCAGGCACTTTAAATGCTCACAGGTGTCTGGTCTGAACTCCTCCCCTGCCCCCCAGATCTGCTCCTCCTCCAGGAGCCAGCGCTGCTCTTATCTGCGCATGCTCAGTCATCAGCACCTGTTGCTTCTAGTTCATAATATTTCTCATTGTTTTAATGTCTTTTTACACCTTTTATTTTTTTAAGTCACCTCGACATCCAATGTGGGGCTTGAACTCAGAGAGCAAGATCAAGAGTCACATGCCCAGGGTGCCTGGGTGGCTCAGTACTTTAAGCATCCGACTCCTGATTTCGGCTCAGGTTGTGAGATCAAGCCCCACGTCAGGCTCTGGACTTAGCGGAGAGTCGGGTTAAGGATTCTCTCCCTCTCCCTCTGCTCCTCCCTCAGCTCTCTCTCTCTTCAAATAAATAAATCTTTAAAAAAAAGTCACATGCTCTGCCGACTGAACCAGCCAGCCTCCCCTAATTGTTTTAACGTTTTACAACAAACATTCTTTTTATAATTGAAACACAGTATAGTAATATGAAATAAGTCTCTTGAATATGACCATGTCACCACCATCACTGCTGTCACCTTTGTCCCAGCCACCGACACAACTGTGATCGCTTCCTAAATGGCATCCCGGCTTCCTCCCCAAAGCCCTTCACAGTCTACAGACACAGACTTGGGACGATGGTTCAGTTTATGATTTTTTTTGACATTACAATGGTGCGAAAGGGATATGCATTCAGTAGAAAGCATACTCTGAATTCTGAATTTGGATCTCTTCCCAGGCTAGCGGTATGAGGTGCAATCCTCTCTCGTGATGCTGGGTCACGGTACCAGCAACAGTCACGAGAGTGAGGGGCCCCTGTGCTGACAGCCCTCCCGTGCCCAGGAAGCCATTCTGCTTCTCACTTTCTGGCCAGCATTCAGTACATCCCAGGAGAGAGTCAACACCTTGTTACAACATAGGCTCCGTGTTCGATCATTTTGCCCAAGCGCAGGTTAACGTGAGTGTTCTGAGCACGTTTCGGACAGCTGGGCTAAGCTATGATGTTCGGGAGGTAAGGTGTATGACATGCATTTTCCACTTAGGATATTTTCAGTTTACAGTGGGTTTATCGGGACGTTACCCCCACTGTCCAGGAAGATCTGTATTCTCCACCCAGCAAACAGAGCAGTTCTGTGAAAGCCCAAGACGGATCTCGGCTCTCCTCGAGTCCCTCATCTGCGTCTGCGGCTTGCATCCCAGTCGGAGTAAAAGCCAAAGGAAGCGGTCACTTACAAGGCTCCTCCCCTCAACTCCTCCCCTTCTCTGACCTCACCTCCTTTAAGGTCTTCCTTACCCACTAGGCTCCAGGCATCCACGCCTCCTTGCTGTTTCTCTAAGTGCTAGGCATGCTCCCTGCTCATGGTCTCGTACTTGATGTTCCCTCTTCCCAGAATGCTCTCCCCCCAGAGACCTACATGACTCACTCTCTCCCCTCCTTCAGATATTCGCTCAAATGCCACCTTCTCGTGACGCCTGGCTGGCCTAGTCGGTGGGGTGTGCGGCTCTTGATCTCCAGGTTGTGGATTTGAGCCCCACGTTGGGTATAGAGATTAGTTGAAAAAAAAAATCTTAAAAAGAATGCCACCTTTTCAGCAACGCCCTCTTTGACCATCAAATTTAAAATTGGAAACCTATGGGTGCCTGGGTGGCTCAGGCGGTTTCATGCCAACTCTTGATTTCGGCTCAGGTCATGATCTCAGGGTCCTGGGACGGAGCCCCGGGTCGGGCTCCCTGTTCAGTGGGCAGTCTGCTTGAGGATTCTCTCTCTCCCTCTCTCTCTGCCCCTCCCCCTGCTCACACATGCTCACTTTCTCTCTCTAATAAATAAATAAATCTTTAAAAATAAAATTGGAAACCCACCTCAAACCCAGCACCCCCCACCCCTACTTCCCTACTTTGTCTTCTCCATATCATATTATCATCAGCATGGTTATTAGTTGTTTGTTTATCGTCTCTCTCCCCTCCTAGACATAGACTCCATGAAGGCAAGGACTTTTGTCTCTCTTGTTTGCTGCCACGTCTCCAAGATCTAGAAAGTCAGGGCACAGAAGATGACCAGTTAACTTTTTTTTTTTTTTAAGTAGGCTCTGTGCCTGGCATGGAGCCCAATGTGGGGTTTGAACTCACCAACCTGAGATTAAGACCTGAGCTGAGATTAAGAGTTGGACACTTAGGGGCGCCTGGGTGGCACAGCGGTTAAGCGTCTGCCTTCGGCTCAGGGCGTGATCCCGGCGTTGTGGGATCGAGCCCCACATCAGGCTCCTCTGCTATGAGCCTGCTTCTTCCTCTCCCACTCCCCCTGTTTGTGTTCCCCCTCTCGCTGGCTGTCTCTATCTCTGTCAAATAAATAAAATCTTTAAAAAAAAAAAAAAGAGTTGGACACTTAAACAACCGAGCCACTCAGGTGCCCCAGCTCAGTTAATTTTTGATTCTTGGAATGAAAGTCTGATCCTTGATTCCCTCCCCCTTGTCTGCACAGTAAAGTTCAACATTCAAGAGGGGCCTCCCTCTATGGCTTCATATCTTATCCATGCACACCTGCATGCCACCGCAAGCTCCGAGGTTCTCCAAACACCCAGCCTCACCCCACTGTCTGGCTATAGCTCCACCACTCCCTGCTGCAATCCCATCCTCTGGGAAGCCACCCAGAATCCCTCCCCTACTGAAACCATGTCTGTCTCTCCCACTACATCACATCTTAAGTGCAAAACACTGGCTCGAGCACGGTTTCCTAGGTTTCAATGTTTGATAATTGAATGAATGATCGAATGAGGGGAAGACCTCTAACAGAAAAGCAGAATATAAGGTGAAAGGCACACATCCATTCTTTATTCATTCTTCATGCTACCATTTAATATGTACGTTAATAAGTGATGCTTGGTGTGTGTGTCTCCCCCTCCTGCCCTCTTTCCACAGGGCCAGACACTGGGCTCTGGGGGGTGCACCCATGACCCACCCCACCATTCACCCTGCACACAGGAAAGCACTTTGGACCAAGAGTCAGGCAGCACCTTGCTGCCATCTGTTCCCTGTAACCCTGGGCAAGTCCCTCTAGCAGGTGATTCCTGGTTTTGCATCTGTCAAATAGGGGACACCACCAAAGCTTACTTTGTGGGATGCTCAAGGTTGAGGTCTGGACAGCTGGAAAGGGTGTGGCTGCCTCTGATGCCAGGCCACATCTAAGCTAGTCAGTCTCTGGCCAGATTTCCAAGGAAAGAGAGATGGCTGGAACAGTGTCTCTAGCCCGTCTGCCAGCCAGCGAACCTGTGCCCACAGTCTGGGAGAAGTGCCAAGCTCAGACACTCTGGGCAGCAGGGGGGTGGCCCAGCTCCAGAACAACACCTTGGCAGCCCTGGGGAAAGGAAGAGGGAGTGCTTGGCTTGAGGTCAAGAGGGTCTGGGCCAGGGCACAGAGGGGACAGCTGGGGGGTGGGGGGTTATGTGGCTGCTGTCTCAACAAGATGCTGGCAGGGATTAGAAAAGGAGCATCTGCTACTGACTAGCCCCTACCTACCACCCCTCTACATACCGTTAAGATCTTTCCATTAGTGCCACAGTGAGCTGGGCCCCAGGCTTAGCTGACCCCTGTATAGAGAAATATAGGATCTCAGGCCTGGGGCTGGGACTCGGTTGGGTTTGTAGAGAAAGGGGCAGGAGAGCAGCAGGCTTTAGCTTAGACTGCCCTTCCTCAAAGAGAGAAGGGTTCCTGCAGTCCGCTGGGAGTGGAAACTAAAGGAAAAGGGGTGGTCACCCAGCATCAGACCAGTGAACTGAGAAATCCCCGGGAAAGAGGGGCCAGAGTGTGAGTCTGGATGAGGTATTGGGGGAAAGTGGGAAGGGTAGGGGCTCAGAGGCTGGAACTCTGGAGGAGGTTTTTGGCTGGAGGAGGTTTTTGGAGGGGAGTGCCAGAGGTTCCAAGGCCATACAATCTAGGGGTTTCTGACCTGCAGCAAATCCCCAGGGACGTGAGGAGCTCTGGGGGTGAATAAAGGTCCAGGGTCCAGAACGAGGGCGGGGCTGCTGGGCGGCTGAAGGCAGGGAGGGAGCGGGGGCTCTGGGGCCCCATCCCAGGCAGGGATCACGCGGCGTGGGGCACGCGGGGGCACGGGGTCCCAAGGCTCCGACCCCACTCCGTCGGCCCCGGGCCGGCGGGGCGGGCGCGGGGGTCGGGGCGGGGCCGGGCTGGGGGCTGGGCCGGGGTCCCGGGGGCCGGGGCGGGGCCGGGCTGGCGCTGCGCAGCCGCGGGGCGGCCGCCGCGCATGCGGGGCTCACACGGCTGCAGCCGGCGCCGCTGCCACTCCCGGGAGCATGAAGGACCGAACCCAGGAGCTCCGTACGGTGAGTCCGGTCCCCGCGCGCCGCCGCTCGCCGCTCGCCGCCCGCCCCCCGCGCGCCGGCCGCTGCCCGCCCGGCCTCGGCGGTCACCCGGCAACAGCTCCTGCGTCCCCGGCCGGGCGGCAGGGAGAGGTGCGGAGCCCGGGACCCCGACCCGCCTCCGGGTCCCGCCCCTCGGACCTGCTCGGGGTCACGGGCTCGCGTGAGCTCGGCTGATGAGCTGGCGGGCTGGCACGCCCGGTCCTGGATAACTTTGCGCCCTTTGTTTGGGGGGTCGGAGGGCTATTATCGGATACCGGTGGCGGGACGGAAGGCTGACCTCTCCCGCGGCCCGGAGCAGGTCCCGTCTCTGTCCCCCCACTGTGCCTCATCACTGACCCTCCTGGCCCCCCCGCACGGGTGTGACAGACGGCGGGACCGCAGTGGGAAGGGGCCGGGGGCGGTCCCCTGCCCAGAGCCCAGCTGCGGGGCGCGTTGCGGAAACCGGGCCGCCGGGTGGGGCCGGGCTCCTCGGGCGGGCGCTGTCCCGTGGGGCACCCCGCCGCCTCCGTCACCTGTGGCTCCCATCACCTGTGGCTCCGCACCCCCGGCGCGCTCGGGGTCTGCTGCCCGCCCCGGTCCCAGAGGGGTCAGATTCGCCCCCAGTCCACCTTCCTGGCTTCCGGGCAGCCCCGGCCGGCGGCATTTTCAGACCCTTCCGGGTTCCTGCTCCGATTCCAACCTGAACCTATTTTTCCACCTGTGTCTTGGAGGTCCCCGGGGTGTGGCTCCTGGGGCGGGGTTTTGGGGGGAGTAAGAGGATGCGCAAAGGGTCTGACCACAGCCCACCCTCTCCTAGCCCTGACTGAGACCCCTGCCTCCTGCTCCTCATTTACCCCAACCCCCCCCCCACGCCGTCTCCCCTGGACTCTGACATTGACCAGGACATTCTCACCTCTGCCCTTGGAGATGGCAAACCTGGGGGCATGTGGAGGTAGTGAAGGAAATGAAGCCTGCCTGTGGGGAGGGGGCATCAGGGCTCTAGACGAGGATGACTCTTGTCCAGTCCCCTAGCTGACCACCTTGCTGTCTGGCAGGTGCCCTGCCCACAGTGCTGATCTGCCAGCTCACTGGCTCCTCAGAGCCCTCCCCTTGCTACCCCACTTGGAGCCAGAGACCGAGGTCCTCTTATATGGAAAGTTTCAAGTGTAGTTTGGCCTTTTGACCCCCTGGTTTGACCTGTCTGTCCAGAGGCTCCCTGCGTTTGTGCCCCGTCTCCCCCATTATACCAGTCTTGTCTCCTGGGCAGTCCGGAGCTGGGACCTGTACTCTCCTGTCTCCATCTCCCCCCTTCCTCTGGCTACCAGCCCCCACCTTCCCAACAGACCTTTTATTCCTGGCCAAATGCCCAGCCCCCAGGGTAAACCTCAGGAGGTTTCAGAGGAAGAAGATGGTCCCTCATGTCATATATGATGTCTAAACACTTCCCCCGCCAGCCTTTGCGGTTGCCCTCAAGCTTCCTGTGCTATGTTGAGTCAGAAAGAATGTTATCTCGGCATGAATGGCCGTGTGGTGCATTTACTGATGTTTGGGTGCCTGGTGGGTCAGACGAGAGTGTATAAGGGAACCAAGTGGTCAGGGGAACACAGTCCTTTACATGTGACAGGGTTTCTGGCACATCAGGCTTCATCCCCTCTGTTAAAGGGGAAACTGAGGCACAAGAGAGCAAATGGCATGCCTGGTAGCTCAAAAGGGATGGTAGAAAGGGGCTTTGTTCCAAAGACAGTCAGGCTGAGGCCTGGCTGGGACTGGGGGACCAAGTGGAGGGCTTGGGTTGTAGGGAGCTTGAACCCAAGTCTTTTGCTCTGTTGTGTGTCTCTGTGACCCCTCACCCCCACCCCCCCACACACATAACCACTAGCCATGGTGGTCCCTTAGATGGTGAGGCCTGGCTTCTCTGTGGATTCGCTGAGGCCTTCTCTCTAGACCCCACCCCGCAGGCATTCAGAACCCACAGAGGCTGCTGTGCTCATTGCTGGATGGCCCTGCCCACTGGGGGTTTCTTGCAGCCTGCAGGAGCCCACAGTGTTGGGGGGGGACAGATAGTCTTGCGGGGGGGCTGTCATTCCCACAACTCTCCCTCTGGGCCTTGGGTTCCCACCTATAAAAGTAGAGATAAGAAAACCTAGAGCCCAGTTTCTCAGGTCAAGGGGTGGTCACCTGAGTCTGACTCCATATTTAGGGGAGACCTTGAACCTCAGGAGTCAGAATTCTCAGAGATCAGAATCCCCAGGGACCAAGAGGCCAGTACTGGCTGGGCTGGACAGAGGTGGTGCTTGGGGCAGTGCCTTGCACCTCCCCCCTCCTTCCTCCCCCCTCCCCCCTCCCCCCTCCTTCCATTTCCACCCAGCGCCACCACATTTGGAAGGAAGGCAAAGGGAGCTTATTTATAAAAGTCACACTTGGGGAAGGAGCTGGCGCGTTTCCTCAGCGCTCTGCAGGCCAGGCTCGGCCCTCCAGCCTTCCCCAGCTCCCACTCCTCACGCCGCTGAGCCTCCAGGTGCACAGATGGAGTGAAGGGATCGTCCGGGGCCCTCGGAGCTCAGAAGCGCAACCCAGGGGCCTCAGAGGGGCGAAAACTGGCCCAGGGTCACAGAACCAGAGAGACTTAGGGCAAGGTGCCCCTGGGCAGCCCCACCTGGCATGTCACTGCCTCCTTCCCCCACCATTCAGAGGCCTCCCTGGTTTTCTTTCTGAGAACTTCTTGGAGCTGAACCTCCCTTCCCTGGGCCCAGGAGGGTGTTTATCTCTGTGCTGAGCCACAGGCAGGACAGGGGCCTGCTGCGGGAGCCAGAAAACAGAGAGGAGGGAGCGTTCAGGCCGCCGAACCCTGGAAGAAGGGAACCTGGGGTGGCCCAGAAGGGGTTGGATAGAAATGGGAGGAGGGAAGGTGGTCCAAAAGGAGGGACCCGCGTGAGTAAAGGCAGAGAGGTTGGAATGCCTAGCCAGGAGAGAATGGTGGGTGGTCTGATGGCTGCTCATTGGAGCAGCCGGGGCAGGTCTTGGTGGGGAAGCCCAGTGCGCCCCTGTGCCCCCCCATTCCCCTTTTCACTCCATTGCTGGGAAGAGGCTGGGTTCTTGCCTTAACCTCTCTGTGCCCATTTCATCCATACAGTGCAGCTGGCTGGATCCGCCTTACAGAGTAGAAGAATGGGGATATAAGAGTAGGCCTCCTTCCCTCCCCTTACCTCCTTGGGGTTTCCCAGAAGAAACAGTGGGTTTGGACACATTGTCACCTGGGGTGCAGCCGGAATGACCTTTAGGTACGATCTAGTCCAACCTCCTCTTTCACAAGTTGGAAAACTGAGGTCTGGAAAGGGCCAGGGGTTTATCTAAGGTCACGTGGTGTGTTGGGGTGGGGGAGTGCTGGGGCTGAAGCCTGCTGCTCTCCACAGGCTGAGGCTGCCTCCTGGAGCTGCCCTGGGGCTCTGGTCAGGGGCAGGGATCTGGAGGTGAAGGGCATACATCGGATGGGAAGAAGGTGAAGGGGTCAGATGAGGGTGGAGGGGAGGCCCTCTTTCCTGGAGACCCAGTTTGGCCTCACATACCCCTGACTCAGCTCTGGGTCTCTCTGCTCTAGTGGTATTGACTTTGATTCGTCATTAAAAACAAGAAGGGGGAAAAAATAGCCCTTGAGGCAGACAGCAGCCAATTCCTGCTCAGGAGGAATGAATCAACCCTGCTGGCTGGCCTCCTGCCATCCATCCCCAGGGGCCCGGCCTGGAGGCTGCCCGGCCTCCGAGCCTCTTGGAGGAATCACACTTCTGTTTCCAGGAAGATATCCTGGAATCCTGGAGCCTCTGCCAGGAGAGACCACCAGGGCTCTCTGGCCTCTTCTGGAAGCTTAGGGCTTCTGGCCAGGGCAGCCTTCATTCCGGATGGCTTGGGCCAGAGGCCTAATGAGGCCAGAGCCTGTAAGAGGAGTAAGATCAGACCACTGGTTCTCAACTGTGGGGTGGGAGCTTTGTATAAACTTAGCCTTACCAGCCCCAAACCCCTAAATTCGGATTTGGTCTCTCTGGGTTAGAACCCTGGAAGCGGGTTTTTGGGTTTTTTTTTTTTAAGCCTTCCAAGGGATCACAGTGCTGAAACAGGGCTAAAAACCACCGAAAGATGAGCAAGAAACACCACAAGTCAAATGTTGGATGGATGTGAGAGGAAGAGGAGGAAAGTAGATGCACCCTGGTTTCTGATTTGGGGGGCTTTTGGGAATGAGGGGTTTCAGAGGAGGGACTCAGGAGGACGAGGCAGAACCTAGTTTGGGCCAGGTGGCAGGTCAGGTGCTCACATGAGGCCTGAGTGGGCTTATCCTGAGGATGTTTGCCGCTTCCAGCTTGCAACCACCGCAGACTCTAGCTGCCACCTCAGGTCCCCAGACCAGTCCAGCCCTCTTTCTGGAGCTGCGATTCTCACTCTCAGAGTGACAGGTTGGCAGGTTTCCAAGGGAGCTGGGGCCCTCGTGATTCTAAACTATCTGGGTGCTCCCTTTGTGCATGTCGGTGATGCCCACCCTGACCATCCCGGGACACGAGGAGACACCAGCCTAGTTCCTACTTCCTTTTGGGTCAGGAGTGTGTCTGGGTTTGGGGCTTGTCATTTATTTAGTGTCCAGTGAAACCTGATTGGGGTCGTAGTTAACCTGGAGGATGTCTCTAGAAAGGTGCCACAGGGTTCTGGCCTAGATATGGATGAGGTTGCAGGGGGCCTCAGAGTCATGAGCAACCAGATTCCCACAAAGTGGAACAAGGATCAGAACAAACGAAGAAATTAGGCAAAAAAAAGTCCTTCACTTGAGCCTAAAATCCGATCAAGTAGACAGTGGTGGGGAAGGGCTTGGGGCTTTTCTGGGCAGGAAGTGCTATATGATCACTTATACTGATATCTGGTTGCATTAACAAAGGTAGACCACGTGAAAGGAGGGAGGGGATGGGTCAGCTCTTTGGTACCACTTAGACCACAATCAATAGCAGATTCAGTTTGTATCATGTGCCGCAGAAGAAGATAGAGGCTGAACCAGACAAGTCTGGGGCAGGGGTTGCATCTTAGAGCTCTGGGAGGGATCTGAGGGAAAGGGAATGGTCAACTTGAGGAGAAAAACCCAGGGAAGGTGTGGACGCTGCCTTCAGCTCTCTGGCAAGGCCAGCCCAGGGAAAGGGCACCAACAGGTTCTTTATGGCTTAGGGCCACAGGAAAGGGACAAGTGGGGGAGAGCTGCCTGTGAAAGCTAGTGAGCTCTCCATCACAGGAGATATGCAAGCTGAGGCTGGCAGCTGAGGCCAAGGTGACTTTTCGGGTCCCTTAGGGCCTGAGAGCGTGTGGCTGTGGTTCCAGTAGAGATGTGAATAGTGTGTGGGGGACCAAGGGGCAAGATACTGACGGGGGGGAAGGCTTCTGAAAGGAGGTAGCATCTGAGGATGAGGGGGATGTCCGCTTCGTGGAATCAGCATTCCAGGCTGAGGGCACTGCATGGGGCAAGGGAAGACAGCAGGTGGGTCGTGGAGGCAGGGAGGTGGCTTAGGTGGGGTGTGCCAGGGTCCAGTTTCAGGCTGCGGCAGTGAAGTGACAAGGGGCAGTGGGTGGAATGTCATGAGGAGGAAGAAGAGCCAGGACTCGGTAAGGAAGGGGTCCCCACGGAGAACGTCCTCAGGATTTTGCTTGGAATGACCCCTGATGTCACCGAGGCTGTGAAGTCAGGCCCTTAGCCCTCCAGTTGGCTTTGGGGCCAATCCGAGTGCCACCTTCGGGGTGGACCCCAGCCTGGGAGCCCCAGTCCGGCCCTGGCCCCAGGTGTCGCCTTCCTCAGCTCTGCCCTCATGGCCGGAGGGCCGGGAGGAGAGCGTGGACATCCTTCCCGCCAACCTTGTGTTGGAGAAACTCCCTGACTGCAGCCGTCAGTTTTCTGGGGAGGCTGTGGAGGGAGCAGGTCGGAGCTGCTGGACGCTGGAGAAGATACGTCCTTGTTTTACAGATGGGCAAGCTGAGGCCCAGGGAGAGCAGCAGCCCAGATCCCAGGGGTCTCTGGCAACAGCTTTTGTCTCTGGAAACTCTGATGCCCTTGACTTTGGCCCTAGCCGGTCATTACTCTTCCTTGGAGGGGAGCTGGAAAATTCTCCTTCCGTCCTTTCCTGTCCATCCCTCTCTTTCTCTAGATGCCAAAAAGTCAGATAGGCAGGCCGCTGAAGGGCAGGAGCTCCTGGGGCCACCTCCCAACCTGGCAGGCTGTCCTGGAGGGGGACCTAGGCTCCTCCAGACTGCACGCTGCCTCAGTTTCCCTAAGGAGTGCTCCTCTAGCTTAGCTCCTGTGCCTGGCAAGGTTCACCAGTATGGAAATGGCTCCTAGATTCTCTTTGTCTATAGGTGGGCTTGGCTGGGGGGAGGGGGCCACCTGGTAGCAGCCACAGGCACTTGTGGGAGCGAGGATTTATTTTAGCTGCTGGGGGAGGAGGTGTGATCTCTTGATGAGAGGGGCCTGTCAGAGCCGCCTCCATAAAGCTCCCAACCAACCCCCTCTGCTGTCTGGTCCCACTCTGGTAGGGCAGTGGGACCCCGAGAGCCCCAGGGGCACAGCCCCTTACAGAACACGCTGTGCCTTCCCACCCTTTCTCAGCCTTCTGTCCCTGTAGCCAGGCGTCACCGTCCCCACTGCACACAGGAGCAAACAGACCCAGAGGGCACGTCCCTCAGCCAGCCTGTGTCTGTGCTGGGCACAGAACCTGGGTCCCTCTCCAGCAGGCTAGCTGGGCCCAGCCTGCTGGGTCCCCTAGCTTCACCATCCCTTGACCTCCACCTGCCCCTGTCCTCAGCTCTGACCCTGATGTAAGAGAGATGAAGGTGAAGGCCGGTGCCGAGCCTGCCCACGCCTCCTCCCCGTGGGGTGCTGAGACCTGAAGGGGTGTCACCAAGCCTGATAACCCCAGTCTGAGGGGCCGGTCGCAGCCTCGGTGTCCTGGCCTTGGCCGTGGAGAGGGACTTGCCCTTGCCCTTGCCCTCAGCGTGGGCTGCCCCTGGCGCCTCGAAGTGTATGAGGCAGACAGTGATGAGTGCGGGCAGCACACTGGCAAGTCCGAGGCATAATTACTGCACCCTGTGATGGGGGTGGCTTTTGTCCAGCTGCTCCAGGGTGGCGGGGTGGGGCCTAGGGCGGGCCCCGGGCCAAGTGACATGACTGGCCTCTCAGGCTGGTTGGCCCAGCTCTGGGCCTGGAGGGAGAGAGGACCGAGGTCTGATGACGCGGGGAGAGCTGAATTTGCAGGGCTCCGCACTGGCAGCATCTCAGGCCTGCTGGAGGCGCTGGGGGACGGCTTGTGTCTGAGCCAGCCTACCTTTCCGGAGGCAGGTGTGGGTGGCGCCCAGGTCTCCCACTCCCGGACCCCTCTGCCCCCAGAAAGGGAGCTTGGGAACTTTGGGCCCCATCCTAATTAAAACCATAGGGATCAGAAAGTAGAGAATGCTGGCTTCCAGGCAGCCTGTCCCAGGCAAGGTCCGTGAGTTGGGGCCACTGGCCAGGGAACCAAGGCTTTCCAGCTGCTTCCTAGGGTGAGGGGAATGCTGGGCGGACCCTGGTCCTGTGGGGAAGTGGCAGGCAGCTGGGCAGGGGAAGGAGTACATGGCCTAGGGGTAGAGAGTTCGCCCTGTCCCCAACTCGACAGGCAAGGCCTCTCATCTTATGCTGGGTCCCCAGGGGTCCTCCAGGTCTGACTGTGGCTGGGAGCTGAGGGCACAGCCAGACCTCGTGTCTGCCAAGAGGAGAGAGGGCAGTGGTCAGGGCCCCGGAGCTGAGCCCACGAGCCTGCTGTATATGGATGCTGGGCAGTGGGCCTACCACAGGTCTGCTCACATGTACATACCCTTGCGCAGGCCAAGGACAGCGACGATGATGATGATGTCACTGTCACCGTGGACCGGGACGGCTTCATGGATGAGTTCTTTGAACAGGTGGGAGCCAGCGAACCCCACGTCCCCGAATACACGGGCAGACCTTAGGGGGGGACCCACATCACACCCCCACCCTCACCCCCACCCCCATCCGAAGCCTGGTCCAGCCTGTCCCTGAGCCTGACCGCCAGCCCCAGTCTGACCCAGCCCCGGGCCCATGAGCGCCCTCCCCGGTCCGCTCCCGACCGCCCGGCCTCGGTGCGCAGGTGGAGGAGATCCGCGGCTTCATTGACAAGATCTCGGAGAACGTGGAGGAGGTGAAACGGAAGCACAGCGCCATCCTGGCCTCCCCCAACCCTGACGAGAGTGAGTGTGTGCGCGATGGAGGGGCGGCCTCCAGGCCTCCTGGAAGGCGCTGCTGCCGAGGCGGGGCTCCTGGATCCCCAGCACCCTCACTGTGGGTCAGCTGAGGGGTGCCTGGGCCTGGCCAGGGTGGGAAGGGCTCCGTGGAAAGCTTTGGGGAACACAGCTGGCCCAGGCCTGGGTGGGGGTCAGTGCACCCGGCTCTCACGCAGGCTCGCGTGGAGTGGGGCACCGTCCTGGGCCCAGCCCCGCCCCCTCCAGGTAAGCTGGGTGGGTGGGTGCTGCCCGACTCCAAAGGAAGCCTCTCCGCCCAGCCCCTCCCTTTCCCGAGCCTCCCGGGGGAGCAGATGGCAGCGCTGAGCCTCAGCGCTGTGGGAGGGCAAGCCGGCCAAGCAGGAGGAGCTTCCGGAAAGAGCGAGCAGCCCTGGCACCTGGCCACTGGTACCCCGGAGCCGGGCCTTCTCAGGGCTCCAGGAAGTCACCCTCTCCCTCCGCGCAGGGAGCCTCTGTGTGTCTGCATTTCACTCCGTCTGCAGACAAGCCCCCCTGACCCTTCTGTCACCATTCCTGGCAAGGTGTTGATGACTGCCCTGCCCTGTGCCAGGCTGACAGCACACTGGCCTGAGATTCCTTCCCCTCAGCCCCGGGGAGTCAGTGCCAGCACGGGGGCCTGGGCCTGTGACCTGGGCATGCGCACACCGCTCCTGCTGGCTCACCTCCTTGCCCGCCTCTCCAGCCCCTTCGAAAGGCATCAGCCCAGGGGACCCCAAGATCGCATGGGTTTGCGTGTGGCCTCCAGCTGTGCCTCCCCGGCCCCCGGGCCCCGTCCACAGGCATCCTCAAGCCCCCAGAAGAAATCTCTCCACAGCCCCTACAGTGCGCTGGAACCCGAGGCCAGGGCCAGGCCGAACGAGCCCAGGGCCGGGCCCTTGGAACGCAAAACAAGTCTGCTGGGAGCCGGGAGACTGTCCCAGGAATGGGTGGGAAGGAGAGAGGGCTACCCAAGGCAGGGCCCACGTTCAGTGTGGCCACAGTGTGTGCCCCTCTCCCTAGAGATTGGTCTCGGGTAGCAGCATGTGACATCATAGGTCTTCACGCGCATGGGTGTCTGAGTCCATGTGTCTGCATGTGTGTCCCTCCTGCTGACGGTCAGAGGGGGCCGACTGGGCGAACAGTACTGGAAAGAGCTGAGGCACTCCCCTGCTGCCAGACGGGGCAAGCGTGGAGCAGCGGAGACACCAGTTCCTTTCTCTCGGCTCCGTTGTCCCACCTTCCACTCGAGGTCTCCCCATGTCGTAGAGTCAGTAGCGACCCATTCCGAATTGCCGAGAGCCAAGCAGTCAGGACCGGCCGGCGGTCACTGATGTGGGGAGGGAGCTCCTCAGTAAGGGTTCTAGAGCAGAGGGAGCAGTTTCCGAGGAGTCACTGGGAAAGATGGCAGCGAGCGGAGGGCTTTCCTGGGCCGAGGCCTCCTCTGCCTCCCCTGGGGGCTGCCATCCGGGCTGGGCTATTTTGGGTCTGAGCAAAAGAGGCAGAGACGTCAGAGCAGCTGGTAACCAAGTTTCCTTTGTTCGTATGAATGAGGCGCCCTCCTCCGCTCCTCGAAGCCCCCCACCTCACGATCCACTTAGTAGCCCCCCCCCACCATCAGCTGCTGGAAATGCCCCTCCCAGCCCCCTCTAGGAGAGGCCCAGCCCCAGAGGAAAGCAGACAGTGGGTAAGAAAGGCTCAGCCAGGAGCTCAGTCCTGGTTTCTGTAGGAAGTAGAGTCCGGGGGTTGCCCTGAGGCTGGGGCGCTGTCAGGAGCCACCGCTCCAACCAGTACCCTGCGGGAAGCGGCCACCATGCCCCACTTGGCCAGTCAACCCCTCGATGGGGGCGGAGCGAGCTGGGTACCCCCGTGGCCTCTGCTGGCATTAGAGAGATGGTTCCAGTTGGAACAAGGGCCAGAAACACTAGGCTGTGGCCTTCCCCCAGCCTCACCGTCACAGCACCAATCACCTGCTGGTCCGAGGCCAACTGTGTGCCGGGGGCACACCTCTCTGAACCTCTTCTCCATCAGCTCCCTTCCAGGCCAGGTGTCTCATGCCCCTGTGCACCCACGGGGCACGCAGCGGCTGGCCTCCGCGGAGCTCAGTACCTGGGAAGGGGGGCCTCCAGAGCACAAGGTCTCCCCCACCCATGGTGCTCTGTGGAGGGGGGCTGGCTTCAGCCTCCCTGGCCCCCGGCTCTGCCACCCCGTTGGCTGGATGTCTGTCCCCCCCAGGGCTACCAGGTGACTCTAGGTGAGCCCGCACCCCCCACATTCGACTCAGGCAAGCACCGAGTAAATGCTCCCTGGGGCCAAGTCCAGCGTTGCCGGCTGCTCGCAGCAATTTCTGCCTTAAATTTAGACCCATCTGTTATCTGCAGGGGGTGGGAGAGCCAGCGAGCAGGAAGGGAGGCTCCTTGCAAAGCAGCACCAGAGGGGGTGAGGCTGCAGCTGCTGTGGCCTGGCCCAGGACTGCGGGGGCAGGCCGAGCCTTAGCCAGGGGCAGGGGGAGCACTGGGGACCCCGCGACTGGGCCCTCTGGCACCAGAGGCTGACCCTGACTGTCAGGCAGTGGGCAGAGCCCTGGGTGTCTACCCTCTACCCCTTCTGCTTCACCAGAGACGAAGGAGGAGCTGGAGGAGCTCATGTCTGACATAAAGAAGACCGCAAACAAAGTTCGCTCCAAGTTGAAGAGTGAGTCTGGGCGCCATCCGGGCCTTGTCTGGGAGGTGGGGGGCACTTGGGCCCACTTCCTCCGCCTACCGTGGCTCTCACCAACGCTGAGGGGAACACTGGGTCTTGCTTTCCTCTATGAGGGTGCCGTCATGTGCCCGTTCTCTCAGCCACTAGCTGGCAAGGCTTGTTCGGGCCAGGCGTGGGGCTGGGCCTTGGGACAGCCGCCTGAGGCTTCGGTGAGGGGGTGCTCCACCCTGGGAATTGTCCCCTGCTTCAGCTAACGAGGGTTCAGGGGCTGGCCAGCACCACCTGCTCCCACACACAAAGCCCGGTGTGTCTGCGTGAGTGCAGGGGTGCACGGGCCTGGGCGCTATGGGCCCTCCTCCCCGGGGCATGGCCCCTTGTTGGGTGCACGGGCTTCCTGAGCAGAAGGCAGGGGGGGCCTGAGCCGCTAGGCCTAGTACACAGTAGGTGCTCACACACACACAGCTTGGTGTGTGCCTGAGGCCTCGCAGGTGGGTGTGCGTCTGTGCGCACGCCGACCCGCATGGTGCCCGGATGGGCCCCTGTCGGCCCCTCTGTCAGTGCCTGGAGCACCTTCTTCCTCGGCTTCGTGTGTGACCGCCCCCCACAGTCCGCACTAGACCCTCCCGGGGGAGCTCCAGAGCCAGCTCCTGGGTGTGTGGGTCCAAGAGGGAGGGGACAGTGGTGAGGAGAACAGGTGGTGGCTCAGCAGCTCTCCGTTCCCCCAGGCATCGAGCAGAGCATTGAGCAGGAGGAAGGCCTCAACCGCTCCTCCGCGGACCTAAGGATCCGAAAGACACAGGTGCTGCTGACGGGCCTCTGGGGTGGGCTGGCGGGCGCTGGAGCCCTGG
Source organism: Ursus maritimus (assembly GCF_017311325.1). NCBI lineage: Eukaryota > Metazoa > Chordata > Mammalia > Carnivora > Ursidae > Ursus > Ursus maritimus. The sequence goes on along the minus strand of NW_024424452.1, from coordinate 9,865,317 downwards.
GGCTCTGGAGCTGGGCCTGACACCTGCACCCCGTCTCGCACCCCCAGCACTCCACGCTGTCCCGCAAGTTTGTGGAGGTCATGTCCGAGTACAATGCCACACAGACGGACTACCGTGAGCGCTGCAAGGGCCGCATCCAAAGGCAGCTGGAGATCAGTGAGCTGGGGGGGCCAGGGTGAGGGGTGGGAGTGGGGCTGAACCCCGCGCGAGGTGTGCAGGGCTCAGTGTGACCCCTGCTCGCAGCTGGCCGGACCACGACCAGTGAGGAGCTAGAGGACATGCTGGAGAGTGGAAACCCGGCCATCTTTGCTTCTGGGGTGAGTGTGAACCACTCCCCCAACCCCCACAGGGACCCCTGGTGTGTGTGCAAAGTGCTGGGGCCGGTCAGTCTTTGGACACAGCCACCTTGCGAGGCTGGTTTCAGAGAAAGCTGAGTCCCAGAGAGGAAAAGAGACCAGACTGTGGCCACATAAATGTTAGTGGCACAGGTATTAAGACCCCTGTCTCCTGGTTCCTCTCAACTGGGTCCACTTCCTTGCTTCTCCTGTCCATTTGCCATTGGCCTCCTACCACCATCCTCAGGGCCTTGTTCCTCTCCTGGGAGACACGGTGCCCTTGGCCGTCTCTACATTCAAGCGATGCTTGAGCAGGGGGCTTCCTGAAGGCGGCGGCCCACAGTGTGGAAGGCAGCTAGGGGCTGTGGGTTTCAGGAGAGAAGAGAGGGGTAGTTGCCCTCTCTGGGAGGCTGACCGGAAGGAGAGGAGAAGGGAGAAAGGCCATTCAAGGCCTGGGTCCTTGGGGGCCGTCAGTTTGGCCTCTGTACCATGCTGGCGAGCAGTGATTACGTGGTAGGCACAGGCGGCCCCACATGAACGCTGAGAAGTCCGTCCCCGAGAAACCTGGTAACAGCTAGTAAGAACCAAGCAGCAAGTGGGGGGAGTGCTATGGCTGAGGAGGGGGCCACCGCCCATCCCAGCTCCCTTCGCCCTTGGCCTGCCACCCTGGCCCAGGCCCCCCTCCCTGCCCCCTGCAGCAGGCTCGTGTCCCAGCCCACTGCTCCCGCCCCCTAGATCATCATGGACTCCAGCATCTCGAAGCAGGCTCTGAGCGAGATCGAGACGCGGCACAGCGAGATCATCAAGCTGGAGAACAGCATCCGCGAGCTGCACGACATGTTCATGGACATGGCCATGCTTGTGGAGAGCCAGGTAAGAGTCCAGGGCCCCACTGCCCTCCGCCCGCCCGGCCCACAGCAGCACCCAGGCCTGCACTAACCCCTACCCTCTTTGCCTGACACGCTGCCCTGCCCGGGAGGGACCGAGTCTCCAGGTAACTAACCACCTGCCGTCGAAACTGCCTCCAGGGCCAGGCCCACCTGAAGGACCCCGTCCTCTGCATGGCTCTGCTACCAGGCTCCAGGCGCTGCATGACTCTGCTAGGCCCTCCAGAACCCCAGGCCCTGCATGGCCCTCCACCCAGCCTTGTCCTGTGTAGTCACCAGCCGTTTGTCATGCGGGCACTGTGGACGGCCACTTTCTAGGCGCTGGAAGTATAGCAGTGACCAGGACAGCGGAGGGCCTGCTTCCTGGAGCTAATGTTGGGGGGGGGGGGCAGAAGAGCAGCAGAAGGAAATGACAAATGGAATGTTCTCCAGTTGTGCCGGGTGCTCAGGAGACATTAGGAGGAGGCAGTGAGATAGAGCAGCGGTTCTACAACTTGAAAGGGGCCCAGGAATCACTTGGCGGGGGGCTTGGAGGTTTCCTGGTCCCCGTTCCCAGATATTGGTAGGTTGGAGTGGGTGTCTGTGAATTTGCATTTCTGACAGGTTCGAGGGGGAAGCTGATGCTGCTAGTCCCAAGCCAACACTTGGGGTAACACCGTAATAGCATCCCTGCAGTGGCCACTTTGGACAGGGGTGGTCAGGGAAGGCTTCCCTGAGGAGGTGCCATTTGAGCTCAGGAGACTTCCCAGAATGACTGAAGAGCAGGGCCAGCAGAGCCCGGCCCTGAGACTGGCAAGAGCCCAGCTCGCTCATAGAGGAGGTCGTGCAGCTGGAGCTCAGCGGGGGTGGTGAAGGTGATGCCGGGCTTCTGGATTCTTTTCTAGATCGGAGGGTCTGAAGCGTGGGTATGGTGTGAGCCGAGTTAGGAAGGTGGGAGGCCACGAGGAGGCTGCTGCCGTCATGGGCAGAGAGACCGTGGCGATCTGGACACCAGCAGGAGCAGGGACTTGGAGAGAGTGGTCATTTGTCACGGCACCACTGCTGGGGGGGGTGGTCTTGGGCAGTGTCCGAGCGGCCTCTGGGGGCTGCTGGGACCAGGTTACAGGGTCTAGAAGGGCTACAGGAGTAGGCAGGGATTCTTATATGTCAAAGACTGAAGACAGTCGGAGCTGGGTAGCACCACCATGCCCCCGAGGATGGAGCGGGACCCTGTCCAGAGCACCCACTCCTGCCCCTGCCTCCCTGCACCTCCTTCCCGGCCGGCTGCGTGCTCTGCATGGTCCCCACCCCTGTGGCTGAGACTGCATGGCCAGGTTCCTCCCCAGGACGGCCGCTCAGTGGGGACAGGAGGGAGCTGCCCCTGGGACCTGGCCTGAGGGGCACAGGTGAGAGGCTGTACCCCATCTCCTCACGCCCCCACTTTTCTTTCTCTGACCTCAGGGTGCTTTCCCAGAATCCTGTCCCGAGGGGGGCCCCCTGGAGCTCACGGGTGCTGGCCCTGCAGGGGGAGATGATTGACAGGATTGAGTACAACGTGGAACATTCGGTGGACTACGTGGAGAGGGCCGTGTCTGACACCAAGAAGGCCGTCAAGTACCAGAGCAAGGCGCGCCGGGTCAGTAGCCGCCCTCTGCCCATTAGAGCCCTGGGGACCACCGCATATCCCTCCCCACTCTGCCTTGACCCCTTCTCCGGGCTCTGACTGGGCCCTCACCCCGAGGCCTTCAGCTCCCCGCTGTCACTGCCTCCCTGGGTGCCTTCCAGGCTGTCCCCTCCCCAGTGCTGATGCTGGTTCTGTCCCCCAGACCCCCAGCCCCGCTTAGGGGCCCCTCTGCTTGTGTGCCCCGCCCCTCCGAGCCCTGCCCCAGCCCGCAGCCTCCTGCCCCGTCTGAGGCCGCTCCTCCTTGCCTCCCTGCCTCCCCTGCAGAAGAAGATCATGATCATCGTCTGCTGTGTGGTCCTGGGCGTTGTCATCGCCTCCACGTTTGGAGGCATCTTCGGATAGAAGCCACCCCAGCCGCCACTCCACTCGGGACGGTCTGCCCTCAGGAGGCCCCCTGGCTGCTGCTGCCTTCCGGCTCGGAGCCCCTCCCTTCCCACGCGGTACCGCTCCTTTCTCCGCCGTAGGGCCCTCCACACCCACCCTGCCCTGAGCCGTCGTGTGCATGATCTCTGTGACCGTGTGTGTCTGTACCGAGGAGCCAGCGGGGTGGGGCAGGTCAGCAAGGAACAGACTCAGGCCCTGGCCCTTCCCAGGTAGCGCTGCCCAGGGTAGCCACGCTCCCCTCCCCCCACCTCCCATAATTCCACTCCAGCCTGGGGTCTGCCCTCTCCCGGGACCAGAGCTCTCTCTGGACCCCAACCTTGCCTCCTCCTGACTGGCCCATCCGCCCTGACCTCTGTCCTCTCCAGCTGTCCCCCTAAGCCGAGCCCCTGAAGGGGTGGGGACCAGCTGGCCACATGGTGCTGCTTTTCAGGTTAGGGGAGGGGTGGCCCTGAGAGACAGCCCAGCTCTAAGCCTCTAACAGCTGATCACTGCCAGGGAGGCTCAGGGTGCCGTGGCCAGGTGGCTTCTGGCTGTGTCAAGACCAGGCTCCCTCCCCTGCCTAGGGGCAGAGTCCAGCAGGTCTTGGCTGCCTCATCCTCCCTTCCCACACATTCCTACAGCCCCAGGAGCAACTTCTCTGGGTTATGCCTGACCCCAGGTAACATTCTACAAGAGGCCGTCTGGCACCTGCTTTCCAGCCACCCTGCGAGCTAGGGGGGCCGTCGGGCCTCGGCCATAGCCGAAGCCCACACCCTGGGCCTGTCACCCTCCCTGGCAGGCCTCAGGTTCTCAAGCCATCGCGTGTTGCATGTTTGGGACAGTGGTCCCTGCTCTCTTGTGCTCTGGGAAGTCAGACACCACTTCAGGCCTGCAATCGCGTCCTGCCCTTGCTGTTCCCCCACTGACGTGCCACGTGGGTGTCTGGTGTCTGGGATGCAGTATTCAGCAGCCAGCCAGGGAGGAGTCCCTCCCTCCTTCCCATCTCGGGGCTTCTCAAGTCAGAAACGTGCCCCCACCCAAGACCCCTCTTCCTCGTTGACAGGCTAGGAGTGTGCATGCGAGTGCATGCAGTAGGGGATGGGGCCACGTCTGTGCCCCGCCTTCCCTCAGCTCTGCTCCTGCCCAGTGACCGTGACCACTGTCCGTGTTGCCTTCTTAACAGCGACTTCCCTCCCCCCACTTCACCAAAGGTCTTGGTACAGCCAGCTGCCCATTTTGTGAAATTTTTATGTAGAATAAACATTTGTATCTGTACCATGCCTCTGCTCTAGATTTCTTACTGTCACTCTGTCACAGGCTTAGAACTTGGGGGTCAGTGTGCATATAGCACGACAGGAAGGAGAGACTGCCTCAGCCTTCAAGCTCCAGGCCCCCTGGCCCCTCCACCCCAGCCTGAATGTCTCTCCCCTCCTTACTTGAAGCCTGATGCCTGTTCTGTACTGTGGCCCATAGCTGTCCCCTCCTCCCACTATTCTCAGAAGTCACGAGGGACCCCCAGATCCCCCTCCTCTTGGCATGCTCCAGTCCCCCACCCCCACCCCAGGGCAGGACTTGCCTTGCCCTTCTGACCACTAGAAATTGGGACAGGAGACAGGCCCAGAAGGCAACCAAGTGCTGGGCCGATCAGCAGTTGGTGCAGCTCAAGGTCAAAGGTCAGCCCAGGCCACAAGCCGCTCTTCACCAGAGGGCAACTGGAGACTGGGCAGTGGCCTCAGGTCAGTGGGTCCCACGGATACGTTTCATCCTGCCCATCCTTCCCAAAGTGGCCTCATGCTGGAGTAGGTAAGCAGCCTGAAATGAAATCTGCCTGTGTTCCCTGTACGTTAAAAAGGTACTTTTCACACACTTAAGTTCTTCAAGCCTCATCTGGACCTGGGGAATCAGGTAGTGGCCCCCACCAGTAGAGGAACTCCAGAAATGTGTTCAGGATCAGAGCTGGAAAATGCCAGAGCCACATTTCCACAGAAAGTGGTTTATTGCTTTTAAAACAAGAACTTTTGTTAGTGAAGAGAAACAAAACTTGAGAACTTTTCTAAAATGGTATTTTGTCAGCTGATGGAAGTAGGCACTTCAACAGAGAACTCCCGGCGTGCAACAAGGCGAGCACCAACGGGTGCAACACGCAGCCGGGCTGTCCCAACGCCTCCGGCTCGCCGCTCAGAAGCGGGGCTTGCGCTTGCGGCCAGTGTACGGGGTGTCCGGTCTGACCTCCCTGTGGCAAAGAAGTCACGGGCCAGGCTCAGAAAAAAGAAAAAGAACCCCCGGGACCCCTTCACACGAGGGGAGCCCCGAGCGGCCCCAGACCCTGTCCGCCCCAGCAGCCTGGTCCCGGCACTCACTTGCCCTGCCGCCTGCGGCGCGCCTTCTTCTCCAGCACCCACTCGCGGCTCTTCCGCACAATCCCGCGCCGCGCCATCCTGTACGGGACCCTGTGCGGGAGACTCCGCGCTGAGGGGACGGACGGGCGCGGCCCGGCCAGCACCCAGGCTCATCCACACGGGGCAGAATGGTGATCCTCCCCCAGCTGGGAGGTCGGATGCCCCTTCTACCACAGAAGTCCCCACTTTCAGACACCCTCTCCTCCCCCGGTGATCTCCCCCGGGGCCAAAGCGGTTGTTCAGGAGAGCAGGAGGGGGGAGGCGCCCACTCCCTCCCAGGCGTCTTCGTGGTAGAGGACTACTTGCTTCGGTGTGTTTACTTCTCAGGTGCTGCCCACGGGGCAGGCAGAGAGCCCCACTACTTTTGGGGCAATACAGGCCCAGACGAGCTCAGGAGCGCCTGGCACCATCTGAGGAGAGCCGGAGGCCCCGCGCCCAGTGCTGCCACTTCAGCCCCTTGTCTGACTGTGGGGTCGGCACACCTGGGATAGACCAAGTAGGGTCTCCCAGCACCTACAGATGTCTGAGGCAGGAAAACAAGGCTGCCAGCTCACGGCAGCCCCGACAATGATCCTCAAGGGCTGATCTTGGCCTCCAGCCCTGGCTGAGGAGAAAAGGGACCCCTCACACAGCCCCGTGGGAAAGAGGCCCTGAAAACAGAGAGAGCCTTTGGCCCCCAAACCACATCCCCACCTGGCAGCTGGGATCAAACGGCTTCCAGCATAATTCCTGCCACGGAAGGCTGCTCGCTATTTGAGTAAAACCATTTCCTGAGCACCGGAGTGCACGACCCATGGATGTCCCACGGTGGATATGAACCAGACTTGGCCTTGAGCCCAGGACCAGGCCATGGCAGGGACCAGCCACACCAGGCAAAGCAAGTGCACCAAGGCCCAGCAGCTGCTAAAGGAGACGGAAAAGAAACGCAGTCTGGGAAAAACAAGAGGGCTGCTGAGATAAGCGGGTACTTCTGCAGGCAGAGGACGGGCAGCATCAAGACCAGAGCACCACATGGGTGAGGCACTGAAAGGACCAAGCGGAAGGTTAGGGGACGGAAGAGTCCTGTGTGTCTGGGACGAGAATGGGAGGGGGCCCAGTGGGATCCTGAGGGTCCGAAGCACACGTTCCCTCCTTGCCTGAGGGCCAGTCCATCACAGACCCTGTTTGCTACTACTTCTTGTCTGTTCTGACCTAATAACAAAAGTCAGAATTAAAAAAAAAAAAAATCCTCAGGGCACCTGGATGGCTCAGTCAGTTGAGTATCGGACTTTTCATTTTGGTTCAGGTCATGATCTCGGGGTCCTGACATTAAGCCCGACTTCAGGCTCCACACTCAGTGTAGAGTCTGCTTGGGATTCTCTCTCTGCCCCTCCCCCCCACCCCTGCTCTCTAGATAAATCAATAAAATCTTTAAAAAAACAAAAATGAATTTCAGAATTTCACTTGGCTTACAGGCAAGGAGTGAGCATGTTGTCCCTTAGGTAAGCAGGGGACACTCGGAGACATTTCCTGGCAAAGGAGTGACACAATGTGATCTAGACCCTTCGGCAGGTACAGGCAGGGGTGCATGAAAGAAATGGGAGCGTGAGCACAACCAGGGGGCAGAAGTCTGAGGCACCAAGTTCAAAACAGGATGGAGCTGCCAACGGGGGGGCTGCGAGTGCAGCACCAATCAGCAAGAGTCTATGCGGAAGGACAAGCTGGGGGGCCAGCTGTGAGCCACAGAAGGAATGGGGGGGGCTTCAGGGCAGATGCAGGGAGCAGGTGGAGGCGGTGTGTGCCCCAGACCAAAGGTGCCAAGAGGGAAGTTGGTCAGAAGTGGCAACTGCCACAGGTGGACTGAGTCATCAAGAGAGAGAGAGACAGAGGAGACAGAGAGAATGATTAGAAATGACGAGAACGGGAGAAGCCCCGATTATCCTTCCAGTGGACAGCCGCCTCCTGCCCCCCGCCAGGCCGAGGACCTGCAGAACGGGGAGACAGGCCCGTGCCGGATACCGCGCCGAGCCTGTGCACACGCGCTCTACTCCTCAGCATGATGCCCGAGTGCGGGCTGTACCCCCTCCTGAAGCAGATGAGAAATGGCTGCTTACCTAAGTTTACAGTTAGCGCGTGTCGTCTGCAGACACCAGAGTGAGGACAAGAGGGACTGGGCGGTGGGTGGAGGGGGCTGAATCACGTGCAGATCCTCTGTGAGGTGGGAGAAGGCGCCCCTCGCTGAGAGCAAGTGGTGGGCAGCTTAGGGCAGAACACATCTAGAAGGGCCCCCCCAAATCCCCATGGGAAATGGGCTGAGGAAGCGGACCACGGTGGGGGGGGGGGTTTCAGGACTTTCAGAGGGCTCCAATCTGTGGAGGAACACACTCGTGATCTTCACTGCTTCATGGTCCTCCAAACTCATTCATTCTCTGCCCATTTTTCCTCTTAAATGTCTTAAAATTATCTTTGGGCTTTTTCACTCCCATCAACCAGAATGAAGAAATAGCCTCCCTCTCCCGCCTTACCAGCAATTACCCAGTAGCAAACACCAGATACCGTTCCCTGACGGGACCCTACTCTGACATCAGGGACACATCTGCGCTGCCCGAGTTCTCCTTCTGGCCAGGGAGACACCTGACCACCCGGAAAACAGACGTGTGGGCTTCAGAGCAGTGGAAGATGGAGGGAAATAAGGGTAAAGAGAACTCAACCAAGGACACTGGAAAAGAAAAATGGCAAGACAGAATCGCCCAATTTAAGAAATTAAGGGAAAAGAAAAGGACCCATTCTGCTGCCATGTGGAAGAGCAATTCAAAGGGGCAAAGACCGAAAGTGGAGGGAGGCCAGCACAGCAGTGTCCACACCAGGCAAGGGCAGCAGTGGGGGCTCAGGCTGGGGAGGGGAGGGACAGACATGGGCACCAGGGGCAGCAGGACATGAAGGACTGCCTGGAGAGGAGGTCAGAAAGACAGGAATGAGGCAGCGAAAGTGGAGAGAGGGGGTCTCAGGTGAAGAGCAAGAGCTTGGCTTGGTCCCACACACCTGTGGGAAGTCTGGTACAGATACATAGGGGGGCAATTCGGAAGCTGGAGATGGGATTGAAGCCACAGGCCTAAATTCGGAGCAACAGACCTAGGGTTGGCGGCTAAAGCAGCAGAGAGAGAAGGGGTCCAGGCTAGGCCCCAGGGTGCTTGGAGAAGGAACAGCCAAACAGCTGAGGAGCAAACGGGGATGGCAGGTGGGAGGCCGGGCAAGCAAAGCATCAAGGGAGTGATCGGCTGCGTCCGCACCGATGGGAGCAGGCAGGTTAAGAGGAGGACAGAAGAGAAAGCAGACTGAGAAGTGGCCATGGATTTCGCAGGACAGAGGCTGCTGTGGCCTTGACAAGAGTGACCTGTGAGGAGACAGAGGCAGGAGCAGAGAGCAGGAGTGAGAGAACGGTGCAGCGGAGCAAAAGGTGGGGTGAGATCTGATCCAGGGGGGAGCCCATGTGCAGTTGTTGTTAGGGGTTATAGGAGAGAACAGGAGACAGTGCAGCGCATCTGGGAGCGGATGGAATGAGCCCACAGAGTAGACAGGAGCACTCAGGAGAGCAGGGGGAGAGCTGGAGGGGATAGGGGGTCCAGGACGCAGGTGCAAAGAGAAGGCAGAGGAAGAAAAGATGGCTGCGTGGCTGTCCAGAGTTATCCAGAAGAGCCCCAGCTGCCCAGCCCGAGGCAGGGGCAGGCACAAGCCCCCAGGGCTCCTGCTCTGTCACCACCGTGGTGCCACTGCTGCACCTGGACCCAAGACACCTCGTGAAAGCAGAGAGCCTCCGCCTTCCTTCTGCCCATCTGCCAGCCCTGGCAGCAGCGAGCCCCTGCACCCAAGACAGCCCAAGCAACTGCTTTACCTCTCACTCGTGAACTCGGACTCCCTGGCCTCCTCTTCATCATTATTTTCGTTCAGGGCCTGTGGGGACCAGCGTACTCTTAGATCGTCCTGGTGGTCTCCCCCACCCGCCTGCCCCACCCCAGAAGGCTGGGCCACCCAGGCCTGAGCCCTTCCAACCGGTACAAGTCTCAGCCCCATAGCAGGGAATCCAAAGGCCACAAGCCTGCAAACTCTGGGTCCCTCACCTTTGGCAGAAAGGTTGATGGCCCAGAAAACAAGCAGAGGTAGAACCTGAAACCAGAAAGGAGAGTGAGGGCTGGGCTCATAAAGTCCTGTTGGGGGTGGGGCTAAGTCCTCACACACGCTCCCTGCCACACACAGGTGCAGAACGTGAGGACCCCGGGACCCAGCCCCGCACGCCTCTGACCTGCTCCTCACCCCAGCACCCTCTCTGCTCATCACGGGCAGCACCCTAGCCCCCAGCACTCACTTCTTGGCCTTGGCGCTGTTGGGGAAGTCCACCACCACGCCACCGGTGAAGCCGGCCTTGGTGGCCTGGGTCGTGATGAGCTCCAACTGAGGAGAGAACCGCGGCGAGTCAGGCAGGGAGGCTGGGGGAGCAGATAGCTTCCTCTCTGATCCCTTCCAGAAGCCAGTCTGCCCCCAGGATGGACCCTGCCCAGGAGAACTGAGGTCTTCCATTAGACTGTTCCCCATTCTGAGTCCCCAAAAGCCACACAGGAAAATGCAGGCTGGAACCAGCAATTCTCCCCAGTTCTCTTTCTAGCCCAGGGACCCATCTTCCCACTCCCATCTCGGGAATGAATGGCCACCAATCAGGAGGCAAACTCCTTACGTGAGTGGCTGGAGACAGCTCCCCACTTGTCTTTCAGGATCTGTACCTCTATTCCTCATACCCATGGCTGACATTCCACAGGACAGGCAGCTTTGCCATTCTCTCAAAACCTCCCCAACTTCTACTTGTTTGATTATGGAAATCAGAATTATCCTATTAACTACACCACCACACGTCTGTCAGGAGAAGACCAATGCCCTTATCCTAACCCCTCAGACACCACTACTCTTCCCAAGGACGACAGGTCATAAAACCTGCCATCAGGAGTCACAGGGACCACTCTCGGAGGCTCACTCCCTACTTTTCCCACAAGTCAGCAACAAGCTCCTCGTTCTGCCCCCTCCCAACAGCGGGAGGGCAGGTGAGTGAGGAGCAGGACAGCTTCTGGGTCCCTCCCCCTTCCCTGCACCTCCGGGAGCTGAGGGGGCTCACCTGCTCCGAGTTCTCAGGGTACAGCTGCAAGACGGCCCGGGCTCCATGGACCTGAAAGCAACAGAAACATCACTCTCCTACAAATACACCATGGGCTCAGGGCTCAATGTTTCTCTGCTCCTTGCTCACTCAGTATCTGAAACCCCACCAGCTACGTGACACTGTTCATAGGGCTTAGGATACAGCCATGAACAGAGCACGCCCCGGAACTTTCAGAGCACACGTTTTAGTGAGGAAGGCTGCTAACTTACAGTACTGATTTAGTGCCAAGAAGAAAAACATATTGGGACAAAGGAATGGTGAGTGACAAAAGACTGTTGGGTTTACTTTTGGTTTCAAGAAGGCCTCTTTGAGGGACACTTGAGCAGAGTCCCAAATGTAGTGGGGAGCTGGCTAAACATAGGAGGGAAAACCACTTCAGCAGAGAAAGGCAAACACAAAGGCCATCAGAACCTCAGATTAACTTCAGTTCATGTGTGTGCCGGAAACCACATGACACACGAGACCAGCCAGCCATCTGCAAAAACCACCCATCCTAGGAAAACCAGGGATGAGGTGGGGAGATTAAGACGACCAAGAAATACCTGGATCCGTTCAAAAAAGTAAATGAGCTCATTTTTAGGACTTAAAATCTCAAGCTATCCTCTAATCCTACCACACAACTGAAATCAACACCATCAGTTATGAAGACAAGATAAAGCTAATCAAGGCTCTGTGATAAATAACCATCCAGCTCCCCGTCTGAACATCGGCAGTAGGGGAGAGAGGGGTGGGAGTCAGAGGATATGGGGACTCTGTGAGCCTTGGACATGTCTCTGTCCTCACTCTGTGGAGTCCATGCCCCCCAAACCCGCTTTAATAATTCAGTGCAGTGGGGCACAGGAATTGTGATCGGTCTTAGATTCTGACATCAACATCTTCTGCACTTCATTAGGGATGTCAGACCACGGAGGTTTCTCTTTAGACTAAAGACCTGGACAGAAGTAACCACAGTAAGGTCCTGCCACCCCTTTTGGGAACCATGGCTCCCATTTGAATGGCTTTCCCGTGGGACGCTTCCTACTCCATCACTACCTGCAGGAGGGATAAGCAGCGAGCTCAGACTGGGAGGAGATCTCATACTCACCAGCACAGAGTACAGAGAAGAAAAGAAGCAGTACAGGCGCTTGGCAGGGATGTCAGACTTCTTGTTTGCATTACAGAGCCACTGTATAGCAGAAATGCTGAGAAAAGAACGGACCCAGTCAGGAGAGGAACCAACACGCATTGCTCCCCCCAGCCTCTTCAAGACTCTTAACACCATGCACATCCCTGAGCCCCGGGCGAAACCCTCCTGCACATAATTCTCTTTCTGGCACATGCAGATACACTCCAGCTCATCATTCTACAACTGGACAGAAAAGGGTAAACAGAAGGTCAGCATTAACTTCCTTGCAGCCAGTCCAAACAAGTATTTTCTCAACCTTGTTTCTTCATGCATCTCGAATTTAAAATTACACAGCATGTCAAGGCTCTCTGCCACCTACGCCTTCATTCCCTTCCTCTAATCAAGGGATCACCCCTTTATAGTACTTAACACAAACACACCCATTCATTCACTCTTCTCCTCAATCAATCCTTTAACTGTACTTATTCAGTGTCTTCACTATTCTCAGATTTAAAACCCTCAAGCAGCTATTATATACTCTCAGGTATGTCCCCCCTTCATGCTGTGCACACGTGTCCACAGAACCCCAAACCCCGCTGGTCTGTCCAAATGCCTCTCCCAGCTTTTACTTCCCTCTACCACTCTCCTGGGTCAGTGCTCCTCACTGCCTCCATTGCTTCAACAATCTTGCTTCTTTTCTCTTAAATAATCTTCCCAAAATACAGCTCTGATCTTGTCACTCCCTAGCTTCCCACTGACTACTCAATAAAGCCCAAAATTCTTAGCATGGAGTTTAAAAATCCCTTATTCCTCCCCCCGCCCCCATCTATCAGGCTCCTTTCCCTGTGCCTTTGTTCACACTGTTCCTTCACTTAGAAACCCTCCCCATGACTATCCAAACCTTCAAGGCCCAACCCCAGCCCCTCCTCCTCTTCAAGGCTTCCTGGTGCTCTCTGGCTTCTCTTCACTGCTGTGGTGGGCCCCACGACTCCCCAGTCACACTCCACACTCAACTTCGTATTTAGTTGTGGCCCATCTCTTCCAGCACCTAGTACACCATGGAGAGTCTTAAAAGCACGGATTATGTTGTATTTCCACAAACTCCACAACACCTAGAACCGTGTCCTACATATAAGGAATGCTAAAATAAATAAGTTTGCCATACCATCTCTCTTAAAAAACAAAAAACCGACGACTTACTTTTAAAATATACAAACCATATCGCTGGCCTCCAGTTTTCTGCAGCTTAGAACATATCACCCAATCATTACTAAAAAGCAATTGCTATTTTTGCAATGCGGTTTCCCCCCAATCTTGTTCCCAGATGTAAACTAATCCCTTACCCTAGAAAAAATCTTCACATCTAAATTTTACTGCTCATCCAGCTCCCCACTGCTCAGGCCACAGTCACAGGAGGCAACCCCCCAGGTAAGGATTAAAGTTTTGACTTCTTGCCTATTCCCTACTTCCACCCCATCAACAACACACTACACCAAATATTCAACAGAACTTTACCACAGAAGACAGACAACAATTTCATGTTTCAAACACTCATTTCAATGCTCTGAAATCTGTTATCAAAATACTATGTAAATGACCCTGACAACCCAGAAAGGGCCGAGCCACTGAGGAGACTGGAAAATTCTGGGCCACTCTCCACTGCAGAGCTATTCAAAAAGAAGGCAACAAGATGGCTGCTAGAGCCAACAAGATGGCTGCTGGGGCCAACAAGATGGCTGCTGGGGCCAACAAGATGGCTGCTGGCATCCACAAAATGGCTCCTGGAGGTGTGGGAAGACCACCCCCTCCCCCCTCCTCCTACCTCCCCCACTTTTCCCCCACAGAACAGAGAATCCATACCAGCAGTACCTGAACCTGGCAGCGCAAGATGATCAAAGGAGTGGACAATTTCAAAATACAAAAAAAATCCACATAATTGGGGGCATTGCTCTAACCTGGGGATGTGTATTTTTAAGAATCCTGTGTAACTCTGCTACACAGCCACCTTGGGAAGCACTGACCTGCAGGACTAAAAGCAGGAAGGGAAGACTTCTCACCTGATACAACCATCAAAGGAGCCTGGTTTGAAAGGGATGCCCTGGCCCATGTCCCCCAGAAGCAGGTCTCCTTCAGTGTCTCGGTCCAAGGCCGCATCTACGTCAGAGAAGAGTACATCAGGGAAACAGAAGATGCATACTGCTCCACACTCATGAAGAATAGTCCGCTCCAGTGCTAAGCAGGACACACTTACCCAGCATGGCAGGGCTGATGTCAAGGCCCACCCAATAGTGCCCTTCATCCGAGAGATAATCTCCACTTAGCCCAGAACCACAGCTGGAAGACACAATCAAACAGGAACTCAACACTGTGAGCAGCAAAGACACTCCACCACCACCTGGACAACCTGAACTGGGCCTCGGGATCTCACCCAATATCCAACAGGTAACAGGGCTGACCCTCAGGCAGATAAAGGAGCTCCAAAGCTCGTCCAGCCATCTTGGTCTGGACATCAATCATCCGTGAGCTGGGAAGGCAAAAAACACAAGCAAGTGATAAAAGAATTCTGAGTTAAAACATCGCCCAGAGCAAAAAAAAAAAAAAAAAAGAGGAAAAGGAACAATCACCCTGAGGTACTCTCCTAGTCACCATACTCAACTATTTAAAAGTGACCCTAAAAGTCCATATAATACAGCAACAAGTTACTTTGGTATACAAATTATAACTCTACCAATTGCAATGCTAATGTGAAGGGAACAAAGCACTTAGTGAAATGACTAGTCATTGGGGATTTTGAACTCAGTAAAGCTCTGATGTGGTTGTTACTTAAAAACACATTTTCTGGAAGAATTACCCACCACAGTCACTCTCGTGTATAAGGCTCAACAATGCTTAAAAAAATCCATAGCAGTATTGTCCGTGAGAAATAAAATGCAAGCCACGTAAGACTTACTTAGTACTGTGATTAAAAGGAAATACGTAAAAATTTAACCGTAATAGTAATTTACCCAATCCAATATACCTGACAACCTATCTTAACCCAATATGCCCTAAATATCATTTCAACACATCACCAACATAAAAAAAGCTTAATAAAATACTAACATTTTCTTCATATTAAGCAATTCGAACTAAATATTATTTCATTCGAGGACTACAATTAATAAAAACAGGTCTCTAGTAAATCTATCCCAAGACCAAAAGAAAAAAATCCCAGAGCTCTGCAGCTGGAGAAAAGTTTTATGTTGCTACATAATGAAAACTGGGCCAGAGATTTGGACTCTAATTTGAATGGAAAGGAAAAGAACAGTTATCGCCAGACTAGTGTATCAGAAAGAGAAGGCTCGGAAGCCGGTTCTAACCTTCAACTGTTAAGGGACTTTATAGTCAGTTACACAATCACCCTCCAAAACGCAGATCCTACACGATCAATTCTCTTGAGAACTTGAAGACATAACAGCATTCTGTGAATACGTTTTCCTTTCCCTCAACAGCACTGACCCCTTACATGTATCCACGGCTCCTTGCCGATTTTACCACATGCTTCAAACTGTCACTTAAATCTTTGAAAACCACCTGGACAGAATAGGTATGACCCACCCCCATTTTAATGCAGGTTTACGAAGGCCCGGAATGTTCCGAGGTTTACTTAACGCTGACTTTCCCACTTTAAGAACTAGAATCCGTCCCTATCCCTTCCTTCCCCCCGACCCCCAAATTCTGCGTGCTTTCCCAGCAACGCCCGCTGTTGGGTCAACCTGCGGGTTCCCGACCCCCGACAACATGTAAGCTCCCCTTACTTGCGCACGTATTTCCGGGCTTCATTCTTGTCGTAAAACTGCGGGAAAGAAAAAGAGAAGAGCAGTAAAGGAGGTATCAACACGCGGGAGCCCCACAGGCGGAGAGAGGGGTGAGCGCGGGGCAAATGCTTCTCACCAGCTCCGGAGGCCCGCCGTGCTCCGGTCTCTTGCTGCAGAACGCCATCTCCACGCCTCAGCCTCGAGACTGGTGGCGGCGTTCCGGAAACCCGGCTTTTATGTCATCGGCCCCACGCCCACCTCTTAATACGCATGCTCCGCCCCTCTCCCCGCCTCCTGTTTTACTCGATTGGCTACAGGGCCGACGCGCTGCGACCAACGCACGCCTCCCATTGGCCAGTTCGTCTCGCACCGCCCGCATGGTCCAAGCAAGATGGCAGCCAAGCGCGATCTGAGGTGGTCGCGGCGGTTACTGTGGAGGTTGTGGCTGGTCCGGAACGCTCCACAGAACCTGGGATCCGGCCTGGGCCTGGAAGCGAGGACTTATTCCCAGGGCGACGGCTCATACTCGCGCACCGCGCTCTATGAGCTGCTCGGCGTCCCCCCCACGGCCACGCAGGCGCAAATCAAGGCGGCCTACTACCGGCAGAGCTTCCTCTATCACCCGGACCGCAACTCGGGGAGCGCCGAGGCTGCCGAGCGCTTCACGCGCATCTCCCAGGCCTACTTGGTGCTGGGCAGTGCCACCTTGCGTCGCAAGTATGACCGCGGCCTGCTCAGCGACGAGGACCTGCGCGGACCTGGTGTCCGGCCTTCCAAGGGGCCCGCCGGCGATGCCGGCTCGCCCCGCACCCCGCCACCTGCCTCTCGGGCCCACGGCCGTGGTCAGACCGCGGCGGGAGCCAACCGCACCATGTTCGACTTCGACGCTTTCTACCAGGCGCACTACGGAGAACAGCTGGAGCGCGAACAGCGCCAGAGGGCCCGGCGAGAGGCCCTGCGCAAGCAGCAGGAGGACCGGGCCAAGAAGGGCTTCCGCTGGGATGAGACCCGAGACACTTTTGTGTTCCTTCTCCTCACAGCCTTCGTCATCATGGGCTTTCGTTTTTAATAGGAGAGAGGAGGAAAGGGGAGCAGCCCCCAGCCAGCCCCAAGAAAACGGCCTTTCCTGTCTTGAACCCTTTGCCTTCCATAGCCTGCCTCTGCTGGGGTGCGAAGGAACTGCTCTCCCCCTCCTCTTCCCCAGCTGCCCAGCTTAGCCATCCACCTGCACGTCCTCAGAAAGGAAGGCTTTTCGATGCCCAAGAAAGAGGCCCCAAGAAGAAGAGTCCCGAAAGCCTGAGAGTGAAGGGTTTTCTTGAGTCTCTTGGGGGCCTGCCTCCAGAGGTTGCCTTCCTGATATTGTCAACTTCTGGAACACTTGCTCTGGCTTTATTGTAAAGCTCCGAGCAAGCATTGTCTGCTCCTGCCCCACGTTTGTACCGTGGGGCTCCTGTGTAACCTTGAACCATGCAATGTGACCAATTGTTGACTGCCAAAAGAAAAATTCTGGGGTTGTATGAACTTTGTCTTTCTGTGAGTTCCCCAGCCACAAGTGAGACCTGATGTAGGGTAAGAATGGGATCTTTGGAAACCTTGTCATTCTTGTATGATCAGCCCCAGACCCACTCCCCCTTCTGTTGGTGGCATGTGGGAGTGGGAAAGCAAGGTCACGGAGCATAAGGAAGTGAGTGTTCTCTGCCCGTACTTATCTACTGTATGACCTCAGAGAAATTATTCTGGCGTGACAGCAGAGGAACAAATCATTTGTTCTCTTGAGGTCTGTCACACTTTATTATCCACAGTTCTGATGGGCTCAGTGATTAAAACATGATGTTAGTAGAATCAGGTTTATCCTTGGGACAGTATGCCTGTCTCCTGGTCATTCCTTGGCCGGCCAGCCCCATCACTAACTGCACAGCCCATCCCCTCCCAGAAATAGAGCAATAAACTGGGAGTTTGAGTCCAGCAAACTGGGAATGTGGCCTGTCCTCGTGTTTAGCCCCACAAGTCAAGTCCTTGAAACCTGCCTGCTAGTGTGGAGTAGATGGTACTTCTAAGGGAGAGGAGGCATGTGGTGGAAACTTGGTTCTTTATTCAGAGCTGGCTGAGGCTTATTTTCTTTCTTGGTTTCTAAGTCGAGCTAAGTAATTGGTCATCGCTTGGCTGGAGCTGTAGTAGTCAGGCTCTCGAGTCCGTGTCCCTGCACGTAGTGTATGTGTGGGCCGTGAGATTTCAGCTGCTCAGGTATTTATGCGCTGGGGCTAAGTGTAAAGCTGTGGGATGGGAAAACCTTTGCAAGAGATCTACCGCAAGAGTGAGGACAGAAGGTTCTAAAAGCCAGAGGTGCTTTGGTATATTAGTAAGAACTCCTGCTCTTGTGAAATCCTTGTAATTAGGATAAGACCACAGCTAGTTCAAATTGGTGTCTCGGAAACGATTTGGATTCTAGCGTTGGAGGTCAGAGGCAAGTTCTTAGGATTTTGCAGTGACGGTAGGATTCAGTGGTAAAGATTTGAGCCCGCTTTGAATTCAGACTTGGTAGGTTCAGCTAGCCTTGGTTTGGGGGGAGGGGCCCATGTACTTTGAGAAAGAACATTTAATGTTACTATGTTTCATATTTGGAAAACAAGTCCTTTTTGAAATACAAACAACAGGAAGTGTTCGGCTTAGTAAAATGTGCCAGAAACTAGTGGTTCTCGGACATATAACGGAGTGTCCTTGGGGCGAGATTCTACCAGAGTTTATATCAAAAAGAATTGGGGTTCTTTGGGGGTTTGTTTGTAAAAGCACTAGTGGTATGTAATAGCTGGGACCTTTCTCATGGGCTCCTTGATATAGACCCCCCCCCAAGTTTGTTTTCTGTCAGTGAATATCAAAGCCAGGAACATTCCCTGGGGCCCCAGAACACGGAGGTATATAGAAAGTTCCAGAAGGCTGGGGGAGGGGGCAGACCCTGTGAAACTTTTGGAACATTCCACACAACTCCGAGCAGGATAGTCAATAAAGTTTATTAATCATCCAACTGTAAGCCTCTCCTTAGGCCTTAGAACTAGGCTCACGCTATTCTTACAGTGCCATCCTGCGTGCCTCAGGTTTTTGTTTTGTTTTGTTTTGTTTTTTAGCCCAGAGCTGAACTCACTACTCTCCCTAAAACGGAGTCTGGACCCTTTATGGAAGGGGAGATGTGTGGGAGGCTTTTTGAAGGACCCTCAAACTGGTTCCCATGGTATTTCTCCCTTCCCAGCTATCCCCCACCCCCAAGATTGCCCTGATTCGTTCCTTTCTCAGTTTCTTACCTGCCCTGGGGAGGAGAGGCTGAACCAGGCCAAGGACATTATTCCCTGCCTTCTAGGGGCTGCTGCCCAATCCCTGATAGTGGAGGAAGGCTTAGACATGTTCAACTCTAGTCCCTTTTCTCCTTTTGATCACAAACTAAAAAAAAAACCTCCCTGGAAAGCTGGAGAAGGATAAGAGCAGCCCAGCCTGCCTCAGGCTGTGTTCATTGGGGTAGGAATGGGGTTGCAAGTACAGTATGAGGGTGAGGGAGCAGCACGCACAAGTCCTGAATGGGGAGACACGGACAGCAAGACAGTAGTCAAAGGTGTACTTGTATAGGCAATTGTGATACTATCCTTGGACTTGATCAGGACTTTATTTCTCCTGAGCCAAATTTTGCCCTTTGTTGCCTTTTGTTTATTACTGGGTGAAGTGATCCTTTACAGATCCCAGCACTGAGGGAGTAGGATTTCTTGCTTCCCTTCTGAGGTTCTGGCATTTTGTTCACTCGGTGCACTTTGCCTTCCATAATGATCCTAGCATGACCCAGGATGAATAAGAATAGACCAATGAGTTGTCCATTTGGTCATTATATATATAATATAATGCGTGTGCACACACACACACGCACACACACAGTCTTTATGGTCAGAGGCCTAGGCACCAAGGATGGGACCCAAGTAAGTGGCCACCATCCTCCTTTTTGGGGAAATGGCAGCAGGGTGGGGGTGGCAAATCTCAGACCTTCCTGGAAGGTCACCAGATCCCAGGAAGAGAGGCTAGTAAATGGTTCCTTCAGTCCACTGTCTTGAATTCAGTGCACTAGAAAAGTGGGCTCCGTCCTGGTCTTTGCCTCCTCTCAGTTCCTCAGCCTTGTAATGGGATCACACACTGCCACCTGCCTATGGTCAGGATCACAGGAGAAGGCCTGCCGTGCCTACCCTCGGTACCTGGTTCTCAGGCCCAGCTTGTGGGCCTGGTGGCCACAGGGTTTGTGCAAAGCAGCTGAGGGTCCCTCTGTTACTGTGTGAGGATGACCATGAGACCCGAGTCTAGGTCCTCGTGGTGAACTTGCGTATACTGAGAACGCACAGGGCTGCCATCCCCAAGAGGGAGGTGCAGAGAGCTCCTCTTCACCACTTGCTAGGAGGTCAGAGTGTCACCCTTAATCTATCTCTTAAGGCTGGGGTCCTCTGACTGGACTTGAAGTGTGTTTGCCCTCCCGTCCTGCTTTTGCCCCTTCAGCGTTCCCGCCCTCAGTTCTGGCAGGGCACTGCTGGTAAACAAGAGAAGGCCTGTTGCACGAGGACCAAGAATGGGCTAAGATTTGTGGTCCTACAGGCCACACGGCCAACCTGCACACCGTGTTTGGCTGTGGCTGGCACAGTGTCTTCAGAAACTTCAGCCAACTTTCAAAACTTGGGAGACTGTATAAAAATCTAGATTTCTGACTTCTCTCAAAAAATGAGAAAACGTGTTGCCATTGCATTCACTCACACACTCCCAGTAGCACCTGGGAAGAGCTGTACCATCTGCATTTTAGAGAGGATGTGGCTGCCTGGTTCGCTGTGCTCGCACCAACAGCGGGGAAGTATAAAAGACCTTGATCTTGGCCATTTTGCTCGTAATAGAGAAATGTCTCTCTGTGTTCCGTGTCTATCAAGAAGGGAAAAAAAGGGACCATGCATTTTCCAAAAAATGGGAGAGGGTGTATTTCTTTGTGGAAATGGACAGCTTTGCACCTCTGTGAACTTCCTAGCCCCTGCAGATGTTTGAGTTCACAGACCCCTTAGGCTACATCTTAATGAGAGCTCCCACTTGAAGCAGGAAGGCGGAGTGTAAACCTTATTTTCATTGTGGGACAAGAAGGAGCCTTTGAGAAGTCTACAGTGGTGGCAAGGTCCTGGACAAAGCCAGAGGTCCTTTGGTACATACAGTAACATTAATTCCTGTATTCAATCTTTTGTATAAAATCCGTGTATAAATTGGGAGAAACCAACAGCTAGTCCAACTTGGTCTCCTAAACCATTTGATTCTCTCTAGCCTTAGGTGGTCAGGGGCAAGTTGTTAGCCCTGGCTTTGCAGTGACCACACCACAATTCAGTACTCAAGATTTGAGCCCACTCTGGTTCAGGTCTGCATGGTTCACTAAGCCTTGATTGGCCCCCGCCAAAAAAATGACGTTTATGAGAAATGAGGGAAGCTTAGGAAAATACTCAAGCTAGTGATTCCTGAACAAGGAACATAACAGACTTTCTTAAAGGGCAGGAACTCTTTGTTTTTTTTATCAAAAGGGATAGAAGTTTTGTTATTTGAACAACTTTTTGGTTTGGGTTTGTAAAAGCCTTGGTGGTCTGTAATAGGTGGGAACTTTCTCAGGGTCCCTTTGATGTAGACTCTCAAGTTCTCTCTCACAGAGGATTGTAGTCAGGGACATTCCTTGGGGTCCTGGAACCTGGAAACAGAAAGTTCCAGAAGTTGGCATGTGGAAGAGAGAGAGCCCAGACTGCCTGGAACCTTCCAGAGCCTTCCAGAACATTCCATGTACCTTCAAGCTTGAGGGTTAATGAAGTTTATTAACCATCCAACTCAGAGACTTTCCCATGGCCCAGAACTGAGTCCACTCCACTCTGTTGGTATCTATACCACCTGCCTCAAGTCTTTTTTATGCCAGAGCTGAACACTAAAGGGTCTTATTCCCTACCCCTTCCAAAACTGTGTTTGAGCTCTTTAAGGAAGGTGAGTGGTATGTAAGACCCACGGAAGGATATCATCTGGTTCCCCCTGGTAACACTTTTCTCCCCTCCCAGTCCCTCCCTTGGGGTCGGTCATTCCTTTTTCTTCTTACCTGCCCTGGGGAGGGGAGGCTGAACTAGGCTGTGGACATTAGCCTCTCCCTTCCAGAGGCTGCTCCCCAATTCACAATAGTGGAGGAACTATTCTAAACTCCTTTTCCCCAATCTCAACTCCTTTTCTCCTTTTGGTTACAAACCCACGATCCTGAAAGCAGGGACCAGGAATGGAAAGCCAGGACAAGAGGGGCCTAGCCTGTCCTAGGCCATGCTGAGAATGTGGGAGGTCTTCCAAAGCTCTTCAGTCTTCTCTCATCTCAGGCAAGTACCCTGTGGTTCTGGTGTCCCTCAGCCTCCAGCTGCTCAAGTGCGAGCAGCAGGGACAGTGGGAGAACCAAGGCCAGTGTGGGGTAGCGCTGCTCGAGTGGGCACTCTCCACGCATGCTTTGATTGCGCCCCTAGCAGGGGTACATCTGGCTGTAGACTTGAAGGGCTCTGGAAAGCTCAAATGGGCCAGTCCTTCCAACCACTGCTGAAATCTCTACAGCTCCATCAAGCAGTCACTCGGGCACTGCTCACACATCTTTGTGGACAGACCCCATCCTTCCTATGGTTTCTACCCAGTGGTCTTGACTCTGACCTAGGGCTCTACGTCTCTAGCCCTTGCAGGTTCAGAGGCTAACCATCACACATATCTCAGATCCCTCAACTATCCATCATGGGATTTAGTCCCAGTCCCCTTCCTCATCGTGCACATAAGGGACATGCTAAGGAGACCAAAGGTGGTGGTTTGCAGGGGGTGGGGGGTCCCTCTTACAGTAAAAAACTTAAGAGTAGAGCCAACCCAATACTTTCCTCTTTCTAGATGGTTCTGTGCCTATTAACATGGACCAAGATCGCATTTGCTTCTACAGCACTCTGCCTGCCCCCTCCTGTTTGCAGGACCTTCCAGGCCTCCCTGCCAAACTGCATCTCATTAGACTTGACCTAAGCTGACCCCGGGCCTGTTCCAGCTTTCCCCACTTCTTGTCCCACCCTCATCAGCCAAGCTGGCTACCTAGTATTCACCCTAGTTGCAGACATGACCTTCAGCCTTACAGAAGACCTTCCATCCCTCAGGGGAGGTGGTCATTTGGCAGGCCAGAGCAGGAGCGGGTACCATCCCGACTGGGCTTACAGGCAACCCAGGAAGAGAAGAAGGTGCGTACAGGTGAGGCAGCTGGAGAACAGTGGTGGAAGAGGGTGCTTCTGGCCGCAAGTTAAGAGTTAGGAAAGACTCCCACGGGTTGGTAATCAGAGAAGGCTTCATGGAAGAGGCAGCAGCAGTGCGGGACCTGAAGGACAGCTGGGCTTTGGATGGGCAGAGAGGAAGGGAGGGCATCTCAGGAGGAAGACGCACAGGTGCTCAGGTGTGGAGGCTGCGACAGCAGAGTGGCTGGTTGAGGGAGCAGAGATGAGTCGGGCAGCATCGTCATCCTCATCATCACATTTATTGACGGCCCCTGGGAGGTGGGGCTGGGGACAGAACATACAAAGACAAGGACCTGCCCTCAAAAAGTTTCCATTCTAAGGAGACGGGGACAGAAAAATACAGAATGGTCTTTCCTGGGGATGGCCCACTCGCATCTGTGCAGGTCAGGAGCCCCTGGCCTACCTTGCCCCAGGGTCTGGAGCGTGAGTGGGGCACGGAGTAGCCCCAGGGCCATGGTGTCCCTGGCCCCGCAGCTGGGGCCTGACCACCTGGCTCCTAGGCGGTAGGCCCCAGAACTGGGGAAAGGTAGGAGCAGGATGTGATAGAAAGCGCTCCTGTCGGCCTTGGCATTGCGCTAGCCCCGTGGAGTGGTAGGGTGCGTCAGGGCCCCTGGGGGAAGCAGGCACCTTCCCAGGCCCCCAGGAGGAAAGTTCTTTCACTGGGGCTGGCCCATTACCAGGAGGCCCCAGCCGGGGAGGAAAAAAAGGCAGAGTTTCCTCAGCGCCAGAGGCACCCTGCCCACCCCACCTCCGGCCCTCTCTCTGGGCATCTTCCAGGTGACCCTCCTCCCCAGCTCAGCCTCCAGGGCCAGGGCCTGCCAGAGGCCAGGGGGAGGGGCCTGCCCCTCCCCCCACCCAGACAGTGGGGGAGGAGGAGGAGCCACAGATCAAGTTTGTCTGGGCCCCCCACTGGGGGGCCATACCCTGGATCCTACCGGTGGGGGGGCTCTGGCTGCGAGGGCCGAGGGCTCAGCAGCGGGGCCGGGCCAAGGGGGCACCCGGGGGAGCCCTTCAGAGGGGGCACTGGGCGGGAGTCCAAGGGAGGCAGGCTCCGGGGCACTGCTGGCGGCCCCCGGGCAGCCCCGGTGGGCAGGACGGCTGCGGCGGGGAAGGGTTTGGGGGGGTCTGCAGCAGCAGTGGGGGCCGCCGGCTGGACAGACCGCTCCCGGCGCCGCAGAAGCTCCTGCAGCTTCTCCGCCTGGGTCCGCCTCAGGTGGGCCAGGGCGCGGCCGCGCTGGAAGGCCGGCAGGAAGGCCTCCAGGCTCTGCTCCCCCAGCAGCAGCTGCTCCATCTGCTCCTGGGATGGGAGGGCAGACAGTTTCAGCGGAGCCCCACCAGAAACCCACCCCCTCCCCGAATCTCTTCTGGGGACGAGCAGCCCACGGCTGGGAGAGGAGCCCCTGAGTTCTAGCCTGGGCCTGCCTGTGACTTGCCGCGTGACTGGGGACAGATGTCCTCTGCTGGGTGAAGATGAGACAGACTCAGAGATGGGGACACACTTGGAGTAAACTTAGGTGTCTCCCATCAAGCTACCTCCTTGGACTCACTGAGCACTGTGCTCCCAGCCCAGCTCTGAGAAGTTCGTCCCAGCAACTCTGCCGACCCAGTCTACACTGTCCTACGCTGAGACATTCACACGTGGGAAGGATGAGCCTTGCTGTCCAATGAGGACAGCGGGACAGCAGTGTGGCGGGCTCTCCTGGGGCCAGGCACTCAGGGTGGGCTTCCTGGAGGAGGGGCTCTCCACCCTGCAGTGTAAGAATGAAGGGGGGGGGGTTGGGAGGGATGATAGGACGGGTCTCCCTCCCTGCTGTCCCAGGCCCCGCTGGCCCTCCCCTCACCTCAGCCTCCTGCTCAGCCTCTTCCAGCTCGGCCTGCAGCCAGCCCAGTGCGCAGTGGGGGCTCCAGCGATGCATGCTCTCCTCTGAAGGCCACAGAGGGACAGAGTAAATAGCTCCTGCCTTCCGGGCCTGTCGCCCAGGATGGACAGGCCAGAGCCCCAGGGCCCAATCCTGACTTTCACTGACCCCATGTGTGACTCTCTGCTTCTCTCTGGAGCCTCAGGGTCCTGCCCATGGGATCAGTTTGTGAACCTCACCCGCCCAGGGTTTTGTCCCAGTCCTAGTGCAAAAGAGGAAGCAGGGGCTTTGCCCCCTAGAACACCCCAGGCCACTTTTCTTCCCCTATTCAGAGCCCCCTTCTGGCCTTTCCAACCCAGTTCTACTCATTGACTGTGCACTTCCCCAACTCAGTTTTCTAGGAGCAGCACCCCTAACTAAGCCTTGCCCAGGGAAGAGGTCTGCCCAAGTCCTGCCCTTCAGAGCCTCGCACTTCCCAAGGCCCGCCAGCCAGAAGGCCAACTGTGCCCACCACAGGCAGTTCTCCCAGGTGTCTCTCACCCAGTCGCTGCAGCTTGTCTGCACAGCTCTCGGCCACCTCTCGAAGCTCCTGGTACTTGATGGCCAGGGCAGCCCGGCCCATCTCCAGGCGGGGCCGCAGTGCCAGGTTCTCCTTGGCTAGCGCGTAGTTGGAGGCCAGGCATGCCTCGCGCTCCAGCTGCAGGCCCTGGAACTGCCAACACAGAAGAGCCAAGAGGCCCACTCAGGGAATCTGCCCATGTCCACCTACTGCCCCCCCTGGGCCACAGGGCCCAAGGGCCAACCCCAAGGCACCCCTACCTTCAGGATGGCAGGCTAACAGGTGGAGGGCCTGCCAGAGGCCTGGACGGGGCTTTGCCTTGAGCTCCCCTCTCTGGGCCTCAGTTTCCTCTTATACAAAGTGAGCGAAAAACATCTACCTTACGGGGTTGTTGTGAGCCCAAGTGAGGAAAACGATGACCGCCTCCACGAATGTTAGTTAATTTTTAATTTTTCAATTAATATGTCTGCTCAGGTCCCTAAGGAGTCCCCCGCCCTCCTCTGTCCCATTTTCCATGCATGGGCAGCTTCCCTCTCGTTCCAGGCCTTTGTCTGCTTCCTCCTCAGGTGTGTGTGCCGAAAACACTCCCCCTTGCTCTTACTCTCCAGAGTGATGTCTTCACCCTGTCCCCGCATGGTACCCCCCTCAAGCCACCCTCTATTCCCTTCGCACCCCTCCTCCTGCCCTCCAGTGGAATCCCCACACCCCAGGGAATACACACCCCCTTCTCCTCCCTGATCCCCAGCACCTGCTCCCAGCTTTTCCTTCTCTTGCAGAAAGCAGACCCCCTTTCTCTCCTGGCCCTGGAGAATGCTTCTTCCTTCTGTTTGTCGGAGGGCCAAGCCCCCCTCCCTGCCCCTGGAGAACGCACTACCCTCCATCTGTCCCCTGTAGGATGCACATGCCCCTGCTGTCTGCCTCCCTCCAACAGACACTTTCCCTTTCTGCCCCCCACAGACAAGCAGCCCGGGCCTATCTCCGGTGAAATATACAACTTTCTCTTATGGTGGCCTACGGAATACACGCCTCAGCTTCCAGTACCCCTCCCCAACGGAAGCCACAGAGCCCCCTCCGGCACCCCTAGAATGCGGACGCCCCCCCAGAGGTCCCCCCAGGTGTCAAACAGGCCCCGAGTTCTCTCCTATGGAAGGCGCCTCCCCTTTCTGGCCCTACAGAACGTGGGTGTGCGAGACAGGGCCCCCCACAACACAGACACCCCCTGTCCCCGGAACACACCTCCCCGGAGCATCCGCTGGAGGACACGCCTCGCGGCCATCCCGGGGGTGCACGGGCGCCTCCCTGGGTCTCCGGCGCCCTACCCGCCCCAGGCCGGCTCCGGGCGCCCCCTCCCCCGGGGGCGGCTCCGCTGGGCCCACTCGGACGTGCCAGGTTCCCGCGGCCCCGCGGCCCGGCCCGCGCGGCCCTTCGGTCGGTCGGCAGGTCCGGCAGGCCGCGGCCCGTCCCCCGCGCCCCCCGCCCGCGCCCCCCGCGCTACCTTCCTGCTGAGCCGCACGATCCGGTCCAGCTTGGGCTCATCCTGAAGCAGGTCCCGGAGCTGCCCGGTGCTGAGGATCCCAAAGCGCCCCGGGCTGCCGGGCTCCGGCCCCGCCCGCGCCGCCCGGGCCCGGTACATGCCGCCCGCCCGCGCCCCCAGCTCGGCTGCTGGCTCGGCCCGCTCGGCCCGCTCCGCCCCGGCTCCGCTCCGCTCGGCTCCGGCTCCGGGATCCGGCTTTGGCTCCCGCCGCGCGCGGCGCTCCGCCGCCAGAGGGCGCCCCGCCGGCTCTTAAAGGGGCCGCGGTGCTGGGGCGGGGGGTGGGGCGGGAGGGGGCGGGCCGCACCCCTGGCCGCCGGGGCAGAGCCGCACATCCCGCACCCAAGAGCTCGCGGCAAAGCCATCCTCCCGCCGCCAGGCGGGTACCTGAGGCCGTCTCTCTCCGCACCCCTTCTCGGGCCG
Organism: Ursus maritimus; assembly: GCF_017311325.1. NCBI lineage: Eukaryota > Metazoa > Chordata > Mammalia > Carnivora > Ursidae > Ursus > Ursus maritimus. The sequence goes on along the minus strand of NW_024424452.1, from coordinate 9,837,895 downwards.
TCATTCACCACGCCCCCCCCCCGGGGGGCGGACGCTCCCACCCCAGGCGTTTACAGTTTGCAGGGCTATTTCACATTCCTCCCTTGGATTCGCACAACAATTTCCCGAGTTTGGCTGGGTGCCAGGAGCTTCTGCCCTGTTGCTAACTCGGACAAGCCATTCACCTTCCTAAGACTCAGTGTTCTCTTCTGTAAAATGGGGCGATAACACACAAGCTGAGGAGTTGAGCTAGTGCATCCTGAGTGATCTGTAGCAAGGGAATACCTAATGTGAGTGATTGTTATATAGAGATGGGGAAACAGATGCACACAGATGATGTCATCTCCCCAAAGTCACATTACAGGTAGATGATAGACAGTCTCAGTTCTTCCTGTCTGCGCAGTGTGCACAGAGCGCACGGTGCCTCTCTGTGCCGGGCACTGGGCTAGGCTTGGTGAAGGCATGGTCTCTGCTCCTGGATTAAGGCAGAGTCACATTCTCAGCTTCCTTTCGTACAAGAGAGAATGGCAGGTGTCACCACATGATGTCTTCCTTTGTGATTCCCACGTGATGCCGGAGGATGTCATGTACCTTATCTTCAAAAATAGGTTTGGCCAGTGCCGTTGTCAGGAAACAGACACTCAGAGATTAAGTCACTTGTCTCAAATCAAGAAGCCGTGAGTGCGTTTGTTTCACCTGCCTGCACTGAGAAAGCACAGAGGTGGGATCTGGATAATCAGAGAGCCTCACGGGGGCGGGCGGGGGGGGGGCAGGGGAGACACAGAAGAGGTGATATTTGAGCTGGGTTTTGAGGGCTGAATAGGAGTTCTGAAGGTGAAGAGAAAAATAATGAACCCAGAGAGAAGTTCATCAGCCCAGGGCTCTCCCAATCCAGCCAGAGCACACTGGGCATGGTAGAGAGAGGTGAGAAGGAGAGACGACATGGGCTCTCCGTTGAAGAGTTGCCCGATGGAGTTGAGCAGGACAAGCTTGTTGACAGACTGAGGCGACAATTTTCCTTCCCCTTCAAGACTTAGCTGGAAGACCACCACCTCCAGGAAGCCCTCTCTCCCTCCCCAGGCTGGGTTGTGCGCCCCTCTCTTCTGGGCTCCTACAGTCCCTGCTGTCCCTTCACCCTGGTCCTGACCATTATCAAGAGCACCTCTGCACTTCCCAATTTCCTGGCTACGATCTTCCTGGTTCTGCTGTGCCTCCTCAGGACCCACCATTTCCACTGAGCTTCCAGACTTCTCCTAGACACTTCCCCCTACCTGGCCCTCCTTTGGCCCCTTCCTACTCTGGGCTCCGGGACTTCTTCACTCTGGGAGTCGCTGGTTAGATCTGATGGGAGAGGCCTGCCTCAGCTCACCCGCGCTTTCTTGCCACTCCCCCCTTGTTCAGTGGACCCTCTGTTGAATGCCCCACAACAAGCCATCCCGTAAACCTTCCCCACACTCAGGCCTTCACACCCATTCCTGCCCCTCTCAGGAGAAAACTCTGCTGCCCATCCCATGGAGAAGCTTCTGCCAACTTTCTGCCTCACCTCTTTGGATTTTTTCTGCGTCTGCCCTAGCGCCCTTCCTTCCCCTCTGCGTCCAGCAAGAGCAGCCCCCTCGTTCCAAAGCCAACCCAACAGGTATCTTTGCTATGGGTCTCACCTTCACCGGCCTCCCCCCCCAGATGCCTTGGCCCAATCTAGCAGTTATGTCTCTCTTTCTCTCTCTGGCTCTTTCACCTTCAATCTCTTCCTTTAGACTGGCACCTTCCTTTCACCACCACCCCAATATTTTGAAGCAACTTGTGATGGGCTGAATACTTATGTCCCCCCTCCCAAATTCATATGTCAAAGCCCTACCCCACCCCCAGTGTGATGGTATTTGGAGATGGGCCTTTGGGGGGTGATTGGGTTTAGATGAGGTCATGAGATTGGGGCCCCCTGATGGGATTACTGTCCTTATAAGAAGGGAAGAAAGACTGGAGTTCTTTCTCTTTCCATCGTGTGAGGACACAACAAGAAAGTGGCTATCTGCAAGCCAGGAAGGGGGCTCTCACCAGAAGCCCCATCTGCGGCCACTTTGTTCCTGGACTTCCCAGCCTCCAGAATGATGAGAAAGAAAAGTCTCTTATTTAAGCCAATCGGTCTGTGGTATTTTGTTCCGGCAGCTTGAGCAGACTAAGACATCCCCTGTACCTTGCACTGCCCATTTCCTCACCCTCCTTATTCCTTGACTCAGTCTGACTTCACTCCCCTCTCACCACTTCGAGGGCACTCCTCAAAGCCAAGGTCATTGGCCACTTCTTACTGCCAAGGCTACTCTTTCTTATTCCCCACCATTGACCACCATCTCTTTCTTGACCACACTGCGGTTGGTGAAAATTTAAAAGTCAGATAACATCAAGTGTTGGTGACGATGGGAAGCAACAGGAACTCTTACGCCCTGCAGGCGGGAGAGAGAATCGATTCTTTGCTCCAGAGAGTGGTCTGACCAGCTGGCCATTCAAAGACACCCCGCCCCATCGCCATCACATCACCCAGCTCTTCTCCTCTGTCTACAGCCTAAACCCTAGAAAACTGTGAATATGTTACCTTACAAGGCAAAAGGGACTTTGCAGACATGATTAAATTAAGGGTCTTGAGATTTGGGGTGGGGGAGATGGTCCTAGATCATCCAGGTGGGCCAATTTAATCACAAAGGTCCTTATTAAAGGGAGGCAGAAGGGGCATCTGGGTGGCTCTGTGGGTTTAGTGCCTGCCTTTGGCTCAGGTCACAATCTCAGGGTCCTCAGATCGAGCCCTGCATCGGGGTCCCTGCTGAGTGGGGAGTCAGCTTCTCCCTGTGCCCTTCCCCCCACTCCCCCACCCCCGCTCATGCTCAAGCTCTCTCTCTCTCTTAAATAAATTTTAAAAATCTTAAAAAAAGGGGGGGATGGAATCAGGGAGGAGACCAAGGGAAGTTCAATAGCATTGAGAGATAGTTTGATTTCTAGTGGGGTACATGGTATTATTCTTTATATCTTTAGTAAGTCTAAAAACTTTCATAGAAAATTAATAATTTTTAGGGTCTATTTTTAGACTTGGAGTCAGACAGACATGGATCCCTTTCTGAACTCTGCCACTTCTTGTGTGACCAAGAGTAAATTCCTTAATTCCTTGAACCTCAATTACATTACCTATAAAATGGGTAGTTGAAGGATGTGACCTGATATGTGTCTTGCTTGATGCCTGACATCTAGTCAGTGCTCCAAAAACCACAGCTGCGATGTGTTTCTCTTTCTGGAAATGCTCCCTCGGTTTTAATTTATAGAGTACCTACTATCTGTCAGGAACTTCCAGGGGCTGATCATACGAAGGTGACCCTTCACCTCCAAGGTTCCACTCCCTGGTTCAGTTTTTAAATTCATTATTCTCCAAAAGCCCAATTGGTACCCTCTTTAAAACAAAAACAAACAAAACCCCCAGCTCTATTGAGATATCATTCACATGCCATACAATTCAACAATTTAAATTGCACAATTCAGTGATTTGGGGTACATCAGCACAGTCGATTTTAGAACATTCCCGTCATCCCAGAAAGAAACTCTACCCATTAGCAATCACTCCCCATTCTTGCCCTAATCGAGACCACAACCCAAGCCAAAATCAAGAGTCAGCCGCTCAACCAACTGGGCCACCCGGGCGCCCCTGGCTTCTTTCATTTAACATAATGTTTTCAAGATTCATTCACATTGGGGGTGCTTGGGTGGCTCAGACAGTTAAGCATCTGCCTTTGGCTCAGGTCATGATCCCGGGGTCCTGGGATAGAGCCTGCGTCTGGCTCCTGACTCATCAGTGGGGGGAGAGGGGGTCTGCTTCTCTCTTTCTAACCCTCACTTGTGCTCTCTCACATGCTTGCTCTCTCTCAAATGAATAAATAAAATCCTTTTTAAAAAAAATTATTACTACACAAGTCCTTCTGATATTTGGAGGGGGGTAAAACATACATAACATAAAATTTACCATTTTCATCATTTTTAAGTATACGCCTGGTAACGCTAAGCACATTCACGTTGCTCAGCGACCGTCACAACCCCATCTCCAGAACTGGCTGATCTTCCCAAATTGAAACTCTATATCCATGAAATACTAACTCCCTATTTCCCCCTCCTCCTAGCCCTTGACACCCACCATTTTACCCTCTTTCTCCGTGAATCTGACTCCTCTAGGGACCTCGTATAAGTGGAATCATACAATATTTGTCCCTTTGTGACTAGTTTATTTCCCTGAGCATAGTGTCTTCAAGATTCATCCATGTTGTAGCAGGTGACAGGATTTTCATCCTTCTTAAGGCTAAATAATATTCCGTCGTATGTGTATACCACTATTTGTTTTTCCATTCATTGTCGATGAACAGTGGGGCTGTTTGCACTTTTCGGCTATCATGAATAATGATCGAGCCCGATGTGGGACTCGATCCCGGAACGCCGGGATCACGCCCTGAGCCGAAGGCAGACGCTTCACCGCTGTGCCATCCAGGCGCCCCTGGTCTATCTTTCTTATTAGCGCTATCCTGGTGGATATGAAGCAGGATCTCATGATTTTGATTTGCATTTCTCTGATGACTAATGATGTTTCTTTTCATGCACTATTGGTCATTTTCTTGAAGTTTATTTATTTATTTAAGTAATCTCTACACCCATCACAGGGCTCGAACTCACGACCCCGAGATCAAGAGTCACACATTCTACCAACTAAGCCAACCAGGTGCTCCACTATCGGTCATCTTTATATCTTCTTTGGTGAAAGGTCCATTCAAATCGTTTGCCCTTTTTTTAGTTGGGTGTTTGCCTTTTTATTGTTGAGTTGCAAGAGTTCTTTATATATTCTGGGTATTAGTCTTTTATCAGATACACAGTTTGTACTTTTCTCCCATTATGTGGGTTGTCTTTTCCCACTTTTGACGGTGCCCTTTGGAGCACAAAAGTTGTTATTTTGATGGCATCCAATGTATCTAGTTTTCCTTTCGTTGTGTGGGATTTGGCATCATATTTAAGAAACCATTACCTGATTCAAGATCATGAAGATTTACGCTTAAAAAAAAAAAAGATTTTGGGGCGCCTGGGTAGCGCAGTCATTAAGCGTCTGCCTTCGGCTCAGGGCGTGATCCCGGCGTTCCGGGATTGAGTCCCACATCGGGCTCCACCGCTGGGAGCCTGCTTCTTCCTCTCCCACTCCCCCCGCTGTGTTCCCTCTCTCGCTGGCTGTGTCTTTGTCACATAAATAAATAAATAAATAATCTTTAAAAAAAAATAAAAATAAAAAAATAAAATAAAATAAAAAGATTTTATTTATTTATTTGAGAGAGACAGAGCGCACAAGCAGGGAGGAGGGGCAGTGGGAGAGGGAGCAGACCCCCCACTGAATAGGGAGCTGGACATGGGGCTTGATCCCAGGACCTTGAGATCATGACCTGAGCCGGAGGCAGATGCTTAACCAAATGATCCACCCAGGCGCCCCATGACAATTTACCCTTATGTTTTCTTCTAAGAGTTTTATAATTTTAGATCTTCCGTTTAGGTAACAATCGATTTTGAGTTAATTTTTGTGCATGGTGTGAGGTAGGGATCCAACTCTATGCTTTTGCATGAGGATATCCAGTTGGCCCAGCACGCACATATACCCCACTTTTAAAATCTGGATCTCAGGGACACGGAAATAGACTAACCCTAATTCTTTATACATATACACACTCTTATCTTTGATTCATATGTGGCCTGCTTTTATTTCATTTATTTGTGGATTTATTAATGTCTAACGAACACCAGGGAATCTACCACCCAGCCCCAGAACTAGAACCTCATCGATACCTTACATCTGGGTGCTCCTACCTTGCCTGCCCACACCCGAAGGAACCTCACTTCTGAATTTAGGATTTCTCACTCCCTTGCTTTTTTAAAAAATAACTTTACTGAGGCGTAACTTCTGCACAATAAGCTGCACATATTTAAAGTGTACAATTTGGGGGCATTTGGGTGGTGCAGTTGGTTAAGCGTCCAATGCTTGGTTTTGACTCAGGTCATGATTTCAGGGTCATGAGATTGAGCCCTGAGTCAGGCTCCACGCTCAGTGTGGAGTCTGCTTCAGATTCTCTCTCCTTCTCCCTCCGCCCCTCCTGCTCATGCTCTCTCCCTCTCTCTCTCTCTCAAAGAAAGAAAGAAAGAAAGGGAAAGAAAGAAAGGAAATTTGAAAGTGTACAATTTGATGAGCTTGGGCTTGCTAAACCAACATCAAAATCGAGGCAAATGAATATATCCAACACCCTCAAAAGTTCATTTCTGCTCTTTTGTGATTTCTCCCTCTAGCCTCTCCCCCTTCCCTCAGCCGTACCCCCAGATAACCTCCTGATCTAGTGTCTGAAGAAATGAGCAGCTGCGTCCAAGCTCCCCACCTGCCTTGTCCTCGGAGGCACAAATACCACCTGCCATCCTAAAGACAACAACCTGCTGGCCGTCACCCCCTGGCATATCTTCCAACTCTGCCCAATCTCTAGGGCACCCCCTTATTTGGTTTAGGGTGGAGGAGTCAGCATCTTGCCAGCCAGGAAAGACTTTCTCAGCCCCAAATCTTCCAACTACCCCCAAATCTTCTTTGCACAATTTTGATGACATTTACAAGCACGCTAGTTTGCTTCAGGTCCTGCTCTGGGGCTGGATCCGGAGTTGAAGGAGACCCAAGCCCTTTGGAGAAGCACACGCAGAAGTCACAGGGACAAACTGCCCCTTCAGCTCTGCAATTCCTCCGTCCACCTCCCCCAGTCAGTCACACGTTCAGGCCCAGCTCAGGCAGCCCTGCTGCTCCTGGGCTGGGGCACCCCGACTCCCCCCCGCCCCCGTGCAGCCCCTGGCCTCCCCAACAGTGCTTCCCTTTTGCTGCAACCTCAGCAAAGCCACCCGTTCCGCCTTTGCTCAACATCCTTCCAGGGCTCCCTGTCCTCCCGCAGCTGGTCTTCATTTCTTTGTTGATCTGTGTTCCTCCATGATTCTCTCGCTCTTTCTTTTCCCTGGTCTCGTACTCGACCCAGAGACCCTTTCCCAGTCAAGCCAGACGCCTGACTATTCCTTATTCCCCAAACTTATGCTGCATTTCCACACCACCCCTGCTTTTGCCCAAGATGTCCATCCATTTCAAATGCCCTTCCTCCCAATGGCTTGTCCTAAAGCTCTCGAAAAACTGACCCATCCTTCTTGGCCAAGCACATACCCCCTCCTCCAAAGGCAGAATCGGTCCTTCCTTCCCTGCACTCTCTGTCACAGCCCTGATGCCAACTGGACCTGTACGAGGGTCATGAAAGACTCATCCATTCCCCCTGTTAAACTAGGGGTTCCCCTGAGAGCAGGGACAGCATTTATGTCACCTTTCCAATCCCTAGCCCCCAGCAAAGGATCTATTACACAGCAGGTGCAAAGCCAAGACACCCGGGCTCAAACTCTAGCTCTGCCACCTACCATCTATAAGAACCTCCCTGTGCCTCTGTTTCCTCGTCTGTAAAATGGGGAGAAAACACCCACCCATCTGGTCCCTGAAGGGTTTCAATGAATTAAACCCCATAAAGGGTTAGGCGGTGTAGGCAGGACCCTGGCAAGTAGTCAATGCTTGGCAAACGTTAGCTAGAAGTGGTAAATGATTTATCAAGTTGAAATGAGCCCTTCCCTTGCTCTAGAGAATCTTCATACGAACGGGAGATACATTCTGTTGATCTTCAGGGGACTTTCTTAAGTGAGGAGGCCCCCCATGCTTCCCCAACTTCCATTAAGGGAGAGGAGCCATTCACCAGAAGCCATCAAAGTTGTCTCCTTTCTTTCTTAGTGTCAAAGGAAACGTGAACATCTTCCTCCTCCAGGAAGCCTTCCGGGATTGGATTCCTTCGAGGAACTTCTTTCTTCTGCCTTTCTCTGATGTGAAGGCCCAAAACCACCCTATCCCCTCTACCCTGCTTCCCATCTTACACTTGAGGAAACAGGCAGAGGGAGGAGGCTTAGGAGGTGAGAAAGGATGTCAGGAGGGAATGGGAACTCTGGAAGGGCAGAGGGTTGTGGAGGGGGAGGGCTTGTAAGGGTGGAAGAGGGTGTGTGTGTGTGTGTGTGTGTGTGTGTGTGTGCTGGAGAGGGTGGCCGGGGCTCAGGGAGGGGTAGAGAGCCCAGGGAAGGGAGGGGGTGCTTTGTGAGGGCCATGGGAAATCAAGGAGAGGGAGGGGACTTAGAGTGGGCTCAGGATGGGGCCCCCCCGAGGAGATGGAGCTGGCGCCAGGGGAATGAATGGGGTTCAGGAAGTCGGATGGGAGCCCAGGAACCAGAGGTTCCCAGAGGGACTGGGGCTCAGTTTGCTGCCTGCAGCGTCCCAGCCTCTGGCTCTGCCCACCTGGGCTGGCCCCATACCTGTGGCTCCTCCCTTCTCAAACCCAGCCCACAGTTTGGGAGCCGGGCACCAAGCCTCCGGGGAGAGGGGGGTTAAAGGTGAGCGGGCACGAGCAGTTCCCAGACGGGGATTGGCAGGCGCCTGGGCCTGCGGCCCGGACCATGGCTGTCCCACAGGCCGCCAGACGGCTGAGCGGCTGCCACCCACGTGCTAAGGAGAGAAGGAGGCACCGGATCAAGGGGCAAAGGACATATGGAGCGGGCGGGGGCCGGGCAGCGCCCGCGTCCACACCCGCTGCTAAAAGCCTGGCCCAGGGCGCAGCGCGCAGAGCCCTCTGCCGCCGGCGCAGAGAAGACGCGGCCGCTGTGGCCCGCCGCCCGGGAGCATCCCGCGTGCGCCCCGCGGCCGGGCCGCCGGACGCTGCCGGAGGGGACGCTGTGGCACTGCCTGGGAGCCACCCCGCCCGCAGATCGCGCGGAATCCAGGTGAGGGGCTTGGAGGGCATCAGGTGGGTGCAGGGGCCTGGCCCACGGGGAGTCAGTCCCTCCCCTAGGCTGGACCTCCGTCTCTGCACTTGTCAAACGGGGAGCAACCCTTGTCCGGCTGCTGGGGTTAATTCCTGCTCTTGTGTACCTGTCCTGGCTCAGCTGCCAGGAGAAGGAGGCTCGCTCAGGTTTGAGAACCCAGGAGTTCATCCTGCCCGCTCTTCCAGGAGCACAGGGTGAGGTGCATGCAGGTTCCCACGGCCTTCTGGGGTCCCATGGGCTGGGCAAGGATTGAAAGGTGGTCTGGGGACTCTCCATGGAGCTGAGAGTGGGCTGAGGGAGGCAGGAGGGAGTTAAGAGGGAGGGCCTTCCTCCCGGTTGCACCCTCTGCCCCGGACAGGTGTGGGTGCAAGCGGAAAAGCTGGTTCCAGGTGGGCCCTAGGATCCGGAGCAAGGGCTCAGAGCTCCCCCTGGCTGGGCAGGGAGAAGCCAGATGTTACCGTCCGGCAGGGAAGCCCTGTGGATTCATGACCACGAGACGCCTAGCCAACAGGTAGGGGCTAGAGAAGTGGCAAAGCGCACTCCCACTGGTCTGGCCCAGAAAGGCCAGGCCTTCCTTCTGCCTCCCAGCCACCTTACCCCCACCTCAGTGTCTCCTGAGGTCACCCTGGTGGGCAAAGAGGCTGTGGTCAGGCCTGGACTGGGTTTAGGAGCTTTGAGTTCTTGTCTGCATCTGGCTGTGTGACCTTGGGCACATGACTTCCTCTCTGGGCCTGGCTCTCCCTCTGTGACATGGGGAAACTCGTTTCTGGGCCACTTGGAATGGAGATAGGGACAGAATTAAATGGGACACCAGGATGCTTTGGAGGACAGGGCAGCCCACTCCAAGCAAGGTCCTTGTGGTCTGTCGTCGCAAGGGGGATGATATCCCAGGGTCAGCTGAATGAGGTATTGGGTGGGGCTGGGGATCCAGCCCAGGCCTCCATCTTGTCCAGGTGTGTCTCCTTCTGTTCTCTGCATCTAGCCTGCCCATCTCCTGCCCAGACCCCCCCAGATCCGGGGGAGGAAAACTGGGGCCTGGGGATCTCAGGCCCAGGAGCCTGAGCAGTGGGCTCATACTTGCCCCAGGGAGGCTCAGTGCTGCAGCCTCAGTGCAGGGGCAGCTCCTGGAGGAGGGGGGAGATTCCCACTGAGGAGCTCTGTGCTCTCTTGAGAGGGGGATCCTTCTGGCTGCAGCACTATTCCCCACTAAGGACATGATCTACTCCAGGCCGGGACTCAGTTTGGAATCCCGCTCAGGGCTCAGGTTGCGGGCTCAGGACCGGACCTGGGCTCGGGTGAGGGGGCCAGGGTCATGGACCCACCTGGGGTCTTGGAACTCTGTAAACGAAATCCCCTGGCCTGTGTGTGTGTGGCACCAGGGCACGCGACACTGGTAAACTGAGACAGAGGACACAATGAGCTTTGACAGACCACAGAGTGGAAGGCAGGAGAGAGAGGCCATGCTTTTGAGGCTCCCATTGACCCCACCTGCCCAAAAGCCCACTCCTTCCCTTTGGGCAGAAGCCCTACTGGGGCCTCCCTCTGAGGCTGCTCTTGACCTTGCTGCTGGCTCTGTGGGGGGCAAAGGCAGGTGGAAGAGGCCCTTATCAGCCCAATTCTCACTCCCTGGTCAGTACTGATGAAGGGGTTTAGGCTCAGATGTGAGGCGGGGGAGGAAGGAAAGAGAGGTTCCCTCAGGCCCAGAGTAGCTGGGACAGGGGAAGGAGGAACTGAGATTTCCTGGCACCTACTCTGTGCAAGCCACCATGATTTTCTGTCACTGTTTCCTTCTTCTTGACAACCTGAGAGAAAAGGGAGACTGTCTCCACTTTATAGATGAGGAAACAGAGGAAACAGAGACTCAGAGAAGTCAAGGCACTAGCTGAAGGTCACACAGCCTGGAAATGACAGGGCTGTGATTCAAAACAAGGCATCCTGATTCCAAAGCTCCGATGTGTGCACCCACTGCTCCCTCGGACGTGTCCCTTGTCGCCTTCCAGGCCTCACTCTGCTCATCTAAGTGGGATTGTCGGGACTGTGGGCAGCAGCTGTGGGCAAGCGTGTGCTCTGCGTCCGGGGGCAGCACACAAGAGGGGGTGTACTCCCTGATGCCCATGGGTTTCCACACGGTCTGCCCCCGCCTCCCCCGCCTCCTCCTCCCCACCTCACTTTCCTGCTCTCAAGCTTTGAGCTTTGGGAGTAAGACCGCGCACATTTGCCTTTCCTCTTTGAGAGAGCCTAAGCTGACCTCGTGTAGGGGGCCCCCAACAGGGCAGGGCCTGGCACCGATAAATATATAGGTGACGCATCCCTCTGACTGGCTCTGAACTATGGGAGCGGGTCTGTGGCCGTCTGCTAGGTCCTGCCCAGAATCCCCAGGCCTCCCTAATGCTGGGTAGCCCTGAGAGTCATACCAGCTCTTGGCCCACACAGCCCCATCAGCCGTGTGACTCTGGATGAGAGATATGCCTCCCTGGGACCCCTTTCCGTGTCAGTCCAGGGACCCGAAGCCCTGATGGGCTGGTGTGACTCCCACAGCTACCCATAGATGGTTTGAGAAGGCTTTTTCCATCCCCAAGCCCCCTGGGGGAGGAGGTCCCCACTTCGTCTCTCCCACAGCTCCTGGTTCTTTCTCTAACACCGTACTCAGAAGTATTGGCTAGGCAGGAAGGGAAAAAAGAAAGGGTAGGGGCGGGAGAGGAAGGAGGGAAGGAGAAAGGAAATCCACACTCTGGTGCCTACCACTGGCTCTCACACATTTCATTTGATTCTGCCAACAGTCCCATAAGGTAAATTTAACACCATATCCCCACTCCCATTTTAAAGGTGAGAAACCAGTGCTCAAAGCCCGTGGTACCATTCTTTTCGCTGTATAGGAGTCACACTCAAAGAGGAAGTCACACACAGGGGCAGGTTTGAGCACCACAGTCCACACCCTGTCCCCATGCCTCAGTGCCAGGGAGCCCTGAATGGCAGGGGCATCGTCTGACCGAGATGGCAGGGGTCTGGGGGGACCAGGCAGGCTCCCAGCCTTGACAATCATTCCACACCCTCCAAGGCACTCCCCTTTCTACTCTCCCTGGGGCTGACTCTGAACAACCAGGCACAGACCCACCCTGGCACATTGAGGTGGCCAGAAATGCCATCTGGGTACAAAGAAGGACACTGTATATCTGCTTTCTAACCTTCTGTATTCTCATCTGTAGAATGGGTAGACTAACGCCGTGGTACCTGTTCTACTTCTGAGTTTCTCTTGTGAGGCTCCAATCGTGCAGCGTGGAGGGGCCCCGACGTGACACGCCAGGTAGCCTGAGGCAAGCCGCTGCTCCAAACGGAGCCCCTCCCAGTAACATGAGCCTGTTGCCCTTGCTGACTTGCACAGCCTAGCCCAGTTCTGACGTGCCAAACTTCCAAGTAGCGGGTATGAGTCCTGAGCAGGGTCTGTTTGGTCCTTCTCCTTAGTTTCTGGCACCCAGCTCTGAAAACCCTCGAAAACCCTCGGAAATTCCCAGAGCCCTGGGTGTCTTTTGTATGCTAATGAGATGACTGGTGGCTGGCAGCCCCTGACAGTTTCAGGATGGAAGTTGGTCATGAGGGAGATCAAGGTGGGATGAGAAGGTCGGAACCTTCAGTCCCACCCTCCATCTCTCTGGAGGGGAATGGGGGGGAGATTGAGTTCAATCACCAATAACCAATGATTTAATCATGCCTACCTAATGAAACCTCCAGAAAAACTCCTAAATGAAGGAGTTCAGAGAGCTTCTGGGTCAGTGAACACAGCGAGGTGCTGGGAGGGTGGGGCATGCGCCCCCCACCCTCCATACCTTGCCCTGTGCCTCCCTTCCATTTGGCTTTCCCGGGTCGTATCCTTTAGGATAAAATGGCAAACGTAAGCAAAGTGCTTTCTTGAATTCTGGTAAGCAAAGTGCTTTCTTGAATTCTGTGAGCCTTTCTAGCAAATTGGAGTACCCAAAGAAGGGGTGCTGGGATCCCCTGACTTATAGGCGGTCGGTCAGAAGTGCCCGTGATGTCCTGGACTTGTGGTTGGTGTCTGAAATGGAGCCAGTCCTGTGGGTCTGAGACCTTAACTTGTGGGATTGGATGCTAATTGCCAGTAGATAGCATCAGAATGGAATCGAATCGTTGGACACTCAGCCGAGGTGTCCGGGAATTGGAAAAGCAGTGTTGGAAAAGACATCACGCATTTGGCGTCAGAAGGGTTGGGGGTAAAAATGGTCCACTGGTGAATGGTGGCCAGTGCCATTTTTGTAGACTGGCAGACTCTTGGCATGATGGCTCTTCTCGGCAAAACCTCATCTCTTGGCTGTCCCCCATCCCTGCACGGCTGTGTACCAGATTCTCACCCCTGGCTCTTCACTCCATACCTAGGGGGCTAGACTGCTTCTGCCCATGTTATGGGGAGTGGGGGGAGGAGGTGAAGTCCAGAGAGGGTGAATGGTTTGCCTGAGATGACCCGCAGATTCCTGATGAGTCTGCCTCCTGAGCCTTCTGCCCTAAAGAGAAAATGTCCCCCATGGCGTCCTTGGGCTCCGTAGAATGGGAAAGAGTGTTCAAGGGGAACTGGGCCAGGAGGCTGCACCTTCCCCTTCCCCAGTGCCTGGTCAGCCAATCAGGAAGCTTTTTGTTGTTGTTGTTGTTTAGACAGCTTTGATCTGTGGACTTAGGGGTCCTCAAGAAGAAAGGAGGGGGGTTCCCATGCCATCATCTACTCTGCTCTTTCCCCTTGTTTTCTTTACTTTTTTGGAGAATTGTTTTTCCTCGTTTCAAAAGTCATACACAGGGCTTATGCAACTTAAACGTTTACAGAAATTTACAAGCGAATGTCTGTTTCCCGCCTCCCATAAAGACCACCAGTGTCCTAGTTTGGTGGCTATAGGTCCCGACTTTTCTTCTCTTTCCATATGTGAGTGTTCACTGTTATTAGTTCCTACTCAAATGAGATCACACTTCTCACATTGTTTGGTAACTTTCTTCTTAAGTCCGCATTACTTCTTAGCCACCTTTTACGATTTCTACACTTACCATGATAACGATAGCTAGCATCTACCGTCTGTCCATCTGTCCATCTGTCCATTCTTCCTTCCATCCATACATCTACCTAACCTTCTATCTCTTCATCTGTTTTCCACCCAAGGACCCCCTCAGCTGCCCATCCAGCACACATATTAACTGCCTGTTGGTATCACGCCCTCAGTTAAACCAGGGATGCAGGGGTGGAGGGGAGGGGGATGTACAGACACTTATACCATGATTCCTGCCTCCAAGCAGCTCAGCATGAGATACCGAGGCATGCCCACCACAGACTCAGAGAAGGGAAGAAATAGTGCCCGGGACTGTGGAACTTCAGTGGAGGGAGGGCTGATTTGCAGCATGGGGAGGGGTCAGAGAAGGCTTTCTAGAAGGTGTGCTTGAGGTCGGCCTTGAAAGACAAAGTGGGCATTGGATATGCAGAGAAGGGGGAAGGTATTCTGGGAGGGAGCAGTGGGGGTGAAGGCAGGGCTGGGGAACCACAGGGTGCCAAATCATTCAAGGGGCCGGGGTGAGAGTAGGGGGCCAGCAACCCACATAGCTGCCGTGCTCCCCATCCCTGGACCTGCCCCCAAGCCCAGCTCCAGTGGGCACTGAGGCTTCTACGCTAGTGCCCCTCAAAGTGGGACCCGTGGACCACCACCAGGCCACGGATTCCCTTACCAGTTCACAACCAGATCAATACATAACTTGAGAGCAAGTGTTTAGAAACATATCGGTTTAATAGAGTCAACTGATGCCTATTGAATATAATAATAAAACGCTGGGCTTCTAGTTTATTTATTTCTTCAATTGAATTTTTCTAGTAAGTCATTTTTTATCGTATCTGCATACTTACACATCCATGGCAGATTAAAAATAAAAGTGGGCCCTTTGCCCATTTCATTTGGGCTGCAGGTAATTTGAAAAGCACTGCCAGACAAAACATACCCTTGGCCAAGGTGGCTTCATGGTCATTATCTCATTTCCCTGAGAACGGGGCAGGGTGAGAACTTTCATCTCCATTTTATTACGGCTTGACCGGCTGAGGTTCTCACAGACAGTCAGGGGGCGGGGGAGAGATTTGAACCCAGGGCTGACACCATGTTGGGCAGCCTCCCATGAGCTCCTGCCCCAGGCTGGGCTGAGCTGGGGCGTGAGACTGCGAGGGCCCAGGAGAGGAAGAGAGAAGCAACTGGAAAAAGACCAGCAGACAGAGTGGGAGCTAGGATCTGTCAGTCTGGGCTTCCCCAGATGGTCCTAGAAGAACCAGGCCAGGTCCCTGGGACCTGGGGGAACATGCAGTGAGGCTAGTTCCAGCCCCAGCCCCAGCCCACTTCAGTCCCTCTCTGGTCTTCTTCCTTTCTCTTCTCTTTCTGTGCCCCCTCTGCCCCCATCATCCAGCTTCCCAAGGCCAGGACCTTGGCCCATCCATCTGTGCTCCAAAGCCTGTCCAGAGTTTAGCTAACAAAACCACCAGTCTCTGCTCGGCCCTTGGTGGGAACCACAGCATACTTAGATGTTTCTCTTCTCTTGTCCCCCAAGGAGACTAGACGAACAGGGATTATGATTACTTGTTATCTATGAGGGAACAGGCTCAGAGAGGTGAAGTTACTTGCTTGAGGCCACAGAGCAAGTAATCTAAGGCTCTAATTCCTTTTTTTTTTTTTTTAAGATTTTATTTTACTTATTTGACAGAAACAGCCAGCGAGAGAGGGAACACAAGCAGGGGGAGTGGGAGAGGAAGAAGCAGGCTCCCAGCGGAGGAGCCTGATGTGGGGATCGATCCCAGAATGCTGGGATCACGCCCTGAGCCGAAGGCAGACGCTTAACGACTGCGCCACCCAGGCGCCCCCTAAGGCTCTAATTCCTGACCCTGTACTTTTTGACTAGTACAGTTGAATAGTGGAGAGGAGAGGGGAGCCATTTCCATAGGGCCCTGGGGTGCAGCCGATGGCGGGGCTGCGGGTTAGTGGGGAAGGAAGAAATCAGTGGCGTGACCGGTGGGGGTGTCTGTCTGGAAACATCCCCTTCTCCAGCGCTTTGGTTCCTTCCAGGCAGCCTTTAAACCCCATCCCAGGCCAGGAAAAGGCAGAAATGATGTGGGCGGGGCAACCTGTCTTTCCCCTCCTCTGTTGGTAAACAGGTAACACGGGGATTATATTTTTGGATGACCATTTGGCAAAATCTGTGACACCAAAAACATTTCTACTCCTCTTTCTCATTCTTGTCCATCCCCCCATCCCCTACTTCTTCAGCTCACTCAGTGATCCCCCCCATCCTCTTCTGGATCTGATACACCACCTCTCTCCTTCCCCCACCTAGATGCCCAAGTCACCCCCACCTGGGGCAGGCTACGGGTAATAGCTTTGGAGGGGACTCAGGAGGCAGAGTGGCTGATGTGTGTGTGTGTGTGTGTGTGTGTGTGTGTGTGTGTGTGTGCGCGCACGCATGCAAACTTGGTTTCTCTTTTCAAAAACTTTTAAATCTAACATACCTATAAAAAGTGCACATATCAGGGGTGCCTGGGTGGCTCAGTGGCTTAAGCGTCTGCCTTTGGCTCAGGTCATGATCCCAGGGTCCTGGGATCGAGCCCCGCATCAGGCTCCTTGCTCAGCGGGGAGCCTGCTTCTCCCTCTGCCTCTGCCTGCCGCCCCCCCCCACTTGTGTGCGCGCTCTCTCTCTCTCTCTCTGACAAATAAGTATAATAAAATCTTTAAAAAATAAAAAATAAATGAAGCTTTACAGCGCATACACTTCCATGTCAGGTTTCTTTGGTCAACGTATGATCAGTGAGATACATCCATATGGTTGCATTTGGTTGTAGGCGGTTCATTCCAACTGCTGCGTTAATATTCCATAGCCTGGCTGTCCCGCCATGAGCGTATCTGTTCGCCGGTGATAGACATTTGGGTTGTTTCCAGTACTGAGCTGATAAGAACGGTGCTGTATGAACAGCCGTGTGTGTGTCTTTCGGTGCACGTATACACCTGCTGGGTTATAAGGGATGCAGATGTTCGGTGCTAGCAGGTACGGACAAATAGTTTTCCAAAGTGATTGTGCCAAGTTACTCTGACAGCAGCGCGGATGAGACTCTCCTGCTCCCACGTCCTCCCGCACAATCACTAGTCCTTAGAATTCGAGAACGTAGGTTCTTGTGGGCAGGCTGGGTGTGTGTGACTCTCAGCTCTCTTCTTCCATTGTGACCTTCAGCAAAGCCTGTTTCTTTGTCTACAAGACGAGTTGAAATGAGTTGAAGCGGCTCACGGAGCTGGTATGAGGAGTCCATAGACTGGTTAGGTTAGGCTCCACCAACGTTAGCCATTTAGAGTCAGCTCTCACCACAGCACTCTGAATTGCCTGCAGAGCCTCAGTCTCCCCTTCCGTAAAATGGCCATGACACATTCACATGCACACACAATCGAGGGGACAACCAGGAAATGGAATGGTGTCTAAAAGTGCCTAATTCTACTAAGATATAATACAGCTATTATGCAATTCATCCTTTTTCAGTGTCTTTTAGTATAGTCACAGAGATATGCAAATATCACCACTATCTCATTCTAGAACATTTTCACCGTCCGGAAAAGAAACCCCATACCCACTGGCCATCATTCCTCCCTTCCCAGCCCCTGGCAGCGCTAAGCTACTTTCCATCTCTTTGGATATTACAAGCGCCAAATCCTTGCTCTTCTGTATTTTTGAACTCTTGCCAAAGTGAAATGCCTTGCCCTGGAACAGGCACATAGTATACACAGTAAATGTCATCTGTGTGTGTGTGGGGGGGGTAGATAGAGCACACGTAGTAGACAGATATAGTATAAACTCATCCATTTGGGGGCGCCTGGGTGGCACAGTGGTTGGGCGTCTGCCTTTGGCTCAGGGCGTGATCCCGGCATTGTGGGATCGAGCCCCACATCAGGCTCCTCCGCTGGGAGCCTGCTTCTTCCTCTCCCACTCCCCCTGCTTGTGTTCCCTCTCTCGCTGGCTGTCTCTATCTCTGTCAAATAAATAAATAAAATCTTTAAAAAAATAAAATAAAATAAAAAAATAAACTCATCCATTTGACAAAAACCGGCTTGCACACTTGCACTTGGAGGAAAACGGTCTATAGAGAGAAATAAACTGATGGTCCCATTCAGGCAATTCGCCATCTAGTGGGACAGGGAGGAATGTGCACCCCTCACTGTGAAGACAGAGCCAGACGCGATTGAAAGTTGTGTTGGAATAGGGTTGTGGGAACTCCGGGAAGATGTTGGAGGCAGCAGCGGGAAGATGTTGGAGGCAGCAGCGGCACCTGTACTTTGGGCGAACTTTCCCGATGGGGAGGGACAGCCTGGGGGAGGGATCCCAAGAACTAAGGCTGGGACACAGGGCAGGTGTGATGTCAAGCAGGATCGCTGGCCAGCCTGGGCTTCATACACCAGTGCAGACCTGGTCCTGGACCTCTGTGGGCTGTGAGCAAGACTTGGCTATAGAGAGAGGCTGTAAACACCGGGCAGTGGGTGACAGAGGCCAGATGGGAAAGGGAGCACGAGGGTGAGCCAGGCCAGCTCACACAAGCCTGCACTGTCATCTGGGCAAGGGCACCCTCAATTGGCTGTGCCCACGTCCAGGCATGCCAGGGCCCCCATGCCATCAGCTGGTTTGATTTCTCCAGTTAACTGTGGCTAGAATTGTATTTAAGAGGGGAGAGTGGCAGCCTCGTAAGGGAAGGAGCCTGGACTTTAGAGTCAGACCTGGCTCTGCTCTTTCTCACAGTGGGAACTTGAGCAAGTGCCTCACCTCCCTGAGCCCGTTTCTTCAACTGTAAAACGGAGGTAATGTTACTTACTTCAGGATGGTTAAGGAACGAGGATTGGGGGAAGCTGGACAAGGTGGAGGAAGCATGCATTCAAGGTGCTAGCAAGCTTGGAGTATTTATTTATTTATAAAAGATTTTATTTATTTATTTGAGAGAGAGCGAGCGCGCATGCACAAATGGGGTGGGGGGGCAGAAGGAGAGGGATTTATCGTACACTATCGTGTTGTTTTGTTTTGGATTACACACAGAGGGATTGTCTTTTCAGGACTTAGTCCTCCAAAGGCATTACCAGGCCCTGAGGAGGGCAAGAACGGGGTGCAGAGGCTCGTTGAGAGCCAACTGATGTCTAGGGAAAGGAAGGGAAATGGGGTGACACATGTAAGTCACCCCCCTCAGACCCAACTTGCAGGAAAGTCTCTCAAACCACAGGAGACAATTCTGAGATTTTTATCCTGGGGACAGGAGGCCGGGGGGAGCATGGTGGGGAGAGGTGGGACGCTGACGGCATAGACTCAGAACCGAAGGTGTTAACAGCCACTGAACCCTAAGAAATCACTGAATTCAAGAGCCTCATTTTACAGGTAGAGACACCGAGCCCCAAGAAGGCAGAGATTTGTTGGGGTGCTAGCAGTCTCCAAGGGAGAGAAGGCCCTGCTTCCCACCCCATCCCCCACAGTGGCCACCAGCTCTGTTTAGTGTCGTGCATTCCCCAAGTCCTTCTCCACACGTTCCCCAAGTCCCTGCATGCTCAGCATAGGGGTTCAGACACCAGAGGAACAGTCCTGCCTCAGGGCCCACAGGCCAGGGACAAAGCCAGTCAGGCACATCAGGGATAAGTTCAGTCTCTGTGCCAAGGATCCCAAGAGAGCCACTTAGGAATGACTCTCTCTCCAGAGGAGGCAGGATGAGGGGGGCACCCGAGGCCCCCAGTTTGGCTGAGATGAGCAGAGAGAATGCGCCTCCTGCAGACAACAGCAGGGAGGACAAGGGAGGAGAGCACGCAAGGCTCCAGGGTGTAAGAGGTGACTGTCTGCCAGGGACAGAGGGT
Source organism: Ursus maritimus (assembly GCF_017311325.1). Lineage (NCBI taxonomy): Eukaryota > Metazoa > Chordata > Mammalia > Carnivora > Ursidae > Ursus > Ursus maritimus. The sequence continues at coordinate 9,818,117 of NW_024424452.1, read as the reverse complement.
ACCTGGCCAAGGGACGTGGGTGGGTGGGTGGAGAGCAGGGCTTGTGAGCAGCCTGGGGCCATCATTTTAGCATCTCCGATGGTCACAGGGACCCCTGAGGCACTGCCATTTAATTTCGGGATCCTGGGCGGAAGGAAAGCACTCCGAGGGAACCTTTTCCCAGCTTCCAGCCCCCAGCAGACTACCCCCCTTTCCCTCCTGTGACACACCTAGGCCACACCCTCCACCCTTGGCCTCTAACCCTCTCCTCCCCCACCAGAGATAGCCCTGGATGGGAAGTCTGGAATTCTAGACCAGGTTCCGTGGCGGGCCTTCTGTAGAGACTCAGGCGTGTTTCCACTCCTGTGGATTCTGGTGACACCGCCTGACATGGGGCAAGAATCCCACCTTGGAGGATTGTTAAAGGTGCCAGTGTGAGTGCCTCAGACCAAACACCCTGGTTCGTGTTCTCAGGGTGAGAGGAACAGGAGCTGGACCTCAGGGCGGGGAGAGGGGGTGTCCAGATCTCCTGAGCAGGTGCCCTGCCTGGGGGATGTCCAGGGAAGGGTGACCAAGGCTCCTCCTTGCCAGCTGTCAGCCATCACCACTGGATTCACACTCATTAACCCTCTGGGCCTCTGTGCAGGCGTAGTGATGATCATAATGGCAACTGGGGTTGCTGAAACCTTCCTGTGGGCCAGGCCACACAAGACTTTTGAGCGGTGGGTGCTTCCGGCTGTGTGCAGGACTGAGAAGGGTGAATGTGAGCCGAGAGATCAGAGAGGGCAGGGAGAGAGGGGTGTAGTTAGGTGAGAGGCTTCACAGGGGGGTGCCCCTGGAAGCAAGGAACCCCAGGCACTGAGGCACTTTCAGGCTCAGGTGTGAACGACTAATAATCAACTCTTGAGACCCCTTTCGGGCGAAGGAGGGTCACCACAAAAGGAAAGGCGGGAGGGGAGATAAGGACCCCTCCCTCTTCCAAACTCCAGACCCGCAAGCAGCTCGGGGATCCGGACGCTAACATTTAGCACCTTGATTATGCTAATTTAAGCCCCACCCCGCCCGCTCCGGAGGCGCCGCCCCTCGGACGACCTATTGCGGTGGAGGGGCGGGGTCATGCTAATGAGGCCAGTCGGGCCTCGCTAGCGGCGCCGGCGGCTTCTCCGAGCCCGGGCGAGGCAGCGGCGACGAAAGCCATGGCCGGGGCGTTGGTGGGTCTGGCCGCGGGCTTGCACGGCCCGCGGGTCGTCCCCAGCCAAGACTCGGACTCAGACACAGACTCGGAGGACCCGAGTACCCGGCGCAGCGCGGGCGGGCTGCTCCGCTCGCAGGTCATCCACAGCGGTCACTTCATGGTGTCGTCGCCGCACAGCGACTCGCTGACCCGGCGGCGCGACCAGGAGGGGCCCATGGGGCCCGCAGACTTCGGGCCGCGCAGCATCGACCCCACACTCACCCGCCTCTTCGAGTGCATGAGCCTGGCCTACAGGTGAGGGCGGCTCCGGGGCCCGACAGCCTCGGCCCTCCGTGGCGGGACCATGCGCTGGGGCCCCGGACACCCGACCCGGCCCCAAACTTTGGTCCCCGGCTGCTCTCGGACACTCCGACCACATCCTGGACACCCCTCTGCCCCGGCCCTCAGAGTCCACCGGCCCGGGCCCAGCCCACCGGCCTCCGCCTGGAGTGCGCACCTCCAGGTTCCCGTTGCTCACCACCCTCACTCCCTCCCCAGGGCTCGGACCGCCTGCCCTCCACCTTGACCGCCATAGGCCCACCGCGGGCCCCTCTCTCCGTCCCGACTCTTCTGCCCCCAAAGAAATGCCAGGGCATCCTTCGCGCCCCAGGACCCTAAGCCGTCCACACCCTCCACTCTGGGGGCCACCCCACCAGACCACCTCAGCTCTCCGCTCCCTCCCCAGCACCCCCGGCCCAGACCCACTCCATTCCAGCACCCTGGCGACACTCCTCACGCCCATGATCGTCAGGACTCATAGCCAGCGTAGACCGAAACCCAGTCTCTCGTCCACCCTGCACTCCCCAGTGGCCGAGACACCTGTTCTTGACCTGCTAGATCGAGGGGGGCGGGAGAAGGGTGCCCCGGGGGGACCCAGAGGGGGCGCAGCTGGCAGAGTTCTCCAGCGGTCGCCCGGCAGGGGGTGCTGCACGCCGCGTGGGGATTGGTGCCCGGGAGGCCTGGGCTAGCCTACCCCGGCTGCCGCGCGAGGCTGAGAGCCTAACCCTGCCTGGGACCCCTGCTCGGCGCCTCGCAGAGAGCGCGGACCGCGCCCCGCCCCAGCTCCACGCCTGTGTCCCAGGGGAGGGCGCGAACCCGGGTTCTGGCCCAGTGCCCTGGAGCAAAGTTCCCAGGAGCGGAGGGGCCAGGATAAATTATCAACTGAAAACCGTAGAGGTGAAAGGGGGATCGGCCGGCCTTGATCTTTTCTCTGTGCAAATATTCCTCTTCCTCTGCGGCGCCTCCTCCCCTTCTGAGAACCGCTGGATACGGACCGGCCCTTCAGGCTCTGACCAGGAGCCCGGGTGGGGATTGCGGGGGTGTTGCCCACCCCCAACCGCGGCAGCCCAGCCGAGACCCCATTGGCTGGAGGCGATGTAACCTTGGCCCATATGCTCTGGCCCCGGGCCCAGGTCATGTTGCAACCTGATCGTCCAGGACGCCGGACCCGATGTGGAAAGTTCAAATTCCCGTCCCTTTCTTCCCTTCCCCCGCCTCCTGGGACATCACGGGACCGACTGGGAGAGGGCATTTAAGGTCTTGGTACACCGGATGTGGGCACCCCTCCTCCCCAGGCTCTCCCAGGGCGCCCCATTTCTCACCTGCTCCCAACTTTAGCTCCCTGCTTTATACCACATCCCATCCAACCCCAAACCATGGGTGGCCAAAAGGGGAGGTTCAGGGGGCAAGGGACAAGGTTGGGGCCAGAGCACACTCCAAGAACTGCCCCCACTAAGAGGCTGACTAGAATCTGATGTGACCAGGGAGCTGGGGAGGAGAGGACTGTGCTTTCTCCGGAAACACCCAGAATATTCCATCTCTGTGGGGACCCAAGCACCAGGGATGGAGGTGGCTCAGTTCTAGAGGACACTTTGGCTACCCCCACTTCGCTAGAGGAAAAATCTGAGGTTCAGACTGGGACAGTGTTTTAGCCCTTGAATACCCCTAAATATAGGGGTCCCCTGGAAGGGACAGTATTGGGAAAGCCAGGGTGACCCGAGAGAGTGACCGGATGGGAAAGGACAGCAAGGCAAGGGGTCCAGAGGTGTTTGACCGGGAGGACAGCCTGTGGCTGCCTGGCCAGCTTTCATCCTCAGCAGGGCGGTGTGGACAGAGGGAGGACTTCCCTCCTAGGAGGAGGCCCAGAGTACACGGTTCTGTGGGTGGAAGGCCCAGAGAGACAGGTTCTGGAAGTTCCAAGAAAACACTCGTTCAGGGTCAGAGCTGGCTAGCTATGGAAAGCATGGCCTCCGGGAGAGAGCAAGGAGGACCTTCTCAGAGAGACTCTCGGGAAATTCCTATAAGGTAGATTGGGGATGGGGTAGGGGGAGGGGGGTCGGTCGGGCTGAACTAAGAGTCTTAGGTTTTCTCCGACCCATCCCCGAGATTCTCAGACTTTCTATGGGTCATAAGAAGCCTTAAACCCTGGTGCCAGGCTTTTTCCTCCAGGCTGGGCCCCTTGCCTCCCATCCCAGCCAACAGGCCCAGCATAAACAAACTGCTTTCCTCCTGGGCTTGGATGTTGTCACTGTCTCATTTCCCCGAACACCGCCTTGGCCACACACATCAGAGCCTCGGCTGGGAAATGGTGGGAGGGCAGGCAGGCTGGGCGTGGGGCACTGGGTGATCAGAGTGGGCTGGGAGGTTGCTGGGATACAGGCGGGGGCAACAAACTCAAGAGTCCCCCCCCCCCCAGGTGCCACAGAAGAAGCTGGCCCGGGAAGTATCAGTGTACCCCCATCCATGTCTCCCTACTAGACAGATGGTGTTTGTCTAACTTAGGAGGGAGGGGGCCAGCCAGCAGGCATGGGCTATGTACTCTATTTGGGTAATGAGGCCTGTGGTACCCTGGGGTGGCAGTCCTCCCCACTCCCTACCCCAAAACAAACATAGGAGCTTGGAGACCAGAGAGGAGAGGGGACCCAGTGATCCATGCACCTAAGGGGCTGTAGGAGTCAGATTGTCACCCACCCACCCCTTACCCCCAAGATGAGGGAGAAGCCTCAGAAGAAAGCAGGCCTGGGGTTCTGAAAAACGAAGCCTTGGGGCCTTAGCCTCTCATGTGAGCAAGGGTTGGAGAAGGTGGGCCAGACAGGACTGGTATACAGCCCTGGCTTGTGGACCAGGTGGAGGGAGGGAGAAGGGAGGGACCAGTGGGGGTCTAGACCCTGAGCATCTTGACCTCCTAGGTCAGCTCCTTAGGGGTGGTGGACTTGGCCTGTGTCTAACACATCCCGACTTTGAGAGCCAAGCTCCTCACCTGCGTAGGACTCCTCCATCTCGTGGATCTGATTGACCGCTAGGATTAGGATCAGGGTTAGGGGTCGGGATCAGGGTGCTGCCTCCCCACCGCCCACCACTCCCCCATCCCAGCTGTCATCCTTTGGAGACTGACGGCCATTGTCTTGCACATACCCCTGAGAAGGGGCACACCTTCCAGCTCAGCCCAGATCGCCATCCTGGGATTCCGGAGTGGGCAGATGCCAGAAGGGCAGTAAAAAGGCAGCGGCTGGCTGCTTGGAGGCCACTTCTGGAGAAGGGACTCCCTCCCCCACCCAGGCACACCTTCCCCATCCCCTGGAGGCTGAAGGGGGCCAGTGAGACCGGTGGAGAGAAAGCCACCGGGCCTGAGTGAATCTCCACCATGTGACCTTGGGAGTGTCCCTTCACCTTCCTGACGCTCAGTTTTCTTCTGTTAAGAAATGGGTCTGAGAACCCTCCCTAGCGGGCCTACCGACAGATGTCTGTGAGGCCATGGGCATTATTGTCCTGAGGACGGAGCTGACAAACAGGTTTCAGCCCTGGCTTTAGTCCTGGCGGTAGGTTAATGAGCAGCTCCTGCCAGAGAACATGAGGGCCCCCAGCAGGGACCTATTTTGAAGGTTTGACTCTCAGGGTAGGAATTTGAGGCAGGTAAGAAGGAGGTGCAGGATTTTCGGGGTTGGGGAGGAGACCCTCAGGTGGCCCAGTGTGAATGAATACCCAGTGAATGGCAAGAGCAGGGAGCCAGGCCTGCAGGAGCATCCGTCCCCCCTCCCCCCCAGCTTCCCTTTGCCCACCCCCCTGACCCAGCCCTCTCCCTTTGACAGTGGCAAGCTGGTGTCTCCCAAGTGGAAGAATTTCAAAGGCCTCAAGCTGCTTTGCCGGGACAAGATCCGTCTCAACAACGCCATCTGGAGGGCCTGGTACATCCAGTGTGAGTGGGCACCATGGGCCTCACCAGCAGGGGGGCTGCAGGTGGGGGACACCCAGGAAACCCCCTGCGGCCCTTAGGGGCCAGCACCAACATCTGACCCCCAGAGGGTCTCAGGGAACTCGTCCCAAAGCATGCTCTCTATGGGGACTCTAGGCACAGCAAGGGCCACCCCTTAAAAGTCCTAACATGGGCAGAGACTTGGAGGGCAGTTCAAGGCTCTTCCTGCATTCCATCAGCCTAGTCAGTGCCTCAAATGCCAGGTGGAAAGAGGTGCTAGAAGCTGTCCGGGCCAGTGGCATCATGTCATGAATGGGGAAAATAAGGATCTTGCTGGGCTGGGTCTCCCCCAGACTTTACTGAAGTTCTTAACCCCAGCAGGTGCCCCCATGGACCCTGGGGAGAGGCCATGTGGTAGAGTGGAGGGGGCTGCAGACTTGGGACTTGCCCAGAGATGCTTTCCTACCCAGTCTCTGCCCTGGCTGGCTGTGTGACCACAGGCTGTGTGACTAACCTCTCTGAATCTGTTTCCTCACCTACAAAATAAGGCCACAGTCCTCCTTTTCCTGGTTGGCCTGGGGATAACAAGTATGAATGGGCCCGGCGCAAAGCTGGTGCTAAATAAATGATGGTTGAATCTGATATGCCCTTGAGAAGGTCACAGTCGTTCATTCGGGGATTCGAGACCCACCCACCCACCATGGCAAACTGAGCAGCCTCAGACCAGTCGGCCCTGGGTTGGGACCTTGTCCAGCGCAGCGAAGTCCTACTACAGGATCAAAGGCTACCCTGAGCTGGGAACACACAGCCCAGGAGGGAACATACTCAGTATTCTCTGTCCTGGTCCCCTGGATTCCATCCAAGCAGAGGGAGGGAGGGTTTTCTGGTTTCTGTTTATCTCGGGTGCCCAGTACTTCATAAACCATCTTATTTGAGGCTTCCTGGCAACCCTGGCAGATAGGAATTATTACCCCCATTTTATGGATGAGCAAGTAAGGCCCAGGCCGGTAACTTATTCAGGGTCATGGAGCATAAAAGGAACAGAGCTGTGACTGGCTGGAAGTCCAGGGCTCTCCTGCTCTGAGCCCAGTGCTCCTTTCACTGCTCCCAGCTGGCTGGCTTCCAGTCCTCACCTGAGAACACGTAGGATGGCTCACCTGAGAACACGTAGGACTGGGCCCTACCCTAACCAGGAAGCTGATAGGCCAGAGGGAGTCACTGCCACTGCCCCCACCACCCCACACTCTCTACCCTTCCCCCACAAAGCTGGATGGGATGCAAACATTTCTCTCTGGAGAAGAAATTTCTGATGCCCCCCCAGGGTCCTCACCCTGACAGGCAGACCCTGGTCTCTGGCTATTGCCCGAGTTGCTGGAAGCACCCCAGGTTCTGTGTCAGAGAGGGGTTTGAGTCAAGTTCTAGGATGCCCCCCCAAAGTTGTGTGACCTTGGGAAAGTCCCTAGCCTCCCTAGCTGAGGATAGCTCGTCTGTAGAATGGGAATAACAGAAGGTCCTGCTCTGAGATTTGCTGTGAGTTTTCAGTGAGATCATTCGTATCTCAGCATAGTCCTGACACACACAAGGGCTCCGCGCAGGCGATAATATTATCGTGATAATAGCGGCAGCACAAGGCACGCCCCTTCTGCCTGAGCTCTGAGGGTTTGAAGGTGGGCTTCGGGAAAGGGCGAGGGGTGGGGACAGCTGGAGGGCTGCCTGGCTCATCCTACTTGTACTTGACACCCCTCTGCAGGCTCCTGGACTCCAAGATCTCCTCCTTTGTCACACCCCCAGATCATCCTGGTGTCCTCTGAGTTCCCAGACTACTGTGCCCCTCTCGTGGGTGGGATCCCCGCCTTGCATGAGCTCATGTTATGTGTGCGCTTTTCTTATCTCTCCAACTAAGCCGTGAGTGCTCTGATTGACCTGCAGCTTCCCTGTCCCAGCATCTGTCCCAGCACAGGTGCAAGGGGCTAGGTGGCTTCCTGAATGGATGAGCTTATCAGTGTTAAATAAAGCCTGCCCCAGCCCCAGAAGCCGCATGGTCCCTGCTCTTCTGTCTAGAGCACAGGGTCCCTGGGGTGGGGGAGGGAAGGACCAGCCAGGCCTGCTCAGACCTGATCCCCTGGGGATCCTGGTGCTCATGTCCTCATCTGGGAACCCAGAGCAGCTACTCTTTGAGACCCTCCTTGCTCTCACCCCCTGGGAGTCCAGACACCCAGGGGCCCATCCCTTTGTGTTCCCAGCCACGCTCAGCCACCAGGACAAACCCCTCCCCTAATCCCATGGGGATCATTTTGGAGACTGTCCTTTAGCACAGAACTTTGTAAATGAAGCTGAAGGTCCCGATACTTTCATGTTCGGGTGGTCCCCCTCATCTGTTAATTGTCCCAGAGGAAGTTTGCTGAGGGCTGAGGCAGGGAAAGTCACTGTGTGGGTGTCCCAGGGTTCAGAAGCCCTACTGTGTGCCAAGCTCTGTGCCAGATTCAGGGATTTGAGGCTAAAGGGCCACAGCTCCCACTTTTACTCCCCACGGGGAGGCCAGCATGCAGAGAAATGGCCAAGGCCAAGTGGAGAGCCAGGCAGATAAGACTGTGGGACTTCAGAGGAGGGAAGGCTTCCTAGAAGAGGGACTGCCCTGGGCTCTCCTGATGGGTGGGCAGGTGTGGGTGAGGCAGAGGAAGGAAGGGGAAGGCATTCCGTGTAGAGTAAAACCAGAGGGTGGTGGGCTGTGGTGGGAGGAAGCTGTTTGGCTTCAAGGTAGGGCTTATGAAGGAGGTCACCAGACCTGGGAGAGGGGGCTGGTGACAGAATATGGAGGGGAGGGGACAGTGGCAGAAATGCCACACATCCTCGGGAGTGAGACAGGAGGGAGATGATTAGGCCATGGTTAGATAGGAATGCTGAGGGTCGATGGGCAGTTTCTGTGACTGGGAGGCAGTGTTGGCTGTCCAGAGGAGGCACAGGCTTGGGAGGGACGATTCTGAACATCTGAGAGTGTCAAGTTTTAGGACATCCTTTTTTTTTTTTTTTAATTCCCCGCCCCCCAAGTTTGGGGACATCCTGACAGAGATTCTATGGGCAACTGGAAAATCTCTGCAGCTGGAAAGGGGCAAGATGAGGGAGATTTGGAGGCACACGTTGCAGAAGGGCCAGTGAAAATAGTCAAGGAGGCAGGAGAACCAAGGGAAGGCTCCCTGGCCAAGGGAGGAGGGGGTGCTCTGCACTGAGGTCCAGGAGGATGGGTCCAGGGCAGGTAAGCACCTTGGCTGGGCAGTGGGGACAGGAGCTGAGTCACAGGAAGTAAAGAGGAACCCAGGAGGCATGGAGTGGGGATGCTGATGACAATGCTTCCAGAACTGGGGGCAAAGCAAAGGGGTGAAAGGGAAGAAGATTAGCTTGTTAGGGTAGCAAAGAAAGGGAAAGTTTGGGAGGTAAAGGGGAGCCTGAAATGTGTTTATGGGCCCCAAAGAAGGAGCCTGGGGAGAGAGAGTTTGAATTGGAGATAGGGAAGGGAGTGGAGGTGGTGGGAAAAGCGCTCAGCTCGGTGGCTTGAAGGGACAAGGGTGGTTCTCTGACATCGGACTGGGCAGAGCCAAGGAGCCTGAGGCAGGAGACCAAGGGCTCCAGGCCCTGGCCTGCCAGTCTGACCTTCTTGGAGCAGCTCACTTCCTGTGGTCCCACAATTCCATTCAGCGAGTGTTGCCTGCACACCTCCTGGGCTCCCAAGGGAGGTGCAGGAGGTATAGGAGGTTCCTTTCGTAGGGTCCCCTAAAAGAGGGGGCTCTGGGAGGTCTAGAGCAGGCAGGAAGGCTTCCTGGAGGAGGTGGCACTTATCTAAGCGTCGGAAGCCAAGCAGGATTTCATAGTGTGGCATTTGAGTCCCAGTCCCCTTGGGGTGGGAGGTGAAAGAGCCGGGTACCCCGCTGACCTGGCCCCCTTCTCTCAGATGTGGAGCGGAGGAAGAGCCCCGTGTGTGGCTTCGTGACCCCCCTGCAGGGGCCTGAGGCTGACGAGCACCGGAAACCAGAGGTAGCTGAGCCGCGGGACCTCCCGCCTGCCTGCCTCCTGCCTGCCTCCCTGCCGAGCCCGGCCCCTCCGAAGGGGTGTCTCCGAGCGCGGGGCAGGAGGGGCTGGCCCAGACGGGGATTGGGAGGGGTGGGGTCAGTGCCAGCCGTCTCACGGAGCCCCCTCCTTGGCCCTCCCCAGGCCGTCGTCCTGGAGGGCAATTACTGGAAGCGGCGCATCGAGGTGGTGATGCGCGAGTACCACAAGTGGCGTATCTACTACAAGAAGCGGGTCAGTGGTGGGGGGAGGGGGTCCGGGGGGCTGCGGACTACTGCCTCTCTTGGAAGAGCCCGGGCGAGACTCCCCTCGACGCCCCCCGACCCCGCCTCCCATTAAGACCCAGGCTGACAGCGCCACCGTGTGGCCCCGAGTCTCCTCGCCGCCTCCTTACCTCCCAGCGCGCAGGAGCTCCTGAGGGGAAATGGGGCTGCCTTTGGTCCGGGGGAGCTTGTGAGTAGGGGAGGCCTTGGCGGGCAGTGATGCAAGAGGGACAAGCGATCCAGTGTCCACCTCTGTGTGTTCCTGCAGCTCCGTAAATCCAGCAGGGAAGGGGATCTCCTGACCCCAAAGCAGGTGGGTGTGCTCCCGGGACCCAGAGAACTGACAGCTTCCCTCTTGGTGGATAAGGAAGTGGCCGGGGAGGGGGGTCACGAGGGCAGTGGGTGTGGCTGCCATCCTCTCATTGATGGAGCCCTTCTCCCCGGAGGAAGGGGAGCGTTTGAGCGCAGAGGTGGGAAGACCCCTCCAACCTCTGGTTAGCCCAGCAAGTGCTGGGAGGCATGGGGGAACAGAAGTCCCTAAGAACTGGGGTTCCGGGCAGGAAAAAGTATAGGAGGCAGGAAGGGGACCCTTATCTGTTCAGCAGATAAGAGGCCATCCAGCTCTTTCTGTTGGGGGCAGTTGTTAGAGAGCAATGGGGTGACCATAGAAACTGGTCCTCCAGGGAAAGGTGAGGACGGCCGTGCACACAGAGGCTTCAGGCCTGCTCATCACTTCATCTCCCAGGCTGGGGCCAAACGGAAAGGCGAGGGGCAGTGGAAGACCCCGGTGTCCCTCTCGTGGCTGCTGAAGGCTCTGTCTCCCTAGGCGGAAGGGGGTTGGCAGCCACCAGAGCGATGGTGCGAGCAGCTCTTCTCCAGCGTGGTGCCCGTGCTGCTTGGGGGCCCAGAGGAGGAGCCCGGCGGGCGGCAGCTGCTGGACCTCGATTGCTTTTTGTCCGACATCTCCGACACGCTCTTCACCATGACGCAGCCCAGCTCTGCGCCCCTACAGCTGCCCCCTGAGGACGGTAAGGGCCTGCACCTGAAAAGGGAGGCCTGCGAGAAGCGGGGCAGCCAAGGGAGGGTGGCCGGGGTGGGGCGGCCCCCACTCCACCCCTCCTGGCGCTCCTGACGCAACCCCTGCCCCCCTCCAGCCTACGTGGGCAATGCTGACATGATCCAGCCAGACCTGACGCCTCTTCAGCCCAGCCTGGACGACTTCATGGAGATCTCAGGTGAGGCAGCGCCCCCTGCTGGGGTGTGTGTGGACTGGCCCGGCCAGTGTGAGGAAAGTCACGCCAGATGACCACCAGCCCTCAGGCCGGTCCCAGGCCCCTCTGGGAGGACGGATGGTCTAAGAGATTTCTGACGGCCCTTCCTGGTCTCCCTTTGTCCAGACTCGGGATGCAATTGCTGTGACCTCAGGTGAGAGCAGGCTCAGACTGAGCACCTGGGCAGGCGCTGGGGCCCAGGGGCATGGAAGCTACAGGCTCTGCCAGCTCCCAGGAAATAGTGGATGTTGGGAATCTCAGGAAAGAAAGGGACTTTGATTCGTTTGGGCCCGTTTATTATTTACATAATTCCCTTTAAAAACTATTCAAGAACATTCCAGGGGCGCCTGGGTGCCTCAGTCGGTTAAGTGTCTGCCTCTGGCTCAGGTCATGATCTCGGGGTCCTGGGATGGAACCCTGAGTCACTGGGCTCCCTGCTCAGCGGGGATTCTGCTTCTCCTTCTCCCTCTGCCTCTCCCCCACTCGTGCTCTCTCTCTCTCTCAAATAAATAAACAAATAAAATCTTTAAATAAATAAAAAAGAATATTCCAAACATACACACAGGTAGAGAGAGAGTGGTTCACTGAACCCTCCTGTAACCATCACCGACTTCTATATGTATCAACCCTTGACTGGTCTGGTTTCATGGAGGCCTCACCCACTTCTCCTTCCTACGTCATTTTTAAGAAAATCCCAGGCATTTTGTCTTGTAAAGTTATTTATTTATTTATTTATTTTATTTATTTTTTTTTTAGTAATGTGTTTCTGTGCCTCTCTCTCCTGACCCCAGGGCTGCTAGGTCACTGGTTTCTTGTGTCCTCCTGGAGATACCCGTGTCTGCATGAGCACCTGTGGACAAATGTCCCTTTTTGTTTTCACAATAGGCTCTGCCCGACATTGCTTCCTTTACTTAGCTGTAGATTCTGGAGACTTCCCGGTAGTCATACGTTCAGGGGACTCTGGAGCCCTGCTAGGGGTCAGGTAGCCATAGAGGCTTGGCTTGTCTCAGCCAAGGCCCAGGGGGTAGGAAGGGGGTTTCTGGAATAAAGGCTTAGTCCCGATGACCCCTCCACTTCTTCCCCACAGGGTCCTGGGCCTGTCAGTCAAGAGGTGGGGCGGGAACTAGGGAATGAGGAACCACCCCCACCCCTGCCTCAGCCCTTGGCAGGGTGGGGGCCGTGGGGGCAGAAGTGTGGATGGCAGTGCCCAGAGAGCAGACCAGTCTGGGAGGGCAGCGGTCCTGTCTGGGCACACGTACCCCCACCACAGGTAGGAAACCACCTCCAGCCCGGACTCTGGGCCAAATCTGGGGCTAGGAGGTCACTTCTCTCAATCCAGGGTGGCTGCTGGGTGGGGGTGGGCATGGGCAATCAAAGGGAGGGGATGTGGGTCATGCAGAGGAGGTGGCTAGTGTGGCCCCTTCTAGCACTCCACGTACAGGGAGGGCCGGGAGCATCCAGGCCACCAGGGCTGCTGCCTTGATTGTCCCCCAGAGCTCCTCACTTGAGTGGAAACCCAGTGAGGAGGCCAGAACTCTATGGAGGAAGGGGGCTTGGGGAGGAACGTTCAAGGAAGGGGAGAGGGCTTGGAGCAGGGGAGGGTCTCAGAGAGGGGACGTAGGTCAATGGGGGGACCGGAGCTGGGGCGGTCTAGGGCTCCCTGGGTGGCCGGCTAGGGCTACGAAGCAACTTCTCTCAAGGGGGAAGGGACAGTTGAGGGCAAGCTATGGCTGGGGGTTGGTGGTGACTGGTCTCGGTACCCCATGAGCCCTTCAGAGCTCTGGGGAGGAGGCAGCAGCAGTAAGCAGGGAGCAGGACCCATACATAGCTGGTTCTAGAGCCTAGGCCTCAAGGGGGCTAGTAATGAGGCCCACAGTCTCTGGGGGTTGGGGAAATAGAAGATCAGTGACCACTCACCCCCTGCCACGCAGTCCCCCAGTTAAAGAGAAACAGTAGGACAAGATGACCCTTTCTGATCAGGTGGTCAAGGAAAGACACATGATAAGCACGCGCGCACACACACAGAGACACACACACACACGGGCACAGAGCCAACGTGCGCATGCGGCGCGCCTCACATCAAGGCAGGCACACACGGGCTCAGACAGAGCTACAGACACCGGGGCACACACCCAGAGATGGAGCCTGCAGGAGGCCACACGCTCACACCCGCAGAGTGACAGCCGGCCAACGACACATGGCCACCAGAGTCCCATAAGATGCACATATGAAGTTTAACCCCCATAGGCTCCAGGCTTGCTGAGGGCTTGTCTGTCCCACTCCTGGGTCTCCTTCAAGGAGGGAGGCCTGACCAGCGACCCTGGCTGGGGAGCCAGCGCCCATCCAAGGCCAGAGGGGCTGGGTCGGGCCAGACCAGGAGGCCTTGGGAGCTGGTTCAGACCAAAGGCTGGTCAGGGTCAGAGAAAGGTGCCCGGAAGGGAGCGGGTGGGCGGGCGGCGTCCAGGCCCGGGATGTGGTTAGGCCACAGGCAGCTGCTTCCCAAAACCAGAATAGCTTGGGGCTTACACAACCCGCACCTCAGACAATCTGGCTGCCCCCTCCCCGCCAGCTCTTCCAGACTTTGCAGGCCCCCCCCACTCCTGCCCCCACTCTGAGCCCACCCTCTGACCCCTGCTATGACCCCCTTAGCCCTTCACCCCACTCGCGGGCTCTACTTTGGAGGCCCCATTTAACCTTCCAACAAACCAATTTATCCCAGACCCACTGACTTCCTGACCCCTCTCACCTCTAGCTCACCCCTTGAACTCCCGTCACCCTGGGGCTCTTCCCTATCGCAGACCTCCACCCCTTGTACCCCACTCCTTTCCCTCCCTGGCATTCTCTATTACCCTGCCCCTTTCTATGGCTCCAGCAGAGATGGTAACAGGAGTCAGAGAGGGGAGTGGCCAGGCCTGGGACGGGGAAGGGGACCCCATGAGCCAAGTGTGAGGCTCAGTGGGAGGACTATTTCCCGGGGTCCTACTCACACCCCCACAGAGCCTCTCCTGTCCTGCATGCAGGCCCATCCCACCCAAACCTCTGTTGCTGCTTCCCCTGAGTGAGACAGAAACTCTCCCAATTTCACAATCTCCTGTGGAAGCCCCCCCCCCCCCCCCCTCATTGCCAGCCAGGCCAGCCCAGCCTGGGGACAGGGCACGAGGCCCACTCTCCTCCCACTGCTTCCAGCCACGCTTGGCCTTATCCCTAACTTCTATCGCCTTGTATGTCTGAATTACAGATTTCTTCACCAGCTACCGTCCCCCACCGACACCCACGCCTTCACACTTCCCGGAGCCCCCCAGCTTTGGCCCCATGGCTGACCCTTTCTTCAGCGGTGGGATCTTGGGCTCAGAGGTGCCCCCTGCCTCGTCAGGTGTGACCCACCTCTCAGGGCATAACCGCCTGCAGGTGAGCTCCCACCCCCCACTCCACTCAGCCCTGCCTCCATGTTCAGGAGCTAAGGTACTTCCTGAGTGCCCAGTCCTGTGCTTGGTCGACTGAGAGGGACTGGAGGGGGAGAGAGACCCCATCTCTGTCGCCTGAGAGGGAGCAATTCGGCTCAGGAGGAAGGACCCTTGTGAAGCAGAACTGGACCAGGTGGTTGTAGAGGGGAGGCTAAAGACAGTGGCGGGGCGGGGGGGAGCACCACTGAGGACCGGGTTGCTTATGGAAGGCTTCCTGGAAGACGGGATGTTCTGGGCTTAGTGAATGGGTTGGATTTGGACAGAGGAAGAGACTGGAAGAGGGCAAGCCAGATGGGAGGGGAAGCACAAAAGAGCACACGGAGACAGAAAGCTCAGTGTGAGTGTTCAGGACACGGTGAAGCTGCCATTTTGGATCAGGAACCCACAGGCTCCATTTGGAGGTCTCCTCGCTGCTGCTCGGTCAGACGCCTTCTCCTTCTATCATCAGACTGATCAGGCACTCTTGTAGTTCACCATTGAGAGGTCTCTCTCCAACTAGGCAGTGAGCTCCTCGCTGGAAGAGTGAAGCCTCGCTCAGGCTTACCTAGCACAGTTCAAGCACGTGAGCCAGGGAGTGAGTGTGTAGAGGGGTGGGTGTGTTGGTGAGCAGAGGATGGGCTGTAGATGAGGGTGGATGCTTACACGGGCTGGTGTCAATATGGGTAGGTGAGTGGTTGGTTGAATGGATGGGCTGGTGGATGGATTTGTAGATGGACAGTTTGGGGGGTCGATGAATAGACTGGTGGCTGGAGAAGTGGAGGGTCATTGAACAGATGGTGGCGAGGTGGGGGGATTATGGATGGGTTGACGGATGAATGAAATAGAGACGGTTGGATAGATTGGTGAATGGGCTAATACCTGGTGGGCTGGTGGAGAGACAGGTAGATGAGTTAGCTTGCAGGTGAGAGGAAAAATAGGTGAATGGACGATGGGTGGGTTAGTGCATGGATTGGTGGCTGGATGGAGTAATTATCTGGAAATGAAAGATGGGCAGGAAGATTGATGCTCTTTCTCAGGCCTGATTTGTGCATACATGTGTTCCACTCCCTCCCCTCATTAGATTACAATTTCCCTTGGTGTGTGTGGGGCACACCGGACAGCAGGGACTGTTTCTCCTATCTCTCCCAGTGCCCAGTCCAGAGCCCAGCCAGGGCAAGAGGTTGCCGGGGTGGCTGCAAAGACCAGCTCTCTCCCCTGCTCTGTCTGTCCCCCAACCAGGCCCGGAAC
This sequence comes from Ursus maritimus, assembly GCF_017311325.1. Classification (NCBI taxonomy): domain Eukaryota; kingdom Metazoa; phylum Chordata; class Mammalia; order Carnivora; family Ursidae; genus Ursus; species Ursus maritimus. The sequence continues at coordinate 9,802,425 of NW_024424452.1, read as the reverse complement.
AGCTGCCCTGGCCCCCTGGACTCCAGTGCCTTCCTGAACTCTGATTTCCTCCTTCCTGAAGACCCCAAGCCCAAGCTCCCACCCCCGCCAGTCCCCCCACCCCTCCTCCAATACCCTGCCCTTGCCAAGGGGCCTGGCCTAGAGCCCTGCCCCCCACCCGCCTTCCCTCCCATGGGTCCTCCCCCTGCTTTGCTGCAGGAAGAACCTCTCTTCTCTCCCAGATTTCCCTTCTCCACTGTCCCTCCGGCCCCAGGAGTGTCCCCACTGCCTGCTCCCACTGCCTTCCCTCCCACCCCACAGCCTGGTCCAGGCCCGGCCCCTGCCCCCTTCCCCATAGACCTTCTGCCCTCAGGGTATCTGGAGCCCCCGTTTGGGCCCCACTTCACAGTGCCCCAAGGCATGCGGCCCAGAGGCAGGCCCCCCACCCCATCCCCTAGAGGGCGGAAGCCCAGCCCCCCGACCTTGGCCCCTGCCAACCCCACTGCCACTGCAGGGGGCAGCAACCCCTGCCTCACGCAGCTGCTCACAGCAGGTGAGATGGGAAGAACCGGGTCCACAGAGGGGAAGACAGGGATCAAATGTGGAAGTGGGGGTCCTGTGGGAGCAGAGGGCGAAGGTTTAAGGGGCAGACTCAGGCTCAGCTGGGAGGGGGTGGGAGGTGGTGAGGAATTAGGGATGTGGGCCCTGAACCTGAAAGAGGAGTGGGCTTCTTTGGAGGGGAGGGATGGGGTCTTGGGAGATGACGGGGTTAAGGCTGGCCCCAGTGGCCCTCACACTTCTGCCCGTGTACAGCCAAGCCCGAGCAGACCCTGGAACCACCACTTGTGTCCAGCACCCTCCTCCGGCCCTCAGGGTCCCCGGTAAGATGGCGGGCACTGGGAGGTGAGGGTGGGCCCAGGGCTTCACTCCAACTCTCCGCCCTTCTCCACCCCAGCAGGAGACGGCCCCTGAATTCTCCTGCACCTTCCTACCCCCGACCCCGGCCCCCACACCGCCCCGGCCACCTCCAGGTCCCGCCACACTGGCCCCTCCCAGGCCCCTGATTGTCCCCAAAGCGGAGCGGCTCTCGCCCCCGGCGCACAGCGGTAAAGAGGGCTTGCGGGGCTTGGGGGACTCCAGGGGATGGAGAAAGGGGAAGGAAGAAGGGGGGGCTACATCTGAGGCCAGGATGAGAGGGACAGGGCAATGGGACCCTCTCCTCTGTGTCGGTCTGTCTGTGGGTCTGTCTGTCCCTGCCACAGGTGGTGAGCGGCGGCTGTCTGGGGAGCTCATCTCCATGCGGAGCCCAGGGACTCTGAGTGTCTGCGTCTCTCCCCCTCAACCCATCCTAAGCCGGGGCCGTCCAGACAACAACAAGGTGGCACCTTTCCCTCACCCCAAGATCTGTTTGCTACCCCTAGGCCCTTCCATGCTCCTTCCTAGGCTCACCCCACTGTCTGCCCCCCAAGACGGAGAACCGGCGCATCACGCACATCTCTGCGGAGCAGAAGCGGCGCTTCAACATTAAACTGGGGTTTGACACCCTGCACGGGCTGGTGAGCACACTCAGCGCCCAGCCCAGCCTCAAGGTGAGCCCCCAGCCCGGGCTGGCACCCCAGAACCGCAGGGCTCCTTCGTCGTCGCCCCCCGCCCCCACCCAAGACCAAATCCCAGGACCCTCTGGACACCCAGTTTCCTCCTCCCACCCAGTGCCTCAGTGGGCCCCAGAGTGGGACCACCTCCAGCACCTGAGCCCACCCTGGTGATGCCTGCAGGTGAGCAAAGCGACCACGCTGCAGAAGACGGCCGAGTACATCGCCATGCTGCAGCAGGAGCGGGCGGCCATGCAGGAGGAGGCCCAGCAGCTACGGGACCAGATCGAGGAGCTCAACGCTGCCATTAAGTAGGCGGGGGGCCTGCGGGCGTGGGGGGTATGGGGGGGTCATGGGGGCGCGGGGGTGCCGGGACATGCCGCCCGACTCCCCAGCCCTGACCGGCCCCCTGCCCCCAGCCTGTGCCAGCAGCAGCTGCCTGCTACTGGGGTGCCCATCACACACCAGCGTTTCGACCAGATGCGAGACATGTTTGACGACTACGTCCGCACCCGGACACTGCACAATTGGAAGTTCTGGGTGGTATCCTCCCTCAGCCGGTGGGGGGGGGGGCTTACAGGCCAGGCTGGCGCTCCGAGCTGTGCCCAGGGGAAGGGACTCAAGTTCTGCCCCCTCCTTCTAGTCCTTCAGCATCCTGGGGGCAGGAGTGCCCCATGATTCGCTGGGAGCAGAAACTGAGGGAGGAGCCCCTGGGAAAGGGGAGCACAGCCCTGCCTGCAGAGCATACCAAGGGGAGTTTGGGAGAACCTCGAGTCTGAGTGGCGTGGGTCCTGAAGAAGATGTGGAATCTCTCACTCCCTTACCTGGTCAAGCTCCTGGCTGAGCTGGGGCAGGAAGCTCAAGGATGGGGGATAGCGCAGCCCAGAAGATGGGCACAGAGGGGCCGGGCAGGCCATGGCAGGATGGGAGGGCGGCTGCAGCAGGGGGCCTCCAAGTTCAAGGTGCCACGGTGGCCAGGCCTTTCCTCGGGGTTTGGGCCAGATGTCAGGGCTACACGTGAGCTGGGGGAGGGTTACTGGCTGATCAACAGGCCTGCTCCTTGACCTGGGCCCAGTTCAGCGTCCTCATTCGGCCTCTGTTCGAGTCCTTCAATGGGATGGTGTCCACGGCAAGCTTGCAGAGCCTCCGCCAGACCTCCCTGGCTTGGCTGGACCAGTACTGCTCCCTGCCTGCTCTCCGGCCAAGTACGTGAGCCACCCGCCTGCCCACCAGAATGTCCAGGAATGTCCACGCCACTCAGACCGCAGGTCTAGCCTGCCTTCAAAGTAGCCTAGAGTTTTGGCCATCCCGCCATGTACCCTGGAGGGTCCTCCAGCCTCCAGGACACCTGCAGACAGAGGTCCTGGGAGGGGCTGACAGTCTTGCCAGCTAGTATCTCTCCCTCAACCCTTGTCTTCAGCATCCAGAGGAAGGGCCTGGACCCCAGGAGGTATCTCTCCCTGTCTGTCTCTCTCATTCTCTCATTCTCTTTCTCCAGCGGTCTTGAACTCCCTCCGCCAGTTGAGCACATCTACCAGTATCCTGACAGACCCAGGCTGTATACCTGAGCAAGCCACACGGGCAGTCACAGAGGGCACCCTTGGCAAGCCTCTATAGTGCTGGCCAGACACCGCCGCTCACTCAGCTGCCCTGGGGCTGCTTTCCCTGGGTGTGGGCTCCAGGGACAACTTCCGGGCACTCCCTTCCTGCCCCAGGCTCTGGCTGTCCCCTTTCCTGAAGGTCTAGCAGGACCCAAATCTCTTCCACCTCCTGAAAGCCAGGAAGAGCTACGTTCCAGTCACTGCCCCACCAGCAACGAACACTGTGACCTGGGGGACTCGTGCTCTTTCTTTGGACCTCCATTTTCCAGTCTGCAAAATGGGGCTGGAGAAGCTTCAACCAGATGACGATCCCAAGGCCTTAGCAGCTGTGACACTTGGGGCCAAAGCTGGCAACTCAGGGGAACGATCCTGTTTCCCGGCCCCCTCCTACCTGCTCCCCACTCCCACCCCGATAGGACACAGGCCTCTGTTTCTCAGCAGAGAGGCAGAAAAGGAGGTTCCCACTCTCTGCTCCTTCGCTGGTCGCTCAGTGGGGGGTGGGGTGCTGCAGGATGGCATCCCGGGGTGAGGCCAGAAAGGTCTTTCCCAAGAGAGAGCAGGGCAGGGGGGTAGCCAAACCAGGGGCAGGCACCTTGTGTGCATGTAGATGCGTGTGTGTGGATTTTGTAAAGAATTCTTGCCAATAAAACCAAAAACTGTTGGCGACTGTCAGTGTGTCTCACTCTGGGATGGAGAGAGAGGCAGTTGGCAGTGGGAGGTGGACTTGAAAGAACCTTAGCTTTTCCTCTGAGCTGGAAGCCACTGGAAGGTTTTGAATAGGGGTGGGACAAGGTCAGATGTAAGTTCTTAACAGGATCCCTCTGGGTGCAGAGCCGAGAACAGGCCACAGTGGGGCAAGGACAGAAGCAGGGAGGCCAGTTTTAGGCTGTGGCTGTCATCCTGTGAGAGAGGACGGACACTCATCCTGCAATTCCTCTCTCCATGGCCAGGAAAAGGTTCAGAAAGCCTTACCACCTTCCAAGTTGGAAGAGGGCAGAGCCGAGCCAAAGAGTCGAAGTGACAGGGCCCTCCTTTGAGAATCAGAAGAAGAACGTGCTGCCACTGGGGTAGTGACCTCCCCATTAGGTTAACACAGAGAGGTTAACTAGCCCAGGGCTGCGTGGTTACTGTCCGACCCTAGTCTCTGCTTTTTCTTTTCTGAGGGCCCGCAGTGGACCAGGCGATGGCCTTGGTGCTGGGGATTCTGTTCACCGCTGGATCCCTCTTCTCATGGAGTTGATTCAAGCCTCCCACATCTCAGGACTTCCACGGATGACTGCAGGACATAACTAGCAGACAGTCAGTCTTCCCCGCGTTGTGTGGCCATTGACTTCCCCTCATTTGTGTGGAATCACAACAGGGATAACAATACGAACTGCACACTCATCTCATGTTTACTCAGTGCCAAGCAATATTTTAAGCACTTTATGTATGTATATTAACTCACTTATTACATATATTAACATCTACCTCTATAAGTCAGTTGTGAGGATTTCAGGGTCAATATATATAAAGCACTTACAACAGTAACTGGCATATAGCACTATATAAGAGTTATCGTAATTATTTATAATCCCCACTTCACAGATGAAAAGTTGAGGCACAGAGAGGTTAACTAGCCCAGGGCTGCATGGTTACTGTCTGACTCTAGTCTCTGCTTTTAGCCAGCTCTCTCTACGGTGCAGGGAACAGGTGCACCCAGGTGTGAAGTGCTATCTGTCGCTGCAGACAAAGGTTTGAAGTGGCTCTCCGAGAGGTAAAATTCCCTGGAAGTTCCCCACAAGACATCCCCTTGACTCTGTGTCCTCCCTTTAGATGCCCCTCTCCCTCAAGAGAGCTATCTACACTTGCTCTCCCTCTCTCTTCCCCTCCCACTCACCCCGTCTTTGGTCTCCTCCTCCACTTCCACCCCAGCCTCACCCCTACACTGACTTCTTGTTACTAAGGTCACTTGATTCCCTCATTGCCAAATCCAATGACCACTTTGCAGTGCTCTTCCTGCCTTCCCCGGGCCCTTGGATCTCATTTTTTTTTTTTTTTAAGATTTAATCAGAGAGAGAGAAAGAGATAGCATGAGTGGAAGGGCAGAGGGAGAGGGAGCAGCAGACAGACAGACAGACAGACAGACACACACACACACACACACACACACCACTGAGCAGGAAGCCTGACGCAGGGCTCAATCCCAGGACCCTGAGATCATGACCTGAGCTGAAGGCAGACGCCTAACCAACTGAGCCACCAATGCGCCCCAGCTTGGACCTCATTCTAGAACCACCCTTTCCTCATGAATCGAGTTCTCTCCAGGCTCTCCCTCCTCCCTGACAGTGCCTTCCCAGTGCCTGCTGTGGGAGCCTCTTCTTCCGCCTGTCCCTTCCTGGCCCACTTCCTTCTCATTTTGTGGCAAGCCTCGTGTAATAGCATTCCCTTTGGCCGTATCTGCCCTGCTCTGTCCCCGGAGCTACAAAAGCACATACCCAACAGCCACCCTGATCCCTCCCTTCTGGATGTTTCACAGCTCCCTTTACCTCGAACGAACCAAAACAGAACTCATCGTTTCATTTTTTTTTTCTTTTTTAAGATTTTATGTATTTGACAGTGAGAGAGAGAGCACAAGCAGGGGGAGCAGCAGGCAAAAGGAGAAACAGGCTCCCTGCCAAGCACGGAGCCCGATGCGGGGCTCGATCCCAGGACCACAGGATCATGACCCAGACTAAAGGCAGACGCTTAACGACTGAGCCACCCAGGTGCCCCAGAACTCATCATTTCTGAGACCATGGCCCACGGTCTTCCTCCTCAAACCTGGTCCTCTTTGTGTTCCCCATCCCCAGGAAGGGTGCCACCAACCAGACACCTGCACAAGCTGGAAACAGTCATGTTCAGCTCCTGCCAACGTCCCACTGCCCTGTGGTACCTGTTACCAAGGCCTGGCCAGGTGGCCTCGTAGGATCCAACGGAACATCCCCTTCTACATATAGTCTTGAATTAGTCGGCTGTATCCCTGACAGCTGTCTCTCAAACTTTAATGTGCGCTTGAATAACTTCGATGGGCTTTAAAAAATCTTCACGACCAGGTCTAGTCTAGACCAATTGAATTAGAAGCCCTCAGTGTGGTAGGTTTGACCACCAGCATTTTTTAAGCGGTTCCAATATGCAACCAAGGTTAAGAACCACCGTAAGAAGACACTTGGAGCTGCAAATAACACGTGTCTGGAACTCAAGTTAGTTAAATCAGTGGATCTTAAACTGTACTGTGTGTCAGAATCACTTAGCTAATGCGACTTTTTAAACTACAGATTGCCAGGGGCCCCCAACTCCAGAGTTTCTGAATCAGCAGGTCTGGGATGGAGTCTAAGAATTTACATTTCCAATGATGCTGGTCCACGGCCCATACAGCCAAGTCTCACTGCCCCCGCAGATCCATTGGCAGAGCTCCGTCCCTGGTCTGCCCAGCCTTCCCAACTCCTGCTTTGTGTCATTGGTTGTCCTTCCGCAAGCTAACCTTGCCGTCCAGCTGTGACGCTCGAGGGTGAGAGCCGTGCCTTCTCATCACCAAGTGGCGAGGTAGGAGGAGGATGGGTCTTAGGAGTGTAGCAGACCCCAGTTTACCACTCACCCCAATGAGCTGTATCTCTTGCTTCCTTGGTGGCCTTGGGTAAGTCACTTGACCTGAGCCTAATTTTTTTTCATTTGTTTAATTTCATAGCATCACTGGCCTTAAAGGCCGCTAGAAAAATCAACTAAACTCCTGATGTGGAAGAATCCTGTAGCCTTGACTGAGCTGTCCACTGAGCACTAGTCTTTCTTTTCCTTGTCCCCCACATCAACAGATTGGAGTCACAGACCTGCATGTGTCCCCACATTCACTCTTCACCTGTGTGATCTCTGGAAAAATCACTTAATGAGCACCTCCTACAGCATCTGTTTCCTTATCAGGGGGATGGGAGTATGAGATTAAATGAAATGCAAAGCTCCCAGATCGATAAAGGTCACATGCAAAATGCTTGGTGAATGAAGTTCTTAAAAGTACAGCTTTGTCCAGGCACCTGCTTGGCTCAGTCGGAGGAGCATTCAACTCTTAATCTTGGGGTCGTGAGTTTGAACCCCACGTAGAGTGTAGAGATTACTTAAATAAATAACTAAAAAAAAAAATACAGCTTTGTCTCTAGGTGATATAGTGGTTCATGGCTGGTCCTACAGTTCTAAATAGCAAATTAAGGATATCCCCAAGATATTCCGGACACCCCCTCCCACAGCTGTCCCCACACACTGCCCACAGCTGAGTCAATGCCACCCCCACCCCACCAGCCCAAGGACAAAAGGGAAGGAAATGAGGCCACACTCCATTTGCTCTCTGACTGGATCTATGTCCTCACCGAGCTTATGGGTATATCTGTCTGTCACCCGGTCTCTGCAGCAGCCCGTCTCCTTAGAGGGTCCTTCTAAAGGCCGGAGAGCCTGCACTGTCAGCAGAGGTTCCCTGGTGGGCATGGAAACCTTTGAATCTGGAATCCCTGACCCTGGTGTTTCAACTCACTCTGGGTTGCAGGGCTGGGAGGCCCACGGGGCACTGCTCCCCGTACTGGGAACATTCTCCTTCCAGCCAAGCAGGTAGAATTCACACCCTATCAATCAGTCTTTCAGAATATCTCCCTGTTGGTTAAGTCTGAAAGAGCTCCGTAGACCCTATCAATGCCAATTTCCCAGTTTTGATACCGCTGCTACAGGAGATGTTACTACTGGGTACACCGGTGAAGGTACAGGGAACCTTCTTGTTGGTTTTCCCAAACTCCTTGTGAATCTATAATTTCAAAACAAAAATATCTCGTTAAAAATCTTTTCAAGTTCCTTTCCACTCCCCAGGCCACACCTGTCTATAGGCCCTTACCACCTCTCTCTTGGATCCTTGCAACCTCCTCCTGATTTTCCTTCGGTCTTTGGTCTTGGCGCACACTGTTCCATCCAGACGATCTCATCCCCGCCTTGCCTCCTCCGAAGGATCCACTGTGGTGATGGCTGGAACAGCGCCTTTAATAAACGATTATCAGTAAATTGCTCAAGAGGAGAACTCAGCAGAGCCTACAGATCTTGCCCTGCAGCTTCCGAGACAAAGCCAAAACCTGGAAGGGGCCCCGCCCCTCCGACCGCTCCAAAGATCAGGCCCCGCCCCGCGAGACGGGCCAACGGCTAAGCCCCGCCCCTCGGGACGCTCCTACGGTCAGGCCCCGCCCCCAGGTGCCCAACGGCCAGACCCCGCCCTCGGGATGTGCCAACGGCCAGGCCCCGCCCCGCGTGCGTGCGCGGCCTCGCGGAGGCGTGCCGGCGCCCGCGTAGTCGGAGGCTGAGGTGGCAGCGGCCCTGCCAACATGGAGCTGCTGCAGATGCCGGAGCTGGTGGGCCTGTCGCTGTTGCTCGGGCTGCTGGCCCTGATGGCGACGGCGGCGGTAGCGCGGGGGTGGCTGCGCGCGGAGGAGGAGACGTCCAGCCGGTCAGCCGGTTAGTGGAGCGGGAGAGGGGCGGAACGGGTGGGGACGACCTCCCCGTGGTCCGACGTGCGGCTTGGGCCGGCAGGGGTGCCGCGGACCACCGGGGCCTCAGTTTCTCCTTTGGTGAAATGAGCTTCGCTTCCCGAGACGAGGTACCGGCTCGCCGGGGTGGTCGCGCCCGTAGTTACAGGTTGGGTTCCGCGCTGCCGCTTTCTCGGTGGCCGAGACCAAGGAGCTGTCCCGTTCAGCCTCCGCGTCTTCCCGGGGTTGCTGCGAGAGCGCTTGCAAACTCTCGAGCGCCCTACTTGCTCGTTATTTTAGGAAAGCGGGGAGGAGTGAGGGGAGACGGACACGCATTTGGAAGCGCTCCGACTAGTTCTCAATAGGGGGGGGGATTTTTCCTTTAGGGAGCACGCTGTCGCGTAAGGAAGAAGAACATCCGAAAATGTAAGTGAAAAATAGAGTGTAATAGGTTTCAGGGAGGAGGTCGGTACCAGCAACCGGAAACCCACGGGTGGGAGTGGTCAGCCCTGCTTTCTTGGGGGGGGGCGGGTCAAGGAAATCTTCACTGAGTAGGAAACACGTGGTGTGGGGTCTTGAAGGCTAGATGTGTCAGTTTGGCAAAGGAGGGAGGAAAAACATCACCGGCAAAGGCAATGTGCATAGAGGCGGGCAGTTCTCAAAGGGCATTTGATGGGACTCTAATGTGAGGGGAGAGGAGAGCACTGGGGGGACAAGGCTGGAGAGGGCAGATTGTGGTGGTCTGTGTACATGGGCTTCAGGAATTTATTTCCTGTAGTAATTGAGGGGCATCTGCAGTAATCTTAACACATGCCAGCTTTGCACCTGTCCTGATTCTCAATGAAAATAGCTATTTTATGCAAAAGTGACTGGCACCATTCCCGGCACAGGGTTGGTGCTCAACAGGTGTTGACTACCTACCTCTCATCCCTGCGTTCTCTCTGGTAGTTCTGTGAACCTTTAATGCTTGTGTTGGGTAATCATAACTTCTCTTTAAGGCAGCCAAGGCCCAGAGCAATTAAGTAACTTGTAACCAAGGCCAGGGCCACCAGATTTGGTTGTGCTCCTTCTTGCCTACCTACGGATGTCTGGCCAACCATCTGCACTTGGCTGGCTGTGCTATGTACCCACTGAGCTGCGCCTGCCCAGAGAGGGTGCCTTTTCTAATTTGCACTGAGGTGCTGTATGCAAGCAGTCTCCTCAAGATCACTCAGATCACACAATCCAAACCCAGTCTGATTCCAGACCCCTGTTTTTGCCGACATCACTGTCTCTTCTCGAGCTTGGGACCCTATCTGGTCATTTCTTGCTGCTCCACTCCATGCCTGGCCCAGTCATAGATGGTCAGAAATGCTTAGTGAGTGAGTGAATGGTTAGATGACACGGCCCCTCCTCACAGGCCAAAAAGCAAATGGATTGCCACTTGACAAGTCCTCGAGATCCAAGAAGCAGAAACAGCATCAACGAATTCGCAAGGAGAAACCTCAACAGCACAACTTCACTCACCGCCTGCTGGCTGGGGCACTGAAGGTACATGGGTCCCCATGCTCAGCACACATATACAGAGACTCACCCTCCCCCCCAGACTTTTCCTCGTTAGTATTCTGTGCACACGACAGACTCTTCTGCTTCTGACCAAAATCAGTGGGGATACCCCATCCTGTCCCTCCTAATCACAGGCCATCAGCAGCTTGCCGTTAATCCAGGCGACAGACCCCATCTGCCCAAGGGGTCCCTGTTCATACTTCCTGCAACCCTTCCCTTAGAGCCACAGTGGGAACATATCTTGCATGGACTTTAGCAGCAATGGCAAGTACCTGGCCACCTGTGCAGATGATCGCACCATCCGCATCTGGAGCACCAAGGACTTCCTGCAGCGGGAGCATCGCAGCATGAGAGCCAATGTGGAGCTGGACCATGCCACCCTGGTGCGCTTCAGCCCCGACTGCAGGTGGGACTCAGCGGACTCAGCTTTGCCTGCAGGTGCCCAGCCCCAGGCTTATGTCTTTCCCATACCTGATGAGGATAGCAAGGGGGGAACTTGGATCTCCTTGGGGGTGGCAGAAAGAGTATCCGGATAGGTTGAGCACTGCCTGGGGCTCCCTGGAGGTCTCCGCATTTTACATAGCAAGGAAGCAGAGAGGGGAAGATGTGTTCCTACTTGGGAAGTACCAAACAAAGCCTGGCTCCAAATTCATCTTGGAAGCTATCATAATGGTTTTCTAAACTCTAGAGAGACACTGCAGGAGCCAAAGCTATGAGAGTCATATTTTCTGAGGAGTATTAAGAGGTTTTGAACCAAGGGGTTAGTTAAGTTGCAGGGCTGGACTGGGGCATGATTTTCCTCAGAGCCTAGCATAGGGACTGGCACACATAGGTCTCTGTGTCCAAACAAATGAGTGTCTTGTCTGCTACCTGTCTCTAGAGCCTTCATCGTCTGGCTGGCCAATGGAGACACCCTTCGTGTCTTCAAGATGACCAGGCGAGAGGATGGGGGCTATACCTTCACAGCCAACCCAGAGGACTTTCCTAAAAAGCACAAGGCACCCATCATCAACATTGGCATTGCGGACACAGGTAAGAGGCATTCAGAGGGTGGAGCTTACCTAAGACTAGAAGGAATAGCCCCAATTATTTGTGGAATGAGTTAACACTGCCTGAGAATTATGCTCAGCCCTAGTGTGACAAAGGGGCTCCAGCCGTTGGCCCCCCTGGAGTCCTGGAGCCATAGCAGGTCCCCAAGGGAAGCAGGTAAGACCCACAGTCTTGAGCAAAGTCCTTATCTGTGGGGACCCTTGGCCCAGGAGGGGAGCATGGATATTTGAGGCAGCAGAAGCCTTTATAAGTGTCTCCTTAGACAATGACACTTGGTCAGGTCATTGACCTCAGTTCATGTCACCCTCCTCCCCTCTCAGGGAAGTTCATCATGACGGCTTCCAGTGACACGACTGTCCTCATCTGGAATCTGAAAGGTCACGTGCTGTCTACCATCAACACCAACCAGATGAACAATACCCATGCTGCTATATCCCCCTGTAGCAGGTGAGGAGGGAGGGATTTGGCATCTGGGATGGGCAGAAGTTGTGGCCAGGTACAGACCAGAGAGCCAGCTTCAAATAGTGGAAAGAGCATACAGTGTGGAATCAGGACGCCTAGACCCAAGTCCTTAGTCTCTCTCCATCTATAGTTTTTAAAAGGCTAGGTGGGGGGACTATATATATTACAGCGTGGTCATGAGGATGAACTAAAGTCATGTGTATAAAAGTGGTTTTAAAAGATTGCATTGTTTACATATAAGATTATTCACTTTCTCAGGAATGAGGTTTAGTGGGTTGGCAGAAATGAGATGCCCTTAAAATTAAGTTGTAAAGGAACCTGTTTGTGTGGCAGGTTTGTGGCCTCGTGTGGCTTCACCCCAGATGTCAAAGTTTGGGAAGTCTGCTTTGGGAAAAAAAATGACTTCCAGGAGGTCGTGCGAGCCTTTGAACTGAAGGGGCACTCTGCAGCCGTCCACTTCTTCGCTTTCTCCAATGACTCCCGCAGGTTAGTGCCTCCTCTCTTACGTCTTACCGGTGGCTCTCGGCTCCTCTTGGCAACCAGGGCCCTTTTGCCTATCTCTGCAGCAGCTCTGAAGCATGTGGAACGCCTGGCTGGCCCTCAGCAGGAAGTAGGCCGGGCAGTGCGATTGGCTTCCTAGCTAGAGCCCCTCACGCCGTCCCAGTGCCTCCCCCCCCCCAGGGTGTGTTGGGGCTAGAGCCGTGATTTTCCATGCTGCAGGATGGCCTCGGTCTCCAAGGACGGTACGTGGAAACTGTGGGACACAGATGTGGAATACAAGAAGCAGCAGGATCCCTACTTGCTGAGGACAGGCTGCTTTGAAGAGGCGAGCACCATGCCGTGCCGCCTGGCACTCTCCCCTGACGCCCAGGTCTTGGCCTTGGCCAGTGGCAGCAGTATTCATCTCTACAACACCCGGCGGGGTGAGAAGGAACAGTGCTTTGAGCAGGTCCATGGGGAGTGTATCGCTGACTTGTCCTTTGACATCACTGGCCGGCTTCTGGCCTCCTGTGGGGACCGGGCAGTGCGGCTTTTCCACAACACCCCCGGCCACCGGGCAGTGGTAGAGGAAATGCAGGGCCTCCTGAAGCGGGCCTCCAACGAGAGCACCCGCCAGAGGCTGCAGCAGCAGCTGACCCAGGCCCAGGAGGCTCTGAGAAGCCTGGGCGCCCTGAAGAAATGACTCTGGGAGGGTCTGGCAGGAAGGATCTGGCATGCTGCTGCCACCATGGCTGCCACTTTTCTTCCCAGGTACTCCCCAGCTGGAAACCTTTTGAAAGGAGTATTCTGATTTTCTCAGTGGTGGCTCCTCTCTCGTTTTCCCCATTGAAACTATTCTTGCCTACTTTGATCTCTCTCTCTCTTCTTGCTGGTTGTGACTCCTGGCCTTACTTGACCTCCCAGTCTAATGACCAAGGTGCTTCTCTTTCTCCTGGGCCCAAGGGATGGAATCTGTCTTCCAGGGAATTAGTAAATTGGAGAGAGAGAAGACATGGCCTTGACCTTGTGGCAACACATCCTGGTACCCAACGGAGTTTGTAATTGTGGAGGCAAAACCTAGGGGACACCTGCGTACTAACCAGCAGTCTTGACAGGGGTAGGAGCCTGGAGGACCTTCCAGTGACAGAACTGTGGCATGGTGTCAGGGAAGGGCTAGTCTTGACCCAGGCAAAGCTCCTAACTCCATCGAAAAGGAATTAAGAGATTCCATTCTGTGCCTCAGTTTTTTTATTTGTAAAATGGAGAATGATTTTTTCTTGAGCTGCTTATTGCAAAGGTTTTGTGAAGGAATGCACACATGAAGTCTCTAGATTTGGAAGAAAAGTGGAAAAGAGTAGTAATCTATGTGGTCTGTCGGCCAATCTCACTTATTAACTACCGGGTAAAAGTGGGACTCCGTGTAGTTTGAAACTAATTAAAAGGAAAGAAACACATCCCTTGGGAAGGTGAAGTTTCTGGAACTTGCTCATACATGTTATATCTGGTTCTGCTTTAAGTTGGGTAGAGGAATCATAGGATTCCAAGATAGGACTCCTCTCTTCCAGGTTATATGCTATTTGGGGAGACCTCCTTTCAGTTTGTCAGATATTTCAGTGCCTGCTCTGTGCCCAGCACAGCACTAGGCACTGGAGATAAATATGAACAAGACATGATCGCTGCCATCAATGATGGCTAGTGGGAGAGAGGCACACGTGGCTATTAAGGGCTTTTTGCTAGTTAATTCATAGCTATAGATGGCTGCTGTAAAAGTCAAGGCAAGAGAGAGGATCAAATCAGGACGTAGGCGATGGATTTGAAGTTGAAGGGATAGAGTTGGTAAGAGATTAGGTATTTCGAAGTTCAAATGTTTTGGATTTGAGACTCCTTGGATGTGGGAGAAGGGAAATGAGGATCTTGAAGACTTGAATCTTGGCCAAATGTATTCATCTGAAATCACGTTCTTGCTGTCTCTCTCCCTAAAACCGGGGCCTCCCCTAGACATCCCCAACTCACAAAGGTTTGAACAAGGCACAACCTTGGAGTTATCCCTAATGACTCCCTTTTTCATTAATCCCTCCGGCCTACTCCCACTCCTACCATCTACTCCATCAGAAAATTCTTTCAGTTAGACTCCAGATTATATCCTGAGTCTGCTGCTCTCCATCTTTTCTGTTACCATCCTGGTCCTAGCCACTGTCACCTACTGCACTGTGATAAGGTAGCCTCTTCACTGGTCCCCCTGCTTCCTCTCTTGCCTCATTAAGTCACTCTCTCCATAGAGTGATTTTCGAAAATGCAAACCAGATCACATTGTTCCCAAACAAAAACCTTCCAAAGGCTTCCCATCGCACTTGGGACAAAATCCAAAATTCTCATCATGGCCTACAAGGTCCTATGTAATCTGGCTTCTTCCTTCCTCTGTGATCTTGTTACCGCCCTCCCAGCCACCCCAAGTTTGCTGTTACGATTTGACCAAGCCAGGTTCTGTCCCGCCTCAGGCAGAAGCTGTGCCCGTGCCCTTCCCTGTGCTTGGAAGCCTTTTTCTGTTCTCTTGGCCGACTTGTGCTTGTCATAATTTAGTTCTCCGTGTCAATTACCCTTCAGAGAGACCCTCCCTGACCACCCAGGCTGAAGTAGCCCTTTCCACCAATCCTATCACACCTGTCACATTAGCTTACTTTATTTTGTGTTTACCTACTGCTATGTGAAATTATCTTGTTTGGATATTCGCCTGCCCCAGGGGTTTCCGCTGAAATGCTTCCGGATGTCAAGTGGAACGTGCAGATGCACGCATGGGCCCACCATGGCCTGGGTGCCACATGGTGGGAAATGGGGGAAACAGAAGTGATCTCCAGAGGGCAGGTGTCTGGGGTGAGGGCTAGGGGTGGCCACTACTTCTTATTCAGGAATCCAGCAGAAGTTGCTTGTTTGCGAGAAGCTAGAAGTTGGCGATTTATTATAAAAAGACAAAACTTAAGCCCTGTGTGGACCAAACAAAACACTTAACACGGGCCAGATGCAGCCCACCAATCTCTCAATGGCAGCTTCTGGGTTGTTCGTCAAGCTACAGAAATGTGAGCTTCACAAGGGCAGAATCTTTGTCTTATTTGGTCTGTTTCCCAAGCGCAATACCAGGGGCGCAGAGTAAGCACTCAATAAATATTGAAGTCAAATCGGGGGCAGTTCGCAGACATTTCAATACCCTCTGTGCGCGTTGTCGCACTCAGTTTCCATTGTGGTTTTATGCTCCTGATAACAGACTTCTGGTTAGTAACACTATGCACATGGGTCCCGGTGAATATTTGCTTTCAGGCTGTCAGAAGAATGAGGAAAACCATTCTTCGCATGTTGGCTTAGCTTTGTCTTTACTCTCACTGTGTATCCAGGAGGCAGGTGACCGTAGCATGTTGAGTTACTGAAGTCAGAAGTCTTTGGCTCCAGGGGCGCCTGGGTGGCTCAGTCTTTGGGCGTTTGCCTTCGGCTCAGGGCATGATCCCGGCGTTCTGGGATTGAGCCCCGCATCAGGCTCCTCTGCTGGGAGCCTGCTTCTTCCTCTCCCACTCCCCCTGCTTGTGTTCCCTCTCTCACTGGCTGTCTCTCTCTCTGTCAAATAAATAAATAAAATCTTAAAAAAAAAGAAAAAAGAAAAAGAAAACAAAAAAAGAAGTCTTTGGCTCCAGGTTTGGCCAGGTCACTTACTGACTTGAGACCTTGAGCAGATAGATCACTGGGCCTCTCTCTGAGTTTGTTTCCTCATCTGTAAAATGGGAATAAATCCTGTTCTGAGGGCCTTGCAGGGCTGTGTCTCATGAGACGAGTGAAGCCCTACAAAAAAAGTCAGAGACTTCCTGAGGACACTGCTCCTCTCACTGATGTCGAGACTGCTTCTCTTGTCAGCATGGAGAAGGTATCTAGATATTAACATAGAGCAGAGGCCGCCGTGTGTTTTTGATTAAAACTCTGTGTGTGTGAAGGCAGCATTAATATTTTAGTATTACTATCTCAACTTCTGTGGGTTTGCAATTTTTCAAAATAAAAAGCTGGGGTTATATTTTAAATGGTGGTATATAGCCTGTTTTTATCAGTCATCAAAAATAGAACACAGTATTTAAACCACAAAAGTGCACGTTTAAAGGCCTATTGATAGTCTAGGTCAATTTCCATCAAGGTGAGAAGGATCCTCCTATTCAAGATTGTCCTGTAATTGGAGATGACAGGAGGTGAGCAGGAAGCACATACTGTCGTGATGAGTCATCAGTGGTAGTAGCTTATCTCAGTGTTAGACCGAACATTGCCCCAAATTGGCCACAGATCTAGAAACTTAATAATTTGGGGGTTCATGTACTTCTCGACACAATTGCAGAGGAGTCTTCTTGGCGAGCATGGCTTGGTTTCACACCCAGCTCTTGAGGCAGAGGCGCACTGGTGGGCACGGGTTGGCATTGCAGGATTGGCCGCAGCAACCGAAGGCGTTCTTACCCGCAATTCCAGTGTGTCTTCTAAGCTTGTCAGCGCATTTCCAAGACTCCATTTCTCCGATTCCAGAGTTCGGGGTGGCTGGAAAATGAGCGTGGTTTCCACTTTCCAGTCCTCATGCTCTCCGGGTGTGAGTCCATCCGTGTTCTCTCGATCACATTAGTAGCAGCTAACTTGAGTACTAAGCATGTAATCCCCTCCAACCCACAGTTGTTTTTGCCTCAGCCATTCTCCCAGCAACCTCATCTTAATTTTTATTTGGTGAACGACACTTCCCTGACTGTTAATCCATATGGCTTAGAGGAGAGAGACTGAGACAACCTCCATGGTGGGCACATAACCAATCGTCAGGTCCCGGCACTTTGCCAGATCTTTAGAAAAGTGATATCTTTAATTTTCTGCCTGGATTGCTTAGTAAGTCGGATGTAGGCTTATTACGGCAGGTAGTCCTGCCCAAGAAAGAAGCTAATGCCGGAAAGCCCAGACCACGTGCTGAGGATGCTGGTGAGGCTGGCGGACCCAGACACACCTGAGGTGTCTGCCATTGGACTTGTCAGTCACAAGAACCAATAAATTCTGATCGATGATTAAGTCTGTTTGAATTGGGATATTCTTACTTGCGATGGAAAGGCCTTAACATCAGTATTATTAGAGAATGCAAGTAAGTTGCCTGAGGCACATGATAAATGGCACGCTCCAATATTTCAGTTGAGGCCCATCTGGTACATATCTTTAGCCATCAGGCACATCCCCAACATTTGTAAAAGCCAGAGGCAAGAATACAAATGGAGATCCACATGCCATGTCTTAATATTTCAAAGTTAAAAAATCAAGGTGAGCCCAGATTCGTTCCATCCTCTAACCATGACATAACATTCTGGAAGGCCAAGTTTGAATTTACAATTCTCAGAGTCTGGTCTGTGCTACAGTGTGGTGTCACAGATGGCCATCCCGTGGTCTAGGCCTCTTCCCTTCTCTTCCCATCTGGTTCTTTCCCATGTTGCAAGGGCAACCCCAGCACACACCTCCCAAGTAGCCTCATATTGCTGCAAACCACCATCCCTTGGCCACCCGGCACTTGGGCCTTAGGGTGTGCACCATCTTTGTGAAAATGGCCCCGGGGCAGAGGCTCCTCCTGTAGGCCTTGGAAGCAGGCTTGGGTCATTTTGGACAGAGATTCCAAGGTCTAAGATGGGTACCTGAACTTGTCTGGTGGGTGAGATGGGGACACAAGCTCTGGGTGTCCCCATTTCCCTGGTCCTGCAAATCCTGTGCCTCGTGCAGAGGGACATAGCCGGAGGAGGCCAGGACAAGTCCCCTAGAAGGAGTCCTCTTGGCCCACATCTAACACATTACCTTTTTAACCACACCTGGTTTTTGCCTGCAGTTTCAAGTTCACTAACCTAAGCCAAGCTCTTCTTTTTTTTTTTTTTTTGATAATGATTTTTTATTATATTATGTTAGTCACCATACAGTACATCCCCGGTTTTCGATGTAAGGCTCGATGATTCATTAGTTGTGTATAACACCCAGTGCACCATGCAATATGTGCCCTCCTTACTACCCATCACCGGTCTATCCCATTCCCCCACCCCCCTCCCCTCTGTAGCCCTCAGTTTGTTTCTCATAGTCCATAGTCTCTCATGTTTCATTCCCCCTTCTGATTACCCCCCCTTTTAAGCCAAGCTCTTCTTAACCCATCAGAAATGAAATACAGTGAGTATTGTGAGTTCGAAGGGTATAGCCAAGTATGTCTCAGAGTTCTTCTAGAAGTTCGGGATATGTGGAAACAGCCCTGCATATTAACCTGTATCTGTAGCCTGATTACTGCCTCTCCAGAACTTTTAAGTTCCTCCAAGTATCCCACAGAGCAGCTGCAGCCAGGACACCTGTATGGAAGCCATTCACACCATCATTCCTCCATCACGCCCCAGGATCAAGCTGACCGGAAGTCATGGGGGGCTGAGCTTTTCCTCTTGTGGATGCTGTCTTTGCAACATGGGCACTCAGCTTCTCAAACTGCTCACTGGCTGGTAGCGTAGGCTAGCTAATCAAGTAGGATTTTCTGTTTGTTTTGGTAAAAATCTCAGTTAAATGTATCAAATATCCTGTTTTACCCTCTAATCCCTTCCTTTAATTTTTTTGGCTTCTCTGGTGGCACCTTTCTGCCACAGCTGAAAAAGGCCAGAGAAAAATGGGTACCATTCCCAGAGTGCAACTCCTAGTCCAGACACCGTTCTCAGTGCTGTGCCGGTAACAACTCACTCCACCCTCCCGGCAGCTCTGACTTACGTACTCTTAGAATTTCCATATCACCAGCAATGAATTGCCGGAGTCGCGGAGGAGGTGCGTGGCTGAGCTGTGATTCAAATCCACAGAGTCCGTGTCCAGAGCTCATGTTCTTGGTTCTCAAGCTGTGGCAGGTGACCTGGGTACGAATACAGAGTCCCAGGTCCTGTCCTGCTTGGGCAGGCCTGGGCCTCTGTGTTCTTTACCAGCTCTCAGGTAATTCCGCTACCAGAGTGTGGGAGGCACTGCGCTGTGCTCTTCTGCCTTGGTTTGGAATATGCTTCGTACAACGCTGCCTTGCCTGAGCGCGTGGCCCGTTCTGCAGGTGAGTGTTTTCTTGCTTGTGCTCAGCAGAGGAAACGCTGCAGTGAACCAGCCAGGGGCCCTCTCGGGCTATCCCATTCCCGGCTTGGCCCAGGAAATCCTCCAGCTCTTGTCCCTGGCCGCATGGGCCATGACCTCAACTCCCTCAGGAGTTGTCTTTGGAGACTGCTCTCCTCCCATTACCTCAGACTAACTTAATGGCCCCTCATTGTTTTCACAAGCCTTAACTTTCCTCTGTCTATGCCCTACATTGTGTTCGGATTGTCTGGAGGGCAGGAGGACATGTCTGATTGATCTGGGCATTCTCACAGCCTAACAGAGGGCCAGCCAGCCGAATTAAAGAACTTCCACCTCCCTGGAACCTTCCCCAGTTGCCTCCAGGGCCTCAGGATCCCTGAGCACCCACTTGGGTGCTTGTTCTGGATACCTCCCTTCAGAAGGGGCCTTTTCCATACTTGACCCAGGCGTACAGAAGCCTTGAACCAGCCTCGGGTTGGGGGCACATCCTTCAAACTCCCAGAGCCTGAGGCTGCTATAAGAGGAGGTCAGGAATAGAGCTTGGCTTGTAGGTTTTTAAGCCACACAATACACGGAGAGATTCAGATGGAGTTCTCATCCTCATGGCTTGCTGTTACATCCCAGGGACTCCTCCTTTCCTCCTCTTCACCTCAGCCCCACACTCCTTCTGACCACTTTCCCAGGGGCCCTGGGGTCTTCCCACTGCCTGCGCCCAGCCACTCAGCATCCAGAAAACCAGCTCCTTCGTCTGCTGATCTTTCTGTGATACTTGAAGCCCAGGACTGTGTCTTGTGTATGGATGTGTTTTCCTAATTTTAGCTACTCTGGTAAATGCATGTTTCAGAGGCTAATATCTGGCAGAAATGTGCATAAAGTTTTAGTCCTGTGTTGTCTGTTTCCTACAACGAATGTGTGCTTTTACAAAACCAGTAAGACCATCACATGATACACTGCAAGTATTCACAATAACCTCTCATTACATCCATTTCCTCATTGATTTCACAGCAGCTCCCGTGAGGTAGCAGTAATTCCCATGTTGCAGATGGACAAACGGGTTTGTTGAGGTTAAGTGACAAGAATTCATCCCTGAGACAGAATCTAGAGTTCGAGCTTGTTCTTGGTGTCACTCCTCCCCACCCCACCCCCATGCCTCTGACCTTGCCATCCCGAGGCAAGTCCCTTGAGGGCAGGGACTCTGTAGTCTTCGGAGTCTTAGCGCACCCGTGCAAGAGCAGTAGTTGGCACTTCACGTCTGTTGGCCAACATGATAATGAACACATACGCTTAGTGCTCAACAGTTAATGAGCCCACCATGGCCTCCACTTACCCCCTCCACCGTGCAACTGTGCTGCCAGTAGAAATCATTCCCTTACTTTCTGGGATGACAATGTCTTGTGAGTTCACACCGGAGTGTGATTCTCCCAGGGGCTAATTGCTCCTAGTGAGGAGATCATTAAAGCTCCAGCACTGGAAGGCCAAACCCTGGAGTTTGGAGGCTGTAGCCACCCTGGGCACCTCCCAGGATTTCAGTTCACCTCCTTCACGTCCAGACAACTTGAACTCAAGGCACTGGCTACCAAGGAGACTTCATGGCCATGCAGGAAGGGTGGGGTGGGGTAGCTGCAATCCACCAGACCCCGAATACCTGCTTGCTCCACTGGTCTCTCTAAGACTTTCTGGGATCCCTGGAACCCACCACCACTGTCTCCTCCTGTATTGATTCTGAATCAGCTGATGGGAGCAAGGGTGGGGGACCCATTCCTCATCAGCGACAAAACACCAGAGGCCAGGGTGATGTGGCAAGATTCAGCAACCCACCCCCTGGTGCCTGCTGGACTGCACCATCACTTTTCCCTCTGTCCACTAAAAGGTCTCCCTTCTCATTTGCTATCGTGTCTTTCAGATCCAGCTACTTGATCAGATCTTAAATGAGTGCTAAGTTCTCAGCCTTGGCATTTACAGGATGTAAAATGATGGTCAGGCTGGGACATAGACATGTACACAAACCATCCCCATAGAGCTGGTGGGTTTGACAGTCCGGCAGGTTTCAGTGGTTTGCAGAGCCCCAAGGGGGGAGAAACAGCGACCATCACAACAAACCCAAAGTGAAAGAAATGCCGATGATGTTATTGTGATGATGACTGGTTTCTGATCTCCGAGTGCCTTAATGAGGTGGCCTCTGCCCTACATATGGCTACAGCCCAGGGCAAACGCGAATTTCTCGATGTGCCACACCCCGAATTTGTCCGCTGTTGGAGAGATTGCTGTTGCTCACAACATCATGCTTCTCCTCTTTCTCCTACAAGGTGAGACAATTTCCAGCCTCTCTTGCAACTAGGTGACACCATGTGATGAGTCCTGGAATGTGTGCAGAAGCGATCTGTTGAGTCTGGGACTACCTCTAGAAACCCTCCTGGGGTTCTCCGTGTGCTGTCTTCTCTTCCCTGCTAGCTGGGAGCAGAGGATTCACCGGAGACCGCTGAGGCTGTAGATGGAGGGAACCTGGGCCCCTGAACAACTCTGTGGGGTGGGTCCTCCCTGACCCTAGCATTGTATTGTGACCATGAGCAAGAAATAAATTCATATTGTGTTAAAAGGCATAGAACGAGTGGGGTTGTTTGTTATTTCAGCTAGCCTGTCCTGATTACTTAGGATAGAATGAAAAGGGTCTTACTTTTATGGAGGAAGGAAAGAAGTTGGGAGGGGCTGTTGACAAGAGCTTAGGGTAGTGACGGGTTTTCATTGGTTGAGTACATTCGCTGGGCTGGGCAAGGAGACTTCCTGCTGGGCTATGCGAAGTAAGCTTCCTGCTATTTGGGGCTGAATGGCAGTGCATTGAGAGCTGTCCCTTCAGGGCTTCCCGACACCATTTTTAATGACATTGTCTTTATTTATTTTCACATTGCTTTATTATAAAGACAACAGCCAGCATCTCTCTTCAGTTATTTCTCTGTTGTGATTTATAATAAGGCGTAATATACTTTGGTCTTCTATCGTGGCTCTGACACCCAGCTCCCATAACCCTTGTCATTTTCTAAGTGTTTAGAACAAAAGGGGCAACTTTTGTTATGATATTTGGGGTTTGTTAGCGACTCCAGAAATAGCTCCATTATTCCTTACGCCAATGCCCTGCCTGAGGGTGTGTCCTATTTCTACAGGTGAGTGGAAGTAACAACAGAAGCTGGAGAAAAGAGAACAGGTCACTTGGGGAGGCAGATGGAAAACTGGGCAGACCCAGTGTCAGGAGGATGGTAAGGAGAGCTCCCTCCCTCCCTCCCTCTCTCCCTCCTTCCCTTTTTCTTCTTCTCTCATTTTTTCCACACATAGTTGCTGAGCCTTCTATGAACTGTGTGTGGCGTATAGGAGATGTTTCCTTTCTGTGGCTGTGGGGAGAAGGCAGGCCCAGCTGTACGTGCTTAGGTTACAAATCTCAAAGGATATTTTTGTTTGCTTGTTTTTTTTATGTAAGGAGAATATATAAATAAATAATGAAACTGGGTCAGAGCTCCCTACTCAAACTTGAGTATTCTTTCTGAGCCGGGGCCCAACCTGACTTCCAAACTGGGCTACTCATAAGATTATCTTTTAAAAAAGACATGCCCCCCCCAGCAAAAAAAAAGGGGGTGCCTGGGTGGCTCAGTCAGTTAAGCATCTTGATCTCAGCGTCCTGGGATAGAGCCCCGCGTCAGGCTCCTGGCTCAGTTGGGGGGGGGGGTGCCTGCTCCCTCTGCTTGTGCTCTCTTAGTCGGCTCTCTCTCTCTCAAATAAATTAAATTAATTAAATTAAATTAAATTAAATTAAGGGCACAAATACCATTCAGGAGGGCTCCACCTTCGTGACCTAAGCACCTCCCCAAGACCCGTCCTCCCAACACCATGATGGGGATGGTGAAGAGGTGAAGGATTTCAACATAAGAATTTTGTAGGGACACATGCCAAGGGGAATTAAAGTAGCAGATGGCATTAAAGTCTCTAATCAACTGACTTTAAAATAGGGAGATTATCCTGGATTATCTCGGTGGGCTCACTGTAATCACAGGGATATAACATCCCTAAAAGTGGAAGAATGAGGCAGAAGAGGGAATCAGAGAGACAGCAGCTTGAAAATGACTCAATCTGATGTTGCTGGGTTTGAAGATGGAGGAAGGAGCCATAAACCAAGGAAAGTGGGCAGCTTCTAGAAGCTGGAAAAAGAGAGGAAACAGATCTCCTTTAGAGTCTCTAGGAAGGAATGTACTTTGATCTTCGCCCAGTGTCAGACTTCTGCTCTACAAGACAGTACACTTATGGGACTTTAACACCCCACTTACCTCCATGGACAGATCATTCAAACAGAAAATCGAGGAAACAGTAGCTTTGACTGACACATTGAACCAGTTGGATTTAACAGATATATTCAGAAAATTCCACTTTAGAACAGCAGAATATACATTTCTAGTGCACATGAAATATTCTCCAGAAGAGATCACATAGGAGGCCACAAAACAAGTCTCAACAAATTCTAGAAGATCAACAGTCATTCCATGAATCTTTTCTTTTTCTTTTTTTAATGGTTTTTTATTATATTATGTTAGTCACCATACAGTACATCCCCGGTTTCTGATGTAAAGTTCGATGATTCATTAGTTGCGTATAACACCCAGTGCTCCATGCAATACGTGCCCTCCTTACTACCCATCACCGGTCTATCCCATTTCCATGAATCTTTTCTGACCACAATGCTAGGAAACCAGAAATCAATCAGAAGAAAAAATCTGGAAAGAACATAAATTCATGGAGGTTAAATAATATGCTACAAAACAGTGAATGGGTCAACCAAGAAATCAAAGAGGAAATAAAAAATACATGGAGACAAATGAAAATGAAAACACAACAGTCCAAAATCTTTGGGATGCAACAAAAGTGGTTCTAAGAGGGAAGTTTATAGCAATACAGGCCTACCACAAGAAGCAAGAAACATCTCAAATAAACCACCTAACGTTACACTTATTCTGGAAGGTGAGACAGTGGAGGCACATGGTGACTGCAGGACTGGGGAGGGAAAAAGGGAAGGGTTTGTTTTATTGGTTTAACCTTTGAACTTCACTGCATACCTTGAGAAGGGTTTTATTATAGAAAGTTTCAGAATATAATGAAAGTAGGGAGAACAGTATCATGAGCCCCTGTGTGCCCATTACCCAGCTTCAGAAGTACTAACATCATCGTACCCTTTTAATCTTCCAGCGTGGAAGTATCGTATATTAAGTATTGTGTATTGTATACGTGGAAGTATTGTATATTAAGATAAATATAATGAAAATAAAATACATGTGCCCAAGCTGGACCACTGAACTATGGAGATAAAACCTTAGGGACATAAAAAAAACAAAACCCCAAAACCAAAAACAGCACCTTGGGGACGGGGCTCAGGGATCTGCCTTTTTAACAAGCTTCTTGGTGGCCGGGTGGGTCCTCATAGTTGGGGCAGCACTGGGCTCTCTCTGCCTCTGAGGAGCCCTCACTAGCTGTATTCTTTTTTTTCCCCAAGAAGCTCTGGTCAGTTTCACTAAAGCGAAATTTTGTGTGATTTACTTTTCACCAGTCTGTTCTGGCATGATTCTAATGATAGCAGAATCACCTGGGTCAGTGATGGCCAGTGTGCATTCTCTGTAGTATTTCCCACAAGCTGTGCCCAATTCAATATTATTGTCACTGTAGTAGTGACGGACCACGTTTTGGCCAACATGGCGTAGCATTCTAGTTCAGATCTCCTCAAGCCTGGGCAGTTTTTGGCAAGGATGACTAGCTCTGTTTTGCCATGTCCAATCGTTTTCAGAGTCTGCTCGTACCCCAGCGTGTATGTTCCACTTTCCATAATGAGTTGGAGCCTAGAGTGGATTGACTCCAGCGACTTTTTCATCTTCGTTTTGGCTGCCTTCCTTAGGTCAGGGAGGGCCGCCACCAAGAGCAGCCACCAAGATGGCCAGGAGCAAGAAAGGAGAGAGCTCCTACAATGCACAGCTCTTCACTGCTGGCTGTTTCCTTGTTTGTCACTTCCTGTCACTGCTCATTAGCAATGCATGAGGGACCCACCGCCTGTGAATGTTTTGAAGTCCTCATTCAACCTTCCATTTTTAGCCCATACGAGCTCTCAAAGAATTCCAAAAAGTTTCCTGTCCCTGCTTGCAAAGACACAGAGAGTCCTTCACAACCCCCTATAGGTTTCCCTTACTCCTTAGGACTGGTTCTTGGGCCTCTGCGGCCTTATAAAGGAGCACAGCTCCAAAGTGCCTTTCACAGAAAGACGACCCTGATCCTGGTCCTCTGTCTTCTCTCTCAACAGGGCTTCTGACACAACCAAGAAGGAGGGAAGAGAGAGGAACTCCAGCATAGTTCAGGCTCTTTCTCCTCGAGGCTTGTCTTCAAACAGGTTTTCGCAGTTACCAGTGTGGGAGAGGAACACCCAGGGTTCTAGGCTGGAACCAACAAGCATCACCAGGTTCCTTGGGCCCTGTCGTCCACTGAGGCAGCCCGGTGAGGATCTCAACTTTTCAGGAGGTAAAATAAAAAGAGAGGGCTGACAGGGGCGAATTCGGTGCTCTGGGGGTCTGATTAAGGGTGGGATTACATGCTTTGGGAACAACTGTGGAGGAGGTGGAGTCTTGAAAGATGGGTAGTTTGGGGCATCTGGGTGACTCAGTCAGTTAAGTGTCTGCCTTTGGCTCAGGTCATGATCCCAGGGTCCTGGGATCGAGTCCCCCACATCGGGCTCCCTGCTCAGCGGGGAGCTTGCTTCTCCCTCTCCCTCTGCTTCTCCTCCTGCTTGTGTTCTCTGTGTCAAATAAATAAATAAAATCTTTGAAAAAAATTAAAAGAAAGATGGGTATTTCAAAAGGAGGGCGGTGAGTGGGGAACAGGGAGCGGGGCTTGTTTGGCTGGAACTGAGTACAGGCAGGAGCAGTGGCACCGGAAACCAAAAAAGAATTTCTGCCTGCAAGGCACTTTGTAGTTTACAAATCTCACCCACTCCCCACCTCATCAGATCCTCAGTACAACCCTGTGAGGTACAGGGCCATTGATGGTGAACTCATTTCATAGAAAAATAAAACAAAAAGCAAAACGAAACTGGGATTCAGAGTGGTTAGGTGACCTATGCTATGCCACAAATATGTGGCCAAGCTGGCATTCTGACCCTGGTTTCTGTCTCCTGGCCTTCTTTTCCCTGACCAGGGTCATACTGGGGGACCTGGGCAATACTACAGTGTGAGTTTGAACTGAAGCAATGGGGAGCCACAGAAAGGATTTTAGAAGAGCTGTGGTCGGGGCACCTGGGTGGTGGTTGAGTGTCCGACTCTTGGTTTCACTTGGGTCATGGTCTCAGGGTCATGGGATTGAGCCCCGCGTTGGGCTCTATGCTTAGCAGAGAGTCTGCTTGGGATTCTCTCCCTCTCCCTCTGCCCCTTCCCCTTCCCCTGCTCTCTCTCTCTCATTCACTCTCTAAAATAAATAAATAAATCTTTAAAAAATAAATAAGAGCTGTGGTTATCACAGGTGTGCTGGGCCTTGGGCACATGTGCTGGTTGAGGGAGGCTGAGCACTGCAGTGGGGCTATGTCGCTCTGAAAGAGAAAGCGGGGTGCTCTACAGGTCATGCGGACAGGGCAGGGAGGGAGAGCACAGCTGATGTGGGCCCTGCAGGGAAGAATGGCGTTCATTCATTCATTCATTCATTCATTCTTCCAATCTGTCTTTAGTAAGTACCTTCCCTGTGCTAAGTGTCATGCTAGGCATTGGGGATGTAATGGTGAACTTGACCACAGGGTCCCAGCCCTCACAGCACTTCAGGGGCTAGCAGATCATAAGGAACAAATGAACAAGTACAAGAACTTCCAGTTGTGGTTTAACATAGGATCTACAGAAACATGAGGACATATACCCAGTGTCATGTGGTCCTCAGGGTGGCTTCTCTTGACTGCCCTGGCAATCCCTGCCCCTGAGTGTAATGCAGACTGTGTTCGGGGTCCTGTGGGGGTTCAGGGAAGGGAGGCATCCTTCTTCCTGCTCAGAGTGATCTGAGGAAGGCTTCATGGAAGAAGATGCATTGAGGTTGGGCATTCATTCAACAAATATGTAATGAGCACCTACTGAATACCAGCTTCTGTTTTATTTTATTATTATTTTTTTAAGATTCTATTTTTAAGTACTCTCTGTACCCAACATAGGGCTCAAACTCACAACCCTGAGATCAAGAGTCGCATAGGGACAATCATTGAACAAAATGAAACAGACCATGTTGTACCTTCTCAGAACTACTGAAAAGAGGATAGATAATAAACAAGAGAGATAAGAAAAATATTATTTCAGGGGGTGATGAATGCTCTGGAGACAAATAAATTGTGGAAGGGGAATAGTGAGCAGAGGGATGGATACTACACTCTTTGGTAGGCGGTTAGGAAAGGCTGCATTGAGAAGATAACATTTGACTAAAGATCTGAAAGATGTGAGAGAGGGAGCCATGAACTATACATGGGATGGGTGTTTCAGGTAAAGGGGACTGCAGTACAAAGGCCCTGAGGCAGGATCTTTACTGGATGTTTTCAGAGACAGCAAAGGGTTGAGTTCTTTAAAAGAAAAGGATGTCAGCAGAGGGCATTTGTGTGGCCTGTGGGGAGTTGTTGGTAGGTGCCCACTTTGATAATTCTCTCTTATGCAGAGAGCTCCATTAGAGGTGAGGTGGGGAATATGGCTAGGACAAATGTGGCGGAGAACAGGGAGCTCATTGGGTGTTCAGGGCAGGAAATGGCCTGAGGATGGTGGCTGACTAGCAGGGTGGGCTGGAGGAGAGATGGGTGTAGGATGCTAGCAACCTGCTGGAAGGAGCACTGCTGGAAGGAGCAGTGAAGTAAAGAGAAGCTGTAGGCAAGAAACCTCAGTGGGGAGGCTGGCCAGCACTTAGACAAGAGTGAGAGAGAAGCTAGATATAACTGTCAGGTGTTGTTGAGCTGTGTGCTTACACCAGGGAGATCTGTGAACAGAACTGGGAGAATCCTAGAGAGCTGGCCTCTTTCATGACACTTACTATGTTCTGCCTTGTGTTTTCTTTTCCTCCTGCTTTTCTTACCCTCACCGCAAGGGCAAGGAGTGTGTCTTACTCATCTTGGCATCACACACTGTCCTATATGCTGTAGGGCATATAACAGGTGCTCAGGCAGTACTTACACTGAGTTATTTTGGATCAGTTGGGCCTGAGAAACAGACGTGCCACCTTTGATCCCATTCGTTCTAGAATCATCCCTTCCCTCCACATGCTGGTTCAGCTCTTCCAGTCCTCAGTCAGGCAGATGCTATTCCCGGGCTTCTCATTAGCAAGACAACATATGCTTGTCAAATCGTCATGTTAGCAAGTCATGAAAGCCTGAACATAGTCAGAGGCTGTGTCAAGTTCAGAGTTAGCTAGGCATTTCTCTGGGGCACACAGAAGGAAGTTTCTCTAGAGGCGAGAGAAGTAACCACTAGTAACCAATTAATCATTGCAAACTGTCACCTGCCTCCTTTATATCTCCTGAGGCAGTTACTATATGATCCTCACTAAATACTTCAGGCATCAATAAATGCCTGTGGGGAGGGGGAGAGCAAGTGAGCTGCGCTCAAAATTAAACATTCACCCAAACATTTATTGAGCACGTTCTACGATGTGTGGACACAGGCCTTACATGTACCCTATTTTCAGAGGTCAGCTTCAAGGTTATATTTTCCCAGAAGCCTCTGGACACCCCTCATTTGGATTAGGGCTGTCACAGCACCCGGAACTTACTTTAGCCTATCATTTATAAAATGGCATTTTAAAGGCCTGTTTTCTGGTCTGCGTGTTCTTCTAAACTGGAAGCTCTTTGAAGGCAAAAACCCAGATTGTGTCCTCAGCGTTGACCCCATAGCCTTGTACAACACAGGCACCACCCAGTTAACGATTGCGGAATTAAATCACACAGTGCTGTAGAGTGCTCAGTGGAACCCGAGGATATCAGGCGAACGCTTCTCTGAGTTGGATCTGGATGTCAGAAGAGTAAGTGGTCAGTTCACCAGGTAAAGCGATCGGAGAATTCCAGCTAGGGAACAGGTGTGTGCAAAGTTCGGAAGGCATACTGGAGAAAGGTGTGAAATTCTGTGGTTACAGCACGGCAGTATTACCTGGAAAGCGAGGGCGCTGGAGACGAGAGGCAGCAGAACCCCGCACCCATTAGGGTCAAGTGCATAAAACATAGGTAAAGGCAGCAACCACTGCCAGAGGACAAAGGTGCCAACCTTCAAACCCCGAGAACCAGAGACCCCACTGGGAGCGCCTCGCACCTCGCCTTGTCCGCAGCACGTGCCGCCCGCCCGCCGCACACCCCGGCCAGCTTGCGGCCGAGGGGAGTCCCGGGGCGCCCAGGGAGGGCCGCCCGGGGCGGGGCGCGCAGGCGCGCTGAGGCCTCGAGCCCCAAGAGGCGGGCGGGTGCGCGCGCTTCCTCGCGCACGCGCGCACGGAGGGGGCGACGGCCGCGGTGACGCTGCTGCGGTGGGCGGGCGGCGGCGCGTGAGGCGCGCGATTCCCCGTGTCTTGGGAGCAGTGCCCCGGCCCCCGCCGCTCCCGCTGCCGCCATGTCGGGCCGGTCGGTCCGGGCCGAGACCCGCAGCCGGGCGAAGGACGACATCAAGAAGGTGATGGCGGCCATCGAGAAAGTGCGGAAATGGTGAGGGGCCGGGCCCGAGGGTGCCGGCGGGGTCGCCGGCCCAGGGCCCAGAGGAGCGCGGGACTGGCTGGCTGGGTGGGAGCCGACCGGCAGGCGCTTGGGGGGAGGGGGCAGCGGGAGACGGCGGGAGGAGGGTGTAGCTCGCGTCGGCGTGAGGTCAGAGGGCGCGCCGGCTGCCACCAATCAGGGGGTCGCCCGGCTCGCGGGCCCGCCCACCTGCCCGAGAGCCGCGCGTCTCCCGAAGGGGCTGCTGGCTTCCGGCAGCGCTGGGGCTGCAGGCCCTGCCTGGCACGCCGGACCCCGCGGCGGGCTTCAGGAGACTTTCGCGTTCTGAACTGCCCGGTGTAATAGCCAACAATCTCTGGGGGTTTCCCGCTGGCCAGACAGAGCGCTCTACGTGTTAACTCGTTTTAAG
Organism: Ursus maritimus; assembly: GCF_017311325.1. NCBI lineage: Eukaryota > Metazoa > Chordata > Mammalia > Carnivora > Ursidae > Ursus > Ursus maritimus. The sequence continues at coordinate 9,771,979 of NW_024424452.1, read as the reverse complement.
CTCGGGGAGAGCTTCTCGCTAAACCTACTTGTCACGAGAGCAGGCGTGGTCATCGGAATGAAAACCCCTCTCTTTCCCGCAGTACTGGCCCACACGGAACCAACTGGGTAGGCTTTTTTTTTTTTTTTTTTCTTTTGGTGCTGCGAGTTTTTGGTGAAAGAGTCGAGACCTACCCTTATTTGGAAACGGCTTGTGTAATGTTCATTGCAGGGCCGGTTGACTGCCTATTTTGTATCAGGAACTCCAATCATGATCACATTAAAGTTTAACAGCCAACTATTTGCTTCAACTTCTTGAATCCTTTTCTCTGGCTGACTACTAGTAATAGTTTTAAAGCCCACGTAGGGGTTAGCTCCCAACAAGTTCCTTATCTCGTTGTATATAAGAGTTTTATATGTAGTTGGGACTCCTAAATATTAGTTAAATAATGATTTTTTGCCCCCTCCAAATCTAATCCTCTAGGGTTTTGTTGTGAAACCTAAGAATCACCATGCCTTTCTCTTCTGACCATCTCTGCCCACCGCCCCCCCCCCCCAGCAGCCTAGGCCAGATGACCATCGTCTCTCACCTGGAACTCCTAGCTTGCTTCAACTCTTGCTCCATTTCGCAGTCCATTCATCACATTGCACTCAGTGTGATTTCATTTTTCTCAAGTGTGAATCTTATCATAGCACTCCCCTGCTATAGAAACAATGATTCAGTGACCTCTTCTTGCTCTTAGGTTAGAGACCAAAGATGGTCCTTGCTGCCTCACCAGACTGTCTCAAACTGCCCTCTTTCTGGGGGTTGCTGGTCGTTTTTCAGCTGGAGCCACATGCTGCCTGACATCCTCTACCCTCTCTTCCTTCTTGCCTAGTTAACTCCTAGCTCTGCATAAAAATTGCTTTCTTGAGGGACACCTTTCAGGATCCCTAATTTAAATCAGTTCCCCTTCATAGAACTTTCCACAATTGTATTAGATTGAATCATAAGACATTTACTACATTTGACTTTTTAACTTAACAGAAGTGGCAGTTTGATCTGGTTAAACCTAATGATTAGGTGACTATGAAATGAGTTGTTTGATGTCTGTTTCCAATTGGAGCGAGGCTCTGTGAAGCTAGGGACTGTACATCTTGCTGCCTGTGTGCCCAGGGTCTAGCATAGGGTCATGTATAGTATTTGTTGAATATATGAGGACGTGGGGTGGTCTGTCCAGGAATTAATTTCAGTTTCCTAAGTTTGTAGTTGATTCTTTCTGTTTGCTGAACAGCATCATCAATATCAGCAGTCACAACAGTTACTTTTTTTGCTTTTTTGTAACCTCACATTTAGACATTCAAAAGTCATACTTCCGGCTCCCCAACTCTGCTTGTCCATAATCTGGTCCTCATTCAAGAATGTCACTTGCATTTCCCCAAATGGCGGCAAATTTTTTTAGGCTTAATTTTTTTAAGGCTTATCTCAAAAGTAAGTTTCTCTGTAAGATAAAACCTTAAAGCAGTCTTTGCGTGGCTCAGTCATAACCTCTTTCAAAAACTAGTGTAAGACTTGGAAGCATCCTGTCCTGCACCTGCAATTATTTCTAAATGGAATCATGTTTCAACATAGAGTTACACAGGAGTCCTAAGAATTCTCTTTCTGTGCTATAGCCCAGTCTTACTGTCTTTCAGCCTTCTCAACTTCATCACTTCCATGTGTCACAGTGATGTCCTTAGTTTTTTATTGCTTTGTGCTCCTATATAGGACCATATCTTATACATTCTTTATCTCCTGTAAGGCTTTGTATAGTAGGGTTTTATAAATATCAGTGCAATTGAATTAATTTTTGAAAAATAAGAAGTAATGCCAGGTAGATACCTCAGTGTGAAAGTGTGCTGGTACTCAATATGGGTGTAGTCTGTGAGGTAAAAAGGGCTTTGGTACACTGAGAGAAGGCAAGTAGAAGGTTCAGAACCAAAGGAATTTGGTAGTGAAGTGTTTCTGGAAGAGATGATTTTGCAAGGTAAGGTATGGGTATAATTTGATGGAAAGGAAGTATAGAAGGCGTTTAAGATTGAAGGAGCTTGGGGCACCTGGCTGGCTCAGTTCGGAGAGCATGTGACTCTTGATGTCGGGGTTGTGCATTTGAGCCCCACTTTGAGTATAGACATGACTGAAATAATAAATTTAAATTTAAAAATTTTTTAGAAGATTGAAGGAATGGTCTGCTGGGAAGTAGAAAATCACATTATGAACAAAAAAATCTGTTTCATTATTTATCGGTTTACTTTTCTTTCAGGGAGAAAAAGTGGGTGACTGTGGGTGACACTTCCCTTAGGATATTTAAATGGGTTCCTGTGACAGACAGCAAGGAGGTAAGTGTGGAAGAAAATCAAAACAACAAAAAGGTACTGTTTACTTCCTTTTGTTCTTTCCTTGATTGTCTCTTAATTATAAAGGAATTTATTTCCCAAAATTGAGTTGAAAGTACGTTAAGGCGCTCTGTGTGGTTGATCCATGCAAAGCCTCTCTTACTTTATTATTTCCCCCCTTTATTCCCTTTTCTTAACCCATTCCTTTTTTCTAAGGCTTGGTGAACCACAGCTCAGGCCTGCTCCTTGTGGTTGTCGATATGGTTTTATTGGAACACAGCCATGCCCATTGGATTCCTTATTGTCTATGTCTGCTTTTGAGTTACAGTGGCAGAGTTGAGTAGTTGCCATAAGACCTAAATACCTGCAAAGCCTAAAATATTTCTTATTTGGCCCTGTAAGAAAAAGTTTGCTAACTCCTGCTCTTATCTGAGTAGCTATCTACTATAGTGTATTATATGTATTTTATATGTATATATACTTTTCTAATTCCTCTTCCATGGGTTTATGTGGATAGCGTGTATTCTTGAAAAATACATAGCATTGGGGCACATGGGTGGTGCAGTCAGTTGAGCGTACAACTCTTGGTTTCGGTTCTGGTCCTGATCTCAGGGTTGTGAGATTGAGCCCCACGTTGGGCTCTGCACTCAGTGTGGAATCTGCTTCAGATTTTGTCTCCCTTTCCTTCTGCCCCTCCTGCTCATGCGCTGTCACTCTCCCTCTCTTTCTCTCTCTCTCTAAAATGAATAAATAAATATTTAAAAAAGAGAAGGAAAGAAAAATACATAGCATTGTATCATGTTTGTATTTTAAAATTTATAGAACATTGTGCTAAAAACTTGTTTCTTTTCTTTTGTTCAGCCTTGTTTTTGAAAACTGCCCACGTTTCTGTAATTGTCAATAGAGTTACTACCTTTGATTCTTGCATTGTATTCTCTTATATGCAGTGACCACATTTATCTACACCTTCCCTGAGTGATGAACACCCAGATTCTCCACCTTTTTTCCATAATTGTTTTCAAAAAGCTCACATATAAAACACATACAGAAAAGTATATAAAACATAAATGTATGGCATAATGAGGAAACATAAAGCTAGTACCCTTGTAAAAACCACCCGGGTCAAAAAACAGATCATTCCCAGCTTCCCTAGCGACCTCTGTTTGACTCTTCCCAGCTTTCCCTCCCTTGCCAAAGGAAGTCTCTCTCCTACTTTTCTTCTCTTATCACTTCTCTACTCACTTGTAAAAACTTTTAACTTTTAACTTGTTAACACTTTTAACTGTTTATATAAACAGCATCATAAAGTATCAATTTTTGTGTGTCTTGCTTTTTTTGCTCAGTATTATGTTTGTAAAATTCATCCATGCTGTCTTTGGAGCCATTTGTCCCTTTTCCTTGGTGTATGGAATTTTATTATAGGCCTGTACCATGATTTACCTCTCTAATCGTCCTGTAGATGGATACTTGGGTTATTCCCAGTTTGGGGTAATAGGAACAACGCTCATGTGAATGTTCTTATTTAGTATATGGGCCAGCAAATGCGTGGTTTTTCCTAGGATGTGTTCCTAGGAGTGGAATCGCTGGGTCTTAGAGTATGCATATGTTGACCTATAGTAGCTAATGCTAAACTGTTTCTCAAAGTGACTATACCAGTCCGTATTCCCACCAGAAAGAGGAGAGTTCTCATAGCTCTGAATCCTCATCTGCAGTTGGTATTGTTACAAATCCTTTATTGATTATATACTGTCCAAACCTTTTTCCAGTCCACGGCTTGCCTTTGTACTTCCTTTAGGCTGCCTTGAGTCACAGAAGTTGTTAGTTTTAATGTAGACAAAATAATTAATCTTTTTCCTGATAGTAGTACTTTTAAATATCTTAAAATCTTTTCCTTCTTTGAGGCCACAAAGGTAATCTTCCGTATAGTCTTCTACAATATTCAGTTCCCGTTTATAACAAACACACCTGGCATTGATTTTTGTGTATTGTGAAGTAGGGGCCCCGTTTCATTTTTTTCCACCTGGATGTGCATTTGTCCTAGCACCACTTATTGAAAAGACTGTTCTTTTCCTCCCGCTCTGTAGAGCCACCTTTGTCATATTTCAAGTGTCTGAATATGGGTCTGTTTCCGTGTGTTGCCTCCAGTTTTTTGGGAGCACAGATGACTGCAGTGGACATCCCGTAAACTATTTTTCTGGATGACTTGTGGGGCAGATCCCCAGGAGTGGGATTGCTATTAAGGGTGTACATACCAGTTGTGCGCGCTCTCTCTCTCAAATAAATAAGTAAAATCTTAAAAAATCAAAATAAAAAAACAGCTGCTGCCCGATCTCTCCCCAGAAGAGCTGCACCAGTGTAGTTAGTACACTTCCCCAGGAGTGCCAGGGGCTTCCCATTTCTACAACTTCACCAGCATTTGATCCTATCAGTCCTGCCAGTCTGCTAGATCTCTGTTTATTTTACATTTCCCTGATTGCTTGTGAGGTGGGTGATTTCATTTCTTCAGGTTTCCATTCGGATCTGCTTTTTTTTTTTTTTTTTTAAGATTTTATTTATTTATTTGACAGAGACAGCCAGCGAGAAAGGGAACACAAGCAGGGGGAGTGGGAGAGGAAGAAGCAGGCTCCCAGCAGAGCAGGGAGTCCGACGTGGGGCTCGATCCCAGGACCTTGGGATCACGCCCTGAGCCAAAGGCAGACGCTTGGCTCTGCCACCCAGGCGCCCCTATTCAGATCTCCTTTTTATCCATTTAAATATCCTCTTCTCTGATTTCTTTTGCATATTTTTGTATTGGGTTTCCTGTCTTTACCTTTCTGACCTGCATGGATTCGTTGATATCCTAGATACAGAAAACTCTGGTCAGATTTGTACCTTGCAGATACCTTTGACATGTTGCCTGTCTGATAACTTTGTCAGTAATAAGCCTTCAATTTTTTTGTGTGTCAAATTAATCAGTTTTTTCTTAAGGGTTTTGCTTTTTGAGTCTTGTTTCAAAATTATTCTCCACTGCATGGTCCTAAAGAACATCTCCATCTCCTGTTATGTTTTGTATTTGGAGTAAGGAATCTAATTTTAGTTTTCTGTCATACAGAGAGCTGTTTGCTGTATTACTATTTACTAAATAACCTGTCCTCTCTCTTCTGATTTGTGATGTCATCTCTGCCGTGTGCCGTATTCGTACCTAGATCCGTTTTTGAGTTCTCCGTTCTGTTTTGTTGTTTATTTCCTCCTGGGCTAGAGTGGCTTTTATTTATAATAGTATATTAAATTATATTAATTTGTATATAATTTATACTAAATTATAGATTTAATATTAAGTAGGATGAATTTTCTCTCTTGCTGTAAGTTTTTGGAAAGATAGCCTTTATCAAAATAAAAAGTCCCTTCTCTTTTTAGTTTTCTAAGATTCATTAAAATTTATGAGTAGATGTTGGACTTTATCCAGCTGCCTTTCCTGCATGTACTGAAATGTTCATGCGATTTTCCTTTCTAATCTGTAGTGTATTAATGTGAATTATATTAATAAAGTTTCTGATATTGAAACTTTTACATTCTTTCATGCCTAAGAGAAATTCTACTTGGGTATGGTTTCTTTTTCCCCCCATAGAATCTAGTGTTTAATTCACAGATATTTCATTTAAGGTATTTGCATCTGGTTCATGAGTGAAATTGGTCTATAATTTTTTTTATTCTACCTTTACCTTGTTATGGTATTAAGATTACATTCGCCTCCTAAAACAGTTTAGGCGATTTCCCCTCTTTTGATTTCTAGAACAACTGGTATAAAATGAGAAGGTTTGGTAGAAGTCACCTTTAGTACTTTCTGGACCTTTGGTGGAGAGATGTTGATTATCATCATCGTAGCTTTAATGGTGATTGATGCATTTAGGTTTTCTCTTTTTTTGGTACTTATGTTGCATTTTATATATTTCCTAGAAATTTATCCATTACAGATAGACCGTTGGTTCTTTAATAGGGTTCAGTGCTAGGTCCTCCCCTTTCTTCATTTTCCCAGTTGTGTTTAGAAATGAGGCAGGGCACTTTTTGGTTGGCCAGTAATGCTAAACTTTTGGCAGTGCATGACTCAGTCCTGTATAATGAGGAATTAATTGGCCTGTTCAGATGCCAGCAATACCCTGAACACTGATCAGAGTTTTCACGTGTTGGTATGTAGTTATTCGTGATATTCTTAGGTACTTTAAAGTCTCTGTATATTGGTAATTATTTTACCTTTCCCACATGTTATTTGTGTTTTTTCCATAATATGATCTGGTTTATTGTCTCTCCTTAAGTGTTTGTTTAGGGGCACCTTGGTGGCTCAGTCCTTAAGCATCTGCCTTCGGCCTAGGGCGTGATCCAAGCGTCCTGGGATTGAGCCCCATATCAGGCTCCCCGCTCCGCGGGGAGCCTGCTTCTTCCTCTCCCACTCCCCCTGCTTCTGTTCCCTCTCTCGCTGGCTGTCTCTCTCTCTGTCAAATAAATAAATAAAATCTTTAAAAAAAAAAATCAATGAAGTGTTTATTTTAAAAATGTTATGGGCACCTGGGTGGCTCAGTCAGTTATGTGTCTGCCTTCAGCTCAGGTCATGATCCCAGGGTCCTGGAATCAAGCCCAGCATTGGGCTCCTTGCTTCTCCGACTCTCCCTCTGCCTGATTCTCCCTCTGCTTGTGTGTGCGTGCATCATCTCTCTCTCTGTGTCTGTCAAATAAATAAATAGAATCTTAAAAATAAATAAATAAAAATGTTGTAATTTCTGTTGATCTTTTTTTTGTTTGGTTCTCTATTTCATTAGTTTTTGCTTTTATAATTTACTTTTTTGTTGGGTTTACTCTGTTGTTCTTTTACTAGCTCCTTGTATTGAAGTTAGCTCTTTTTTTCTAGGGTTTTTTTGTTTTTTTTCGTGTTTTGGGTTTTGTTTTTTTTTTTTTTACTCCTTCCTTCCTCCCTCCCTCCCTCCCTTCCTCCCTCCCTCCCTCCCTCCCTCCCTCCCTTCCTTCCTTCCTTCCTTCCTTTTTAAAAGATTTTACTTATTTATTTGACAGAGAGAAAGAGCACAAGTAGGGAGAGGAAGAAGCAGGCTCCCCGCTGAGCAAGGAGCCCGATGCGGGGCACAATCCCAGGACCCTGGGATCATGACCTGAGCTGAAGGCACACGCTTAACCAACTGAGCCCTTTTTTGTATTTTTTTAAAGTTTTATTTATTTAAGTAATCTCTACGCCCAACGTAGGGCTTGAACTCACAACCCCAGGATCAAGACTCACTCGCTCCTCCGACTGAGCCAGATGGGCACCCCTTCTTTTTTAAAAAATACATTTTGCTTTTGGGGCACCCAGTTAGCTCACTCTGTAGAGCATGTGACTCTTGATCTCAGGGTCGTGAGTTGGAGGCCCACATTGGGTGTAGAGATTAGTTTAAAATACATTTCACTTTAGTCTTCTCCCAAATTTTGACATATACGAATGTCAGAATGTCATGTATGGTGTAACTCAGTTTTAAGTTTTTCGTAAGTTCCTCTTTGGTTTCTTCTTTAATCCAAAGTTTATTTAATAGAATGATTTTTTTTTCAGTATATGTGCTGCCAAAGTGAGCACTAATAGAATGATTTTTAATTTCTCGGTATATGAGATTATTTTTTAACTGTCTTTTAAAATTGTACTGATTTTATTGAATTGGTAGGATATTAGTTCTTTGGGATTATTGGGGCTTTTTTTGTGATCTGGTCTGGTGCGTGATTGATTTTTGGGCCATTCACTTGTGATTAAACCAAACGTGCTCTCTAGGCATGAAATCAAACAATGAAGCGTTTATTATGTTATCCAAATCTTCTGTAACTTTGCTCATTTTTTGTATGTCCTGTTACGTTTCTGAGAAGGGTGTGTGAGGTTGTTGATGTTTGCGTCTTCATAGCGGATGAGTCCCTTGTTACGAAGTATGTATTTATGATGTATTTATCTGATTATGCCATTATTATGATGTCATCTTGACCTGTCATTCGTTCTACCAGTATATAATGTCCTCCTTTGTCACTTATAGCGCAAACTTCTCACATTCAATTTTGTTTGATATTACAATTTCTACCCTGTCTCCTTTTGATTTACTTTTAATTAGTGTGTCTTGAAATTCTTTTTTGTCACCCGTTTCATTTTTTTCTGTTGCTGTTGTTGGGTGTGTTAGCATTAGGTTTCGCTGTGGGTGACAGAAAACTCAAAATAGCAATGGTTTTACGAAGTTTATTTTACTCTTAGTCCTTAAAAGCATGTAGTCCAGGACTGGTGTGGTTCTGCTGCGTAAGTCCCCAGGGGCCCAGGTTTCTTCCAACCTTTCTACTCCCCCCCCCCTTTTTTTTTTTTTAACTTTGTCAGAGAGTAATGACTATTAATTTTAGTTTAACATACCATAAAGTTTACCATCTTAACCATTTTTTAAGTGTACAGTGTATTTTTTTTATTTTTATGTTTCAGTGTACAGTTTAGTGGTATTAAGTACATTCACCTTGTGCAGTCAATCTCTAGGCTTCTTCATCTTGCAAAACTAAACTCTGTACCTGTTAAGTAACTCCCCATTCCTCTGCTCCAGTTTTGACCTTGTATTCTAAAGTCAAGATCCAGCCATTCATTCTACACATTTAGGCTCGAAGTAGCAGAGGAGTACAAGGATGGGCAGATAGAATTTTCATGAATTTTCGTAAGAATCTCCTAGAAATTGCCTCAGGACATATGTACTTACTATGTGTGTTTGTAATAGCTTTATGACATCTAGTGGTCAGGAAGGCTAGGGAAGTGTGACCATCTAAAAATTCTATTAATATGGACAAGGATTTTTGCCATAATGCGCTCTTTTTTTCTCCCTTTGCCTCATGATGGCTAGGCCAGTTTTTCTCGTTGATTTGCAAGTTCTGCATTCTGTTTTCATTTTTCTATTGCCTATCTCTAGCTTAATAAGACATACTTAACTATTCTTCCCTGTCAATGCATAAAGTTTTATCAAAATCTGCATTTACCCTTGGAACTTGGTAACACCCATAACACATTTTAACCACTTCTCCTTCACCCCTCTGACACTTCCATCCCTACCCTGTCCTTAGTTTTGACTGGAATTTCAGATCAGATATTCAGTTCAGATATTTCAGTTTTTACAGATGTTCCTTGTTTTAGTCATTGCTTAGTTAGCGTGAATGTTACCGATCACATGCTCTTTTCACTTATTTATTAGTGCCTTCTCCTAGATTCATTTCTTTTCTTGTTGCAATATATCCTTTAAGAGTGTTTTGTCAAAGAGAGCTTTTGTGGAGAAAACTTCTGAAAGTATCTTTTTACTCTTGAAAATACTTTTGTTTCATTTTTATGTTTAACTGATGATTTTACCTCCATCTGAAATTCTAGGTTTTCTTTCAGCATTTGGAAATTATTACTCAATTGTTGTGCTTCTGGTGTTGCTATTGAACAATCTAGTGTCAGCCTAATTCTTCTTGATTCTTTCTAGGTGGTCCTCTTGTATTCCGGGAAACTTCTAGAATGTCTTCCCTGTCTTTGCTCTCCTAGGACTTCTGTACTAATATCCTGTGATGTTCCTATCTAGCTTCTTTATTTTTCCCTTTCTTATTTGTTTCATCTCTTCATTCTTTTCTCACGTATTCTGATTTTTCAACCCAGTTTTTGCTCGTTTTCAGCTGTATCTATTTCTGCTACTCGACTCATTCACTTAATTTTTATTTTCAACAATTACATTGTTCATACCAAATTTCTTCAATTGGTGGGTCTTCAAAACAACTGTCCAGTATCCTTATCTTTCTGAGGAGACTTACCTCTGCCTTTTTTTTTTTTAAATCATTTTCTTTTTCTTTTTTCCTTCTCTTCTTCTTTTTCTTTTTCTTTTTTCTTTTTAGGGAGAGAGAACACCACACACAAGAGGGGCAGGGGTGGGGGAGAGAAGGACAGAGGGAGAGGGAGAGAAAGAATCCTAAGCAGGCTCCGTGCTCAGCCCTGAGCCCAAAGGGGGGCTCAATCTCATCACCGGGAGGTCGTGACCTGAGCCAAAATCAAGACTCGGACACTCAACCAACTGAGCCACCCAGGCACCCTGAGACTCATGTTTCATCTAAATTCTGTGTCCTCTTAGTCTCCTTCTTCTGGTATAGCTTATTCAATTTATTGTCTTTAATGGTGCTTGTTTCTTCCAGTGTCTGGCTAGTTTTTTCTGTGCACTCATTTTTTATTCCCTGGGGACTCTGAGCTGCCTTGGCTAGCAGGATGTAACTGAGGGAGGACGTAAGCCCAGGCTGTGGTTTTCCTTCCTCTCTGTGGATTTAGGTCATTGGGTGAGCTTCAGGATTCAGCCTTTCCCTTGCCCCCCTCCCTCTTCTCCTCCCTCCCGGGGAAATCTCTAGTCCCAGTCTTGCAGGTGCTGCTTCTGTCTGGGAGCCGCCATACTTCCTTGTCACTGCCAGCCCCAGGGAGCTGGTGGGTGAAGGTTAGGGCAGCTCTGGAGCCACCCTTGATTTTTTTATCCAGTCCTGGCTCTAGTGGTGCCATTACCCACAAGGGCCAAAGGTCAGGCAGGTAAATCTCTTGGGCATGTGAATGAGGAGTTGGGGGGCACTGGTAGAAAGCGCCTCCCCACCCCAACCCATTTCTCACATGTAAGCCTCTGACCCTTTCCTAATTCAGATTCTCCCCGCCCGGGTCCCAGCTTCCTTTGTCTCCCAAGGGCTTCTCACAGTGTTTGCTGAGGCCCCTCAGTTATCTGCCCTCCAGTGGTCCATGGTAGAGTGCCATCTACTAAGGTATTAGTATAGACCTGCTAGATTAGGAAAATGGGAAATGATCAAATTGCTGAAGAAGAAGTGGGAAGGATCCAAGAGAGTGGGACATCACTGATGAGAGTAGATCGGCACAAAGTCCATGCAGTGTACATTTGAAAGTTTTCTGTGGGGGCGCCTGGGTGGCTCAGTTGGTTGGGTGTCCAACTCGATTTCCACTCAGGTCATGATCGCAGCGTCGTGGGTTGGAACCCTACCCTGGGCTCTGCTGCTCAGTGCGGTGTCTGCTTGGGATTCTCTCTCCCTCTCACCCTGCTCCTCCCCCTGCTCAAGCGCATGCTCTCTCTCTCTAAATAAATAAATTTTTAAAAACCGTGTTTATGTAGCTTCTGTGGTTAAATGTGAAGTGTAATTGCATTAAATCATGTCTGCATATGAAAAAAATGAAGAGAAATCAGTACATGAATGTGTGCAGTTGATTCATTGAAGAGAGAGGATTGAGAGTTATTAATGAAAATTAAATGCATGTATAATAAATAGACGTGTATAAAAACTATAAATTAGTAAACTTGAGATTACCCAGATTTAAACGTTTGGCTGTTGGGATGCTGTCATCTGGAAATGTTTGGATGGATTTATTTTCCTTCCTTTGGGCTCATTTCTTGCAAGCTAGTGCTAACCTTCGCACTGTGTTTCCTCACGCGTTTGACCTACATCCTGCTTGAAGGAAATGATGTTATAGGCAGAGGTAGACATGGGGTGACCATTCTGAATGGATGGTCAGTATCAAGCTAGCAGGGCCCCTTTGTCCTGTCACTGCTCACGTTACATATAAAGCGACTCCTTCCTGGCTCCAATCAGAGGCCCATTTTTCCCCTTTTTCCTGCTGTGCTACCAAAACAGGAATCCTTCTTAAATGAGTACTCTGTATTTCTCTTCCATCCATGTAGGGGAGGGTGGGATAGAGCATTCTGCTCAGGACGGAAAGCAGAAGAGAACCACAGGGAGCTCTAGTGGAAGCCTGTGTATTTGCCTCTCACTTCTGAGTCATGATATTAGCCGTCAGGGTCCATTTTACAAGATAGAGAAGAGACACTGAGGCTTGGGGACACCTTGTCCAGAATTCTGTTGTTTCTTGGGTCCTGGATTCTCACACTGTTGTCGTTGTTCCTGTTCGGTCCTAATCCAGACCTCTGTGGTGTCTCACATAACACCCTTCTCCCTCTCTGTGGGTCTCCTGCTTGGCTCTGTCATATTCCTCTTTTTTTCCTTTTCTAGAAAGAAAAGTCAAAATCGAACAGTTCAGCAGCCCGGGAACCTAATGGCTTTCCCTCTGATGCCTCAGCCAATTCCTCTCTCCTTCTTGAATTCCAGGGTGAGTTGCATCCATATGTCTTCCTTGCAGGAAAAGCAGCACTTAGATGGACCTGTTAATAACGAGAAGAATAGTTTCACGTGTCACTTCAGTGCCTGCTGTTCTGCTGGTGTCTTGCTGGAACTTTACATCAAGTCTTTTCATTTAAACCTCACAACAGCCCTGCAAGATAGATGATCGGAGCTTCATTTTCCATTTAGGGAAACTGAGGCTCAGAGAGCTGAAGCTCTGTAACTCAAGGTGCATAACCAGGAAGTGACAGACCCCATGTTAGGTCCTGGCTTTCTGGATCAGAAGCTCTTTTCTTTAGATGGTATGTTTTCTGATGATAGAGCCTTAGAGTAGGCCTCCCAAGGCTGGGGCCTCTTCTGCCCACTTTTAGCAAAGTTCCACCTCCCTGAATCAGTCTTTAGTAAATGTCCTGCCTGTGTCGGCACTGCAGTCCCAGTACTACCTTCATACCTGCGTTGGTGGCTGCTGCTCAGAAGGACTTGAACTTGAGCTTCTTGTTTTTATCCTTACCTCAGCCTGTGATGTAAAGCAGGCAGTAATCATCAGCCCTGTCGAAGGAAGCCGATGCTCAGAGAAGAAGTATTTGCCTAAGCTCAAAAGTGACAGAGCTTTATTCTTTTTATAGTAGAATGCTGCTTCCCTTTTAGTGTAGAAGGTCCCGGTCTTTGGAGTACTGAAGACTAGAAAGGGCTTATGATTATCCCTTTGGAACAAGACTGGGAGCGTGCATGTATCCCCTCCCCACCTCTCCCCCAGCCCCCCAAGGTCAGTGAGTATGATAGAGGAAGGGGAATACAAGGGAACAGTTTTCTAGCTATGTGTGGGGTGTCTGATAATCGCAAAGCTCTGGGAGACATGAGGTTCCATTTCCTCAGTCTGGCCATCACCCCCTCTCTTTCATTCAGTGAACATTTAATGAACTCCTACTGTGTACCGCACTGGAGATCCCAGGACAAGTAAGCCACAAAACCTGCTTGCACAGAGTGTAATGGAAGGAAATTGGTGTATAAAATAATGAGTGTAGGTGTGCGTAGGATACAACAGGAGTGTAATAGAGAAGGTGGTCATTTCCACCCAGGGGAGCCTGGGACACAGGGCTGCACGGAGGAGGTGATGCTGGAGCTGAATAGTGGTCTGTATCGGGGCTTTCCAGGAAGACTGGAAAGAACGAGTCCTACCAGACACCTGTGCGTGAGTCTGCGCGACTGGAGCCAAGGCTTGCGTGTGGAAAATCAGTGGGCAGTGAGCCCGGAGACCAGGAAAGATTTTGTAGGTTGTGGTAGGGCCATCTGTGTCTGCCCCAGGGAAGCCCTGGAGTTTGAATTGTCTCCTTAGGGCAGCAGAGAACCACGGAAGGATTTAGAGTGATCGCTCCGGCGATGGTGTGAAGTACAGGTGGGAGGACAGTCGGGGGGCTGTTGCAGGAGGCCAGAGAGGAGGAGGCCTGCCCTGAGGTGGCAGGAGAGGAAGGAGTGAACAAAAGCGATGTCAGAGCAGTAGGATGGGTCAGGTTTGGTGACCAGCTGCTTTGGGTGAGGGAGAGGAAGGAGTTTGGACTCCTGAGAGTCCAAACTTAGGTTTAACTTAGGTGGCGACTTGCAGCCTTCAGACACACTTTCCCAGGTGCGAATTTCTGGGTCCTTGAGGCAGTTAGGTGGAGCCTGGGCCACTGAAGGACCTGTGTGAGCACCTCCAGATACCACCACCCTCCTTGAGATCGCCAAGAAGGCCGGGCAGATTTTAGCATTTTCTCCACGTCCTGTGTTGTGAGAAAGGTTGAGAGGCACAGCTACCTCACTCCCTTCCACTGGACAGTCAGAAAATAACAGGTCCAAACTATGGTCGGTGGGAAAAAAGCCTATCCTGACCTTCCTGAAATATAAATGTTACATAAACTTAAAGATTTCTGGCTGCATCTGGTCCTTAGAGTATATGTTGTGAAATGGAAAACGTTTAAATTAATCAACTTAGACTGCTGATCATTTGCCCTACCTTTGTTTGTTTGCCTTTGGCTCAGGGGACATCCGAGCAGCGATCATTGATTTGGTTGTGCCCATGGCTGCCTAAGGAGACACCAGGCGCTTGGCTCTGTACCGAGTTATTCTCAAGAAACATTACTACTCTCAGCTGTTGCCTTTGTCATGTTTGGTTTTCAGATGAAAACAGCAACCAGAGTTCTGTATCTGATGTCTATCAACTCAAGGTGGACAGCAGCACCAACTCAAGCCCCAGCCCTCAGCAGAGTGAGTCCCTGAGCCCAGCACACACCTCTGACTTCCGCACAGATGACTCCCAGCCCCCCACTCTGGGCCAGGAGATCCTCGAGGGTGAGTCGCAGTTGACCCAGGACGAGCATCTTGGAGGGGCCTGTACTCTTGAAGTTTGTTTTCTTTAGAGGAAGAGGTTAGAGAAGGTGGCTCTGGCCTGACAACCTTGAGCCATTTGTTAACAGTTTGGGCTTTTTTGGGGAAGGGTTGTGTTTTCCCCTCTCACAGAATGAAAGGAGAAAGCAAGCAACATAATCCAGCGCCAGGCTCTGTGGAAGGCACTTTTCATCTTCGGTGCCTGGTATAATTCTCTCCAAAACCCTGTGAAATAGCAGATGTTCTCTCCATTGTACAGATGAGGAAGTGGAGTCTTAGAAAAGTTAAATTGCTTGTCCAGATCGAATAGCTAGTTACTGGTGGAACCGGATGTCTCCAGTTTCATGCCTCTGACTTCAGAAATTATGTTCTTTGCATTGTATCCTGCACATTTCTTCTGATAACATATATTGATTCTCCAGCCAGTGTTGCCCCTCACCAGTGTGCCTCCACAGAGCTCCTAGAGAAGTTCCCCCAGCTTGAGTCCGATTCCACAGGAGTCGCCTGCCTCAGGAGGCCGTGCAGTTATACTGATCTTGCTGCCTTTTTAAAAAAAAAAAAAATTTAAGAGGGGCGGGTAGAGGGAGACAGAGAGTCTTAAGCAGGCTCCACATGGAGCTTGACATAAAGCTCGATCTCACGACCTTGAGGTCACGACCTGAGCTGAAATCAAGAGTCGGATGCTTAACCCACTGAGCCCCCTAGGCGTCCCTGACCTTGCTGCTTTTTCAGAGCCCTCCCTGCCTGCCTCAGAAGTTGCTGATGAACCTCCCACCCTCACGAAGGAAGAACCTGTTCCACTAGAGACACAGGTAAGGAACCACTTTGGGTTTCCCAGTTTCTAAAAAAAAAAAAATGGGGGAGGGGGGACTCTTGCTGTGAATTGGACCTTATAGCCTTGAACATAGGGTGGGAAGTCAGTAAGGGAAACTGGTGTCTCCAGGTTATAAGGTAGGGGAAGAAGTTTGTTTATCTTCAAGAAGGTTGCAGGTGGGCTTCTGGGTTGTAATTAGGGTGGATGGGAGGTTCTGGTAGAGATGGGGGAGGGGGGGCCCTATTATAATTTCGTAGTCTGACTGCTCCTAGGTTGCTGAGGAAGAGGAAGACTCCGGTGCCCCACCCCTGAAACGCTTCTGTGTGGACCAGCCCACAGTGCCGCAGACAGCATCAGAGAGCTAGCACCGTCCTGGCGCCCTTCGCCTCCTGGCCCCCTGCCTCTATTTATTGCATTCTGGTTCTGGCCGTGCTTTGTTGCTGGGGTAAGGGCAAGCATTGGGGTCCAGAGCCTGCACATAGGAGCCCTCTGGGCTGGAAGGTTGGACATAGGACTTGGGGCTGTAGCATCATCTTCCCGTCCCTGGAACCTGTGTCTGGTTGCTCCTGAGAAGAAGAGCAGCCATGTCTTTATTGCACCCCAAGTAGGCTGGAGTATCAGCCATGGCAAGGTTCATCTGTCACCTCCAGGTAGCAAGCAGTCTCTGCTCCAGAACCTCTGGACTGAGCTGCTGGCACTTCTACAGGAGGAAAGAGATGTGGAAGGCCCCCTCTGGAGAAGAGAGTGCCTAGCTTACTTGAACTTGAATGGAGACTGTAGATTCATGAATTTTCCCATCCGGCTAGGGGCCTGTAAGCTGCTGGTGGAGAAGGCCTGGTAAAGACTCTGGAGGGAAGGGAAGGGCTCTTCTCTACGCAAGGGCAGAAAAGTCTGTATAGGTTTCCTGCTGTCCTGGCACTTCTGCCCATTCCTGAGGTTATCCTGCCTCTCATGGGCTCTCCAGCTGCTGACAGTCCTTTGTCCCCTGCTGCAACCATCCTCTTCCCCCAACACACACACACGCACACACGCACACACGCGCGCGCACGCGCACACACGCACGCGCACACACGCACGCGCACACACGCACACGCACACACGCACGCGCACACGCACACACGCACGCGCACACGCACGCACACACACGCACGCGCACGCACACACACGCGCACACACGCACGCGCACACGCGCGCACACACGCACGCACACGCGCGCACGCACACGCACGCACGCACGCACACACGCGCACGCGCGCACACGCACACGCACACGCACGCACCCCAGAGCTTTCCCTGTTCTCACCTGTACATTTCATTCCAGCACCCCTGCTCCTGCCGCAGACTGCCCCAGCAAGGATTTGAGGTTCTGACAACAGTACCCATCCCCCACAGTACTCCTTCAGCTCAGACTTTCTAGAAAGTTCCCTCTTCTTTGAAATCTGCATGTTTAATTGAACTTTGTGATTTTATTTTTTGTTCAAAAAAGTTTAAGAAAATGGAAATGGGCAACAGTGAGTGAAGACATATTTTAGCACTGAATAGAATATTTTTAAAATTAAACTATTTGAAATACGTCTTGTTGGTATTTGAGTGCTTCATTCTTGAAGGTCGTGGGGGCAGGGGCTAGTGGGGTGTGGTGGCTGAGTGCCTGCCAATTGTCTTACTCCCACAAAGGGATTTTCTGATATAAATGATTTGGAGACCCCCTTCGAAGTTGTCATGTAGTCTGATTTATATTTCTGTTCCTGTGTACAGTGAATTCAGCCAATGTGTGTTTGCTGTGGCTCCAGGTCCTTAGGAGGCATTCGTGAATGTTTTTTCTTTTTTACTTTCTTATATTGTGGTAAAATGCATATAAGCTAAAATTTACCATCTTAACCACTTAAAAGTAATACAGCTCAGTGGCACTAAGTACATTCACAATATTGTGCAGTCATCACACAGAGACCAGGAATCCTGTCCCTCAGGAGACAGTCAGTCTGGCGAGGGAGTAGACCTCTACGTAGAATGTCCTAAAGCATAGTGTAGTAGGTGCTGGAGTGGAGCCCATGGAGGAGCATGTGGGATGATGAAAAAGATGTAACAGAAACCATCCTCTTCTCTTGTTGACTGCCACTTTAGCACCACTTCTGGTTAATATTCTAAGAAACCAGGCTAGTAATCTCCAAAAGCATCCTAGAATCTTGATAGGGTAAGGGTTAGAGAAGAAAAAGAGAAGAGGAAGCATAGAGCAATGACCACCAGTTACAAATAATTAAGAAAACTGCGTCTGGGTATCAGCAGGCCCAATGCATATGCACATTTGAATTGTTAAGAAAAATAGATATGAGCCCGCCAACTAAATTCATTGAATATGAATAAGCACAAAAGAAGATCAACAGAGCTCGATAGATTTTGCACAGGAGAACTTTGGAGTATGGAAAAGTTGAAGGCATGGGAGCAGATTTCCATGCCTCGGTTCTTGGTCATCTTGGAAAACGGCATTGATTTTACAAATATTTGTTGCAAGTGTATTCTGGCTTCTCTGTGTAAAGTACAACTGGTAGACAGGTGTCTGCCTTTCAGGATCTTACGGTCTGGTGAGGTAGAGAAGATAGACAGGAGTAGGTGCCACAGTGGGCAGAGAAGGTAGAGGACTGGGAGGGTCCAGAGAAAAACCTGGAGGCTTTGAGATCACAGAAGGCTTACAGATGAGGTAGCAATCGAGGCTGGGCCTTGAAAATGTTCTCTGGTTATAAGGAGAGACCACTTGGGGCAGGTTAGCACGGGCAAACAATTGGAGACAGCGAAGCACGGTGTCAAGTGTAGGGAGTAACCAGGGAATTGGGTTACTATTTTCTCCCAACTTTTTGAGACACTTCAAAACTACAGAGAGCTGAAAAAGATAGTTCAATAAACTATGTCTACCCTTCATCTAGATTCACCGATTATTAACATTTGGATCTCAATACACGTTTTTTTCTTTCTTTTTGGGGGGTGGGTGAGTGGATGGGTGAATTATTTGAAAGTAGATGGCTGTTTTTCTGACACTTTAGCCTTGAATACTTGAGCGTGTATATCCTAAGAACAAGGACATTCCTCAACATGACCAGAGTATCACCATCATACCCAAGAAATTTAACAATGTTACAATAATAGTATTTAATATGAACATCTTTAAATTGCCCCAACTGTCCCAATAATAGTCGTAGTTCCTTTTAGCCCCCATCCCCAGACCCAGGATCCAATCCATTCATTGCATCTAGTTCTCAAATTCATTCATTCATTTATAAGATTTTATTTATTTATTTGATAGAGTGAGTGCACAAGCAGGAGGAGCAGCAGAGTGAGAGGGAGAAGCAGACTCCCTGCTGAGCAGGGAGCCCAATATGGGGCTCGATCCCAGGACCCTGAGATCATGACCTGAGCCAAAGGCATATGCTTAACAAACTGAGCCAACCAGGTGCCCCTATTTATACATTTTTAAAGATTTTATTTTAGAGAGCATGAGCAGGGGGAGGGTCAGAGGGAGAGGGACAAGCAGATTCCCTGTTGAGTGTGGAGCCAGATGCTGGTCTCCATCCCAAGACCCTGAGATCATAACCTGAGCCAAAACCAAGAGTCGGACGCTTAACTGAGCCACCCAGACGCCCCTAGTCTCCTTTTAGAACCTTCTTTTGGAGGTGGATGGATAAGTGTCTCTCGTGTCATTAATATTTTCGAAGGGTCCAGGCAGTTGTTTGTAGAATGTCCCACAAACTGGATTTATCTATTTTCTAAGGATTTCAGGTGAAATGTTTTTTGGTTAGAATACTACAGAGGTGATACATATATTTCATTGCCTGTATCAAGAGAAAGGTTGTCCTCTTGTCTCATTTTTGGTAATGCCGAGATTGATCATTTGGCTAAGGTGTCTGCCAGACCTTTCCACCTTCAGGGCGCTTTTACATAAATAATCTGTTGGGGGGGTGATAATCTTAGACCATTCACTTAGACCAGTGATTTTAGTATCCATTGATGATCTATTTCTGAATCAGTTACTTCACTGGAGTTTGCAAAATGGTGAGTTTTCTAAATCTTCTACATTCATTCATTGGCAGCCTTCTGTAGATAACAGATTTCCCTTCTCTCCACTTCTCTCTCTCTCTTCCTCCCTCCCTCCCTTTCTTTCTGAATATTACTACAGGCTCATGGTTTCCCCTTACATTCAACGTGTTAACAATCTGTTGCTGTCATTTTTTCCAAATGTTCAAATTGTCCCAGATTCAGCCAGTTAGAATCCCTTCCTGCTGGCTCTTGTGGCCTTTTGACATGTCCCCATCACTATTTGAGCACTTCCTTACTTTCAGGCACAATGTTCCTAACTCACTTTGAACTTTGCCAGCCCCAGTCCTTTTTCCCAGGAGCTCTGGATCCTTTTAGTGGGGAATGTATTTAGAAACCTAGACAAACCTGTGTGCCTGGGTGGCTCAGTTGGTTAGAAACCTTGATAAACCTAGTTTACTGGAGTAGGGGGTTCAAGGGAAGTAGTAGAAAGACGGAGGACAGATCCTGGTGGGCTTTAAAGTCCCGGCCAAAGAGTTTGGTTTTACTCTGTTGGCTTTAGGGAGACAACCATTGAAAGCCCCGAGCAGGGGAGTGATTGCAGTGTGCAAAATGCCATGGAGGGGAAAGAGCAGGTGGGGCACAAGTTGGAACACGTAGGTTTCCATGTATTGAGAGGAGACTAGAGTTCTGTCAGTTTAGGGATGGACTGGTGACAGGTACATAAAAAATGAATTGAAAAACAGGCTGAAGCAAACCAGTGAAAACAAAAGAAGAAAGGAAATGTGAGCAGCCCACCACATGCATCACCGGAATAATACATAATCATAAGTTATACAGTGAATAGTGATTGAACCGATTGCAATAATTATTTTGGGAATATGATCGTGTGCGTGGTGTTTGTGGGGGATGTAAGAAGGTTATGTCCTCATCTTCCATTCAAGAAAAGTCAGCAGCTAATACTAAAACTGAGAAGCCAAAAAATAGCAACATATATGTTTAGAAATTTGAAGGTAAATATTAGCGGAAATAGCTGTTAACCTTAAAAATAAAACTGCTCTTTATTTTACCAGCAAAAATGGGTTTATTCAGGAATAGAATTGCAATTCAGAATACACAGCTCATAGCAAAACCATAGGCAGGTCTACAGAACAAAGCAGAGGAAACCTCCTTTATAGAGGAAAGGGAGAAGTTGGGAAGGCTGTTATAAACAAGTCCATTGGTGGAAACTGGGAGTTGGAAGTGTAGTGGCTTCTCATTGGCTGAGTGCTGACTCTCTCATTGGCTGGGCTGTTGCTGGGGAAGGAGGAAAGCTTTCTTCCTCTTGCTGGGGTAGTAGTAAGTATGGGCTTCTTCCTGTTGGGTGTGCAATTTACCAGTCGTAAGTTGTGAGAGCTCCCCCTTCTGGCCTCCTGATTCCATTTTAAATGAAGTTACCTTTTACCAATTTTAACGCAGCTTAACAATTTGAAAATGGATGCTTGAGGGAGCAGGAAGTGCATGGGGGAGAGTGCCCCACGGCTGCTTTTTGTAAAACTATTTGTTCTTGTTGTTCAAAGTACATTTATATGTTTCCTTTTGGGAACTACGTTCATTTTACCATTATAAAGATATAACTTCAATGTAGTTTAAAACATTTTAAAAAGAGGGGCACCTGGCTGGCTCAGTCAGTGGAGCATGTGATTCTTGATCTCAGGGTGGTGAGTTCAAGCCCAATGTTGTGCGTAGATCCTACTTAAAAAAAAATCAAAACATTTTAAAAGAAGAAAGTCATTATAGTTTTGGCCAGAAATAATAAAGGCCTGAAGTAGGATGTGGGGATGGCAGGAAAGGGATGGTTCAAGATTTTAGGCAGGTAGAATTGACATTATCTGGTTGACCCTGTGGCTTTGGAGCTTAAGAGAGGTCAAGCCTGAACCTGTGAGGTTGTGAGTGGGGCACTAATAGAAATGAAAACCATCCAGATAAAGCAGATGATGGAGGGAAGGAAGATGGTGAGACTGTGGGTTTGGGATGTTTTGAGTTTGAGGATCCAACAGGACAGGGAGGAAAAGAACAGCTGGAACCGTCTGAGCAAGGGTTTGTGTCTGCATCAATGAAGGCGGGGTGTGTGGCAGGGCACAGGTCCACATGACACAGACCACAGAAATATCCTGCTGACTGAGCTCATGTCCTAAAACTACCCAGTGGAGATCCGCGTAGGGAAATGTGCTATACTTCTCTAGATAGTCTTATTCCTGCAGCTAAGTACCCATAGCTGACCTGGAGCAGTAGAAGCTTTGGTGCAGATACCTGGAAACTACACATTTTAATCTCTGCCCTTTTTTATTAACTCGTTTATTCAAACATTGGGAAAGAAAACACATTGAACAACGAATTTTGCTACAATTATGATTTTAAAAAAACCTTGAGAGTTTAGTGAAAGCAGATGTGGGCTGCAACAGTTGGGAAAAGGCATTAGGAAGTGTGGGATTTAGATGCCCAGAGGAGAAAAAAGTACATTTCCGGCAATGGGTAGGAATAAAGCTAATGAATTCTGGGAATGAGAAGGAAGTAGTCCACTTGGGGGCTTGCTGGGTCAAGAGCTTGAAGACTGAACAGGAAGAGTAAACTCGGAAGAGTTTTGTCTGCAACAGGAGTCAACGAAAATATTAGAGCAGGAAACCGATAGTTACAATAACTTTGTTCCACTTCTTTTCTTTCTTTTTGAAAAATTTTTATTTATTATTTTTTTAAGTAAGCTCTATGCCCAATGTGGGGCTTGAACTCGTGACTCTGAGATCAAGAGTTGCATGCTCTACCAACTGAGCCAGCTAGGTACCCCCAATTCTCCCATTTTAGATCTCTGCTTTACCAACACCAGGACTGGGTTCTAGCCTAAGAACCCAGGTGGTTCTTGTGGCCCCAAGTGCTGAAATGATTATGGCCCCTATTCTCATGTGAAATGAGGAGCTTTTTTTGAAATACTGAATTTTCCCAAAATGTGTTTTTTTCTGTTTTTGGAGTCCTTACTCTGTGTGTAGTCAGCTGTTACGTATCTGGTCCTGCAAATGTCCATCCCATTAGTCAGTCACCTAGTCTGTGCCTCTCAAATCTGTCCATCTTTCTCCCTTGACTTTATTACTTTTGGGTCCCTTGGTATCCCTGCCACAAACTACTACAGTTCCTTCTAAGGGGTCACTCCAAGCATCACAGGCTGTGACCAGGACGCTCCCTTCCTTTGCCACTCTCATCTCTTGATATTTTCCACCTCAACACCCCCGAAGATTTGGGTATGTTGTCCCGAATTTGCCGAGTTGACCCTGCTGCTCCTTCTGCCTAGAACGTTCGTCTCTCATTTCTCTGCCTAGTGAAGTGCTACTTATCTTTTCACAATCAACTCAAATGCCCTGTCCTCTGAGGGTGCTCCTAATCCTCCGAGAAGAAATGGGTACCACAGGAGGATGCCCTCCCTTCTCTGCTAGGTGATCAGAGGAGGCTCCGTAACTATGGCATCTGACCTGGAACTTAGGTTTTACTTGGGGGGATACTTCTTACCTCAAGATGAGAAGAAATGGGAGAAAAGGGCCTGGCACTGGCACACACCACGGCTTTCAGGGACACCTCGCAGTCTAGCCCTGCTCAAGAACAGGCTGGGAAGGTACATTCTGAGGTCCGTGAAGATCTTTGGACCAAGGGGGACGATTTAACAGGGAGAGAATTATGAATGAGTGTGTTTTGGGTGTACTGGATAGCCAAACACACTGTGGACCATGTGGGTGTAGTCGGCTTGGAGAAGCAGCTGGACTGTCCTCACTCTCCAGGCCATTAGTGCTGTCTTCCTACCAGTGCCCTTTGTACAGCACTCATCACAGGACTATCCTTACTTGGGCCTCTTATTTTTTCAGGGCAGGCTCTTACTTTTTTCCCTCTGAAGCTCCCAGTACGAGCCCTGAACACTGGAGGTGCCAGCAAAGGCTACTTGAATTAATGGATGTATCTTTAATAGGTACGCCATTTAATACATTTTTCCAAAGAAGCTTCTCTATTATCTTTTCCACCAAGCCGCTAAAAACAAACATACTAACATCCAGGTCTCAACCACTTTCTCTTCCAGAAGAAGTTAACTTTGGGGTGAGCAATGCTGAGGTTCCAGCTGTCCTTCAGTCGAACCTTCGCGTGGATTAGGTCTTGGGTTTCTTCCCGCCAACCCCTCCTCCCTTCCGCCCCACCCGCGCATCCCCGGGCGTGGCCGAGCGCGGCGCCTTTAAGGAGGGGGCGGAGCACAAGTGGAAAGACAAAGCCCCTGGCCGCGCGCTCCCCCTCCCCCTCCGGCGCACCACACGGACAGTGGTGCCCGGATGTCGGTGTCGCCGTCGGTGACAGATGGCGCAGTGTCTGTATATGTTAAGGGGCTTCTCTGGCCTGACCTCTTTGAATTCCAAGCCTTTCGGTCCCCCGCAGTCCCCCATTTTCAACTCCGCCGCTGGAGGCCCGCAGGCCTGTCACCAGCGCTTACATAACGTGACCTTTCACCTCTTCATACTGCCCTCTAGTGCGCTGCAACCCAACTACGCGGCCGGGAAAGGGGGCGGGACCCAAGCGTAGAGCGGCGGCTCCCCTGAGCCAATAGACTGTGAGCGCTGATCAGCTCTCCGCCTATTGGAGCATTCGCCACCGGCGCCACAGGGGAGCAAGTTAGTGTGTGCGCTGGCCGGGCGGGGGGGAGGAGGGGAATCTCCCGCCATTTTTCAATAATTTCCTCCGGTGCAGCTGAGGAGGAGTCGTGACCGCCGAACGCAGGGACCCGTAGCGAAGGTTGGGCCGGAGGCTGCGGGGCGGCGCAGCGGTGTGCGTGGGAGTTCCGTGTCCTTGCGTCCCGTTGCATGGCCCTCGCGCGTCCGCGCCAGCACTGAGGGAGCCGAGTTCGCGCCGCCCTCTCACCCCTCCCCTCCCCCACCCCACCCCCGGGAGCCAGGCGCTCGCTCCGGGCCGCGGGGCCTAGTGTTGCGCCGCGGGCTCTCCGAGGAGCCGCCACCTTCCGGGCCGCCGCCTCCGCCGCTGCCACCGCCGCGATGGCGCCGCTTCTGGGCCGCAAGCCCTTCCCGCTGGTGAAGCCGCTTCCCGGCGAGGAGCCTCTCTTCACCATCGCGCACACTCAGGAGGCCTTCCGCACCCGGGAGTATCCTTTCCAGCCTGGCCGCCCGGCCGCCCGCGGGGTGGGGCGGGGTGGGCCGGGGGCTCGCCGGGGCCGGGCGGGCCGCGCAGCCCGCGCAGCCCGCGCCTGTGGCAGCTGTCAGCGCGCCGGACGCCGGCGGGCCTGCATCCCGAGCCGGAGCTCGAGCCC